>NC_081759.1:34049053-34649053 GCF_963082965.1 Carassius carassius | reverse complement strand
CTTATTATACTGGTAAATTGCCAAGCCGCTTTTGGTCTTAATGCTTGTAAATAATTAATAAATAATTGTCTGATTTCCCTTAATTACTGGCATGAGATGGAAGGCTAAGGTTGTTGGTTTACTGGAATAATAGTGCTAATGCATTCTCTGTAGTGATATTGTAGTCATTCTTTGTTCTGCATGATAATCCTCCTGAGCTCATGTGTCAGACATCTTCCTCCACGAAGGCTGGACGGTAAAGATCGGTGACTTTGGGCTGGCCACAGTCAAGTCTCGCTGGAGTGGCTCTCAGCAGGTCGAACAGCCCAGTGGCTCCATCCTGTGGATGGTGAGTTGTCATCACCCAGCTCAATACCTCATTCATCAATGAATCTAATACTTAGTAGCTTACCACTCAAGTGAAGTAGTTTAATCCGGAATTTATTGTTGAGAAGTACAGCTTGTTTAACTCTGCGGTTGTTTTTCAGGCCCCTGAGGTGATCAGAATGCAAGACACTAACCCATACACCTTCCAGTCAGATGTATACGGATATGGAGTGGTGCTCTATGAACTGATGTCTGGGACTTTGCCTTATACGAATATCAACAACCGCGATCAGGTCAGCTATTTGCCACCACTCTGATAGATTGTTCTGTTCAAGCTTTATATAGTTTTGAATGAAGCCCAAAATAACTATCATCATTTACTCACCCTCATTATGACTGTATGACTTTCTTTCCTGTAGCACAAAAGTTAACTATGATTTGTGGTTGTTCTCTTCCTGTAGATTATTTTTATGGTGGGTCGTGGCTTCTTGTCTCCAGACCTCAGTAAATTATACAGTAACTGCCCTAAATCAATGAAGAGGCTCATCATCGACTGTCTGAAATTCAAACGTGATGAACGGCCCCTCTTCCCACAGGTAAATATGACTAGAACCTTTCTCCGCTTTCCAGTGCAATTATGTCAGATTAAGTGATAGCTAGGGCTGTGATGGTGGTAATGGACTGTTTATTTCAGTTTAATGCGTTAAAAATAGTTAATGCAGAGGTGGGGGTTGGCCACCCCACTCACAACTACTGCCTCTGTCACTTTTTCTCTTGACAAGAAGTTAATTTATTCAGTCGCAAAATGACTGAGACTGGGAGACGTTTCAGATGCATGCTTCACTTCAGCGGCAGACTTGAGTCAAGCGAGCGCTGAAACGGTACTGAGTTCGCAGCGCATGCTCTTATGTTCCTTGCACAAAGGAATTTTGCCGTATCATTTCATATCAAACCACGAAATAAACTAAGTGCATGCAGAGTCGTGGTCGAAGTCATGAAGTTACCAAAAAGTCCATTAAATCTGCCTTAAAACTGTGCATGCATGTAATATATAAATATTATATATAACATATATGTAAGCATGTCTCTGAAATCAGCCCAACACTCATCTAACACACCCAGTTTAACTCATCTGCTTGTGTTTATTTTAGTGTTTCCGTCAGTGAAGATGCAGCCTGCAAAACACTCAAATAAGTATCAAAGAAATAATACAGTTAACAAGGAAGTAGCCTAAATAAGAAAGTTAAATACACCCTGTCTAACGGATGCAAGCAGGGCATGGCAACAAAATGCTCATTATAATTAGTGATGCTACACTGGATGCAGCACAACACGGCATGACAAATCCCCACAGTATACTGCCTCGTCCTATTTATGAGGTACTGACACAGTACAAATGTCCTATGTAGACACTAGACAGACAAAACCAGTTGCCACGTGACGGTGTTCATGGTTCAGCCGCCAAGCAAGTGGCACATTCCCAACAAGGTCCATCGCCCAACACAAAATTAATTTGCTGAATGCATAAACTGTTTTCCTTCCTGCGCTCAAACCTACCAATTTAAAGGAAATGCTGTGTATGGTGTTTGATGTCATCTGTGAATTACCATAGACTTATAGTCTAAATAAAACAATTTGCAACTATAACTGTTATTACACTTGTATTATGCTTGCTATAGAGTGCGTGACCTCACGTGCATTACCGATGGTGGCAGCTGACAACCATTATAGCCCTAGTGATAGCCTCGTGTTTCATCTCTGCTGTTTTTCAGATCTTGGTGGGCATCGAGCAGGTCCAGGATCTGTTGCCAAAAATTGAGCGGAGTGCCTCTGAGCCCTCTTTACACCGTGCTGTACACGCCGAGGACCTGAACCCGCTTCTCCTTCACACCACACGCCTCATGCCTCTGTGAGACTGCCGGAGACGATCCGCTTCTCTCCCAGATGCTGTGCAGGATCATTCCCAGCATTGAGTTCCTCTCATTATTCCACAGAGAGCACCCTAATTACTTCATCGGTCACACATATAGTCAAACACATAACATTATCTACTTGTTCATGCTCCCTCCCTCCTCTTTTCCATTCCAGCTGCTCCTCCCTAAAGTTGCCTGTAGAGAATGTCAGATTCTTTCTGGACCAGCTGCTTTCTAAAACAGAAGCAGGAAATAAACCGTGCTCTCTTACTACACTTAATGGATTTCCAAATCCAAGCATCATATCAGTAATGTATCGGCACAATCTTAATGACCTCCTTTTCTGAGGTATATTTCAAAATGTGTTTTGGTTTGTTTACACGTTACCTCTTTTACTTTAAGATGAAAGTAGCGTTTTACTTTAGAACAAGCCATTTAGCATGGAGATTTTCTTTTTTTTTTTCTTTACCTGTTCTCCTTGGTTGAAAATCATTGGCCAATGATAGCACAATGTTGATGAGTCCATTCTTCTACATCAGTCACAGAGACTTTCTGCTCACAGATTGGTTCGCACTCAGTTTATGATCATAAACATGATCATACGCCCATTGCTGTTTTGGCATCTTTTTTTAATTCCGTTATATTTTTTTTAAGTGTAAAATATTGGTGTCAGATTTGGTTGGATCTTTGTGCCCTTAATAATTATGCTGTGCATTTGCGATATTTAAAAAAAAAAAAAAATGATTTGGGCTCTACCTTTTGTGCTTTCTCTTTTTCCGTTGGTGAGCTTTAAATTGTTTAGCTTAATGAAGTCTCAAGAAAATGGCACAAAGCAGTGGGGCACTTCCTGAAGTGATTGGGTCGGAAAAAAAAATACATTTTTCTTTTGTTGCTTTGAATTGAGTACATTTGGCTTTCTGGATTAAAACAAGATTGATTTGTTCGTTTTAAAACGGAGTAAGAATTCACAAAGTAAACTAAAATGGCACATGATGACCATAAGCAAGACTGGTGAACTAGTACTGACACTTCATCCCAGTCTAACTTGTGAACTAATGCATTGCGTTTGCATGTGGTGGTGATAACCGGTCGCTTGTTGCAAATCTCTTAGGGCTCTGATAAGACCAGGAAGGATGTACAATTCGCAGCAATTCCTTTAGATCAAATTTGTGGCAGCATGGGGTTAAGGAGTGCTTCTGGATGCTGTATTCTTCTTTCAGTTAGTTCAGTTTACACCATACACTCTAAAGCATGTCTTTTGCAATACAGTCGTGCTAACATAGCAATATTTAAAGTTACTTTTCCTCCCATTCAGATGGTTTCAATAGGACTGACTGAAACCTAAAATGATGGGGCCTTATGTGATATCTGTCCTTTTAATGGAGTCTTAATATATGTAACTTATTGATTCACAACTGACAATTGTACTAAAGGCAGAGCTTTGGTTCTTATCTAGCAATATTCGAATGGGGCTGGGTCCCTCGTTGAGCTGCACTCATTCCAAATACAATGCCTATGGAAGATGCACTAGGCGATTCTATGTCTCTTGTTCATGAAAGATGGTTTCACATCCCTTCATTGGCTAATGGAAATCAATATGTTGTAGTTTCAGACAAACTTGGCTATCTTTATATTTTTCTGCTTGATTACGCACTTCCTCTGTTATTAACAGAGCTGAAGTACTTCTGGATTTTTGTAGAATGATGATGTGGTACTCCAAGTGTAGGATTTTCCTAAGAAACCAGTGGTAATAATATTGCGCAGTACAAAAGGAGGTAATTGCGTTATCAAGCATTTCTAGATGGCACTATATGCTCTTCTTTATTCGTAACGGTTGAGAAAGCAAGACTATCAGTTTATTTTTGTATAGGTTTGGATGCACAGCTAGTCCTAATGAGATTTGTGATGCAATTTAAGCTATAATTGAATTATGTGTCTTTAAAACAACAGCCCAGAATCTTCTATAGAATTAGACTTTGGTTTAGGAACTGCTTTTTCCACCAAATTTCAGCCTTACTTATTGTATGAGAAACCATATCTGGTCCTAGATCATTAAATACAGTAACTACTTCTTCCAACTTTGGATATTTGGAGCATTGCCTTAATGACTTCAACGTCCCTCTGGATACATGAGGAACAAGGACTTTTTTTCCTCTTGTATCTTTGCAAGCACCTCATTTGTTCACACTTTTATAGTTTCTTTTAAGCCCAAAATAAGATAAATTGGTATATGAGATTCAGTTTCTGCTTTTGCACAAGGGCATGAATGCAAAAAGGTGAAACTAGATTGGTATACAAGCCAGAAGAACAGAAAATATAGTGAAAGATCAATTTTGTTTAAAAAGATTAGTTTAGCATATTTTAGGTGAACTGCAATAATGTGTGTATAGTTGAAGATGTCTTAAGAGGTGTTTGGAAAAAATGGTTTATTCTGCCGTGTACAGTTACTTTTTTCTTTTTCTTTTTTTTAAGATTACTTTAAATTGTATTTGTTTCTATTTTTTGTGCGATGGTTCAAAAAGAACAAAATTATTTTAAAACATTTAGTATTTTATAGTTATTTTGGGTCTTAAATATTGTGGAGACAGGATTTTGTCCTAAAATAAAACTGTTGAATTCTGATGTTTGGTTTCATTACATTTTTTTTTCAATGCTGTTGACAACATATATTTCATCTTTCATTAACTTTAAATGCAATGGCATAACCGAAAGCGTCATTTCAAGCCACCATCATGACCATGAAACTAAAGGAAGTGTTGATTTGCAATTGGTGGCACTGCCTCTATCAACCACAAGCATAATGCTGCTATTTGCCTTAATGTTTCAAAAAGAAGAGAAAACCATTTCATTCTCTTTAAGTTTTAATTCGTATCAGTTTGCAGAGAAAAGAAAGGGACAAAAACAACGTGCATTACAAATGGTGTAAATAGTTTTAAATACGCATGTGTGGTTTACACCCTGTGCACATTGTGGAAAATCACATGGTTTTGTCACTGCTACAGCTAGTCAGAAAAGGAAGTGATCAGAAATAAGTGCTTTGCATTGTTCAAATATAGTCTACATAAGTAAATTATAGGAACATAGGTCAAAAATAAGTCTATGACATGAAAGAATCATTACTTTTATACAGTTTAATATACCATTACATTTTTGTGTAAAGATGATTCATCATGGAAAATCTCTCTTACACGTCACACTTTATAACTTGACATTCAGATGAAAGTGGGTGAATTCAGTGTCTAAAACCCCCTAGAATGTTTCCTTTTAAGCTGTGATGGCCAAAGGCAAAGGTTTTTTTAACTAGTTATTTATACCAATTCATACATGCAAAATAATAATAACAATAATGCAGTTAAAATAATTATGGAGTTTCTACCACTGTTTCTTAGAGGAGGACACATACCATATACATAGAACCAAGAACCAAGCATCCGTGCAAGCCATCTCATCTTTTACTGGCTGTCTTTGGGTATTTGTAGGGCAATAGTTATTAAAAACACAAACTGTGAAAATGGAAACATTGAGTTTGGTCATTTGTATCCTAACCCGCTTCGACTTATGTGGCAGAACAGGGTCATTGAGAAACACATACCCAAGACCTGCAAGAGGAGAGATCATGTTTAGTCACGTTAATAAAAAATACCATTAATTATCATATTACGCTAGTGATCTGCATGAAGTGTAAAAGTAGCTGCTAAACAAAACTGATGTCCTATAAATGAGACTAATTGAATCTTTTTTAATCTTTTATGTGGGGCAACAGCCAAAAATACATTAGGATTTAATTTCATAAATTTTCTTTTATGCCAAAAATCATTTGGATCTTAAGTAAGAATCATGTTCCATGAAGATATTTTGTACATTTCCTACTGTAAATATATTAAAACTTGATTTTTGCTAAGAACATCATTTGGACATATTTAAAGGAGATTTTCTCAGTATTTAGATACTATTTTCATAGTATTTAGATTGCACCCTCAGATTCCAGATATGCCAATAGTTGTATCTCAGCCAAATATTCTCCTATCCTAACAAACCATACATCAATGGTAATATTATTTATTCAGCTTTCAGATGATGTAGAAATCTCAGTTTAAATATTTCTCAATTTTTTATGACAAGACATAAAGCCTCGTATGGAAACTCATACCTCAATAACGCAGACAACAATGACACCAATCCCTGTGTTCAAGAGGTTTCCTTCAAATGCATTCTTCAGGATTGTGTAACAACCCTGAATGAGACAATACATGTGATATAAGATTGAATCAGCTGCACGGATGTGTATATTTGATGTGCATTGCCAGATATCTGTTACATTATTATAGTTTTGCTATATAGCTAATATAGAGATGGAAATAAGTGTAGTATTACCTTCTGCCAATAACTTTCATTTTCATTATTATGAGTTTTGCATGACTCCGGCACATTGCTCCCCCATTCTGTATGGTTACTGATTCCACAGCAGTGCAACTGTTGATTTATAAGAAAAGCTGTAATTGATTTTTTATATTTTTTTATTTATTAAGAACAAATGTGTGCCTGTAAAGAAAAAAAGAAACAGCATAATATTTTGATGCCTAAGTGTTATGAGTAAGCTGACTTTTCTCAAGAAAATGAGTTGTTCTTCCCAGGACTCGTGTACAACACTAAGCACCACTCATAAATAGGCACTTACAGTTTTTTGTACTTTGTCCCAGTCATCTTCAGCTGTTCTATTGCCTCTGCTCTCTTTGGATTTCTCTAAACCTTGCTTAAGATCTTTTTCAATGAAAGCCCCAATCTGTGAGTAAAAAGCACAGTCTGATCAATTTGTCCTCGCATGGACTCTGCTTCCATACTCAAATTCAGTTTCTTACCTGATTCTCGAACAGCAGCAAAAGGCAGGCAGCAGCCAGCTCAGCCAACATTAGAAGGAACAACAGTATGAAGAACTAAACCAAGAAAAAAAAAAGAGATACTGAGTGTATCATCAGCCTTAGTGGACAACAGTGAATATGCAAGTATAAGTGATGATGGATGCTAACAATGTTCTGATTGAGACTCACAGATATAAGCAGGCAACGATTTTCCTTCAGGGCTCCAAGAAAGCCCAAGAAGGAGACACAGGTGATAATGATCCCAATGATGAAAAGCGAGTTTGCGATGTTTACAGCCTGAAGACTGGGGAGTAGGGAAGAGAACCTGGAGAATGTCATCAAATAGATGCCCAATCCAAAGACAGTAGCCCCACAGACCTGTAATGGTAATTTCAACCAAACAAGAGAGCGGGTCAAACCCAGAGTTTAGAATGACCTGAGATGAACAGTTTTTCAGTTATCATGATGAGACATTCTGAGAAAGGATACATACAAAAAAGATGAAGTTCACCACACACATGGTGTACTTAAGGCACTTCAGGCACGACATCTTCCACTGCGTTCTGCAAAGTTATCAAACACACTGAGCTGATGTTACTGTTATCTAACTGTTATCTAACATTAGGGCTGTCAAAATGGCTAAAAAACTAAATTAGAATTTTAAATGCATTATTTCAGTTAGGGTGAAGAAAAGCTTTTGGCTTCTCCCCTGAGGCCACAAGAGTGCGCATCAAGCAAAATATTACTAATGCACATTTATTCAAAGCATTGGAATACATGACTTTTAAGAGAATAATATTTAAATTAATGTTTATAAACCAATTATAATTAAGTTGCTTAAACAACCATAAACAAAACAGCATCATGTATGCATTCATGATTTAATACAAACGGCGGAAAGCCAATCTCACAGAGTACATTTTGCAGTTAAAAACATGAGAGGCATTGGGATTGGGAAAAACCCACCATAAAGTCTCGAGATGTTTTTTACAAAGTTGAACCTACATTAATTTTACATGGCTCTTGTGCAAGACGCGAGTGCAATGATTATAGAAGATGCCCCACTAGAAAATATGTTTTTTTTCCGCAATATTTTGAAAGAACATCGCAGCAGCGATGGGAACACTAGCAATTGTCATCGCATCTCGTGGGCCACTGATAAAGGCCAAATACACTTCGGTCGTCCGCGTCCACGCACCGTCTGCATAATGTCATTTTCATCATCGAGCGGCGCGCACCCCGTCCCTGTGTAGGCAATTTTTCAGACCGCGCGGGCGGTGCGCGTACAACAGCGAACGCACGAGGTGAATGATGGGACAGAAGTGGTACTGTGTGTCGAGCTCGTCCGCCTTTTGAAAGCTGTGCGACACTGCTGGGGGCAAGACAGAACAGAACACGGAATTTGAAGTATACCTGGGGCGAGCCTCCTTAAGGCACACCTAAAATTCGTATGCAACATTTTTGCATTCGAATGTGGAATTTTATTTTAAATTCAACGAATATTCAAAATTCGAATTACTTTTTGACAGCCCTATCTCACATTAAGACCTTGTGTTATTTCCCAAACTGCTTGCATCCACAATTTAAAGATTACTGACTCAGTCAGAAAACTTAAGGTGGCAATCTAACACATGAAACTGCTAAATGGAGCCCCGTGTAGAATTTGACGGGTTGTCGTGTGTTTCCTGTGCAACTTCCTTTACCAGAACAAACAGCAATTGACTTTTCCAACACTACTTGGTGTAAACAGACACAGATTAAGATAAATAAAAATGTAAAATGACATGAAACATGGACATTTTATGAAAACATGTCTATGTTATAAAAGACATTATTAAAAAGACCCTCTTTTTAGTAAGCAACAATGTGAGTACATTAACAAAAGTATCACTTACTCAAATTAGAATGAACATAAAAGTCAAGAAAATTGTATAATCTTACCTTTAATTTACTCTGTAAAGAATAATCCTCAATTAAGACAGTTGAACTCGCCCTATGTGATCGTGTTGTTCATAAAATCTGTCACTGGCAGTGGGAGTGCATCATCTTACTTCCTTTGTGAATGTCTCAGTGTCTAACAGACAGTGCAAGTTGTGTTTAAGAAGACCAATGACGCAAATACAGAAAGAGGCGCTATGAAAAAAGTGTGATTCACCGTCATAATACCACATGGTTCTTATGCATGCCCAAAATACATCTGTTACAGAGAAGCAACTTAGTCTGTTCTAGTTTTGTGCACACCTGTTGCAATACTTCATACTAAAACCCACACATGATCACAAATAAAATGTGCATCAGAAATAAATGTAACAATTTACTAGCAATATCTTAACACCAATGCATATATTTTGCACAGATAGTAAAGGTGCAATTGTATATTCAATATAATGGACCAGCACATATGTGACCCTGGACTACAACACCAGTTAGAAAGGTACATTTTTTGAAATTGGGATTTATACATCATCTGAAAGTAAAAAAAAAAAAAAAATATTGAGAAAATCACCTTTAAAGTCGTCCAAATAAAGTTCTTAGCAATGCATATTAATAATTAAGTTTTGATATATTTACAGCAGGAAATTTATAAAATATCTTCATGGAACAGGATCTTTACTTAATATCCAAATGATTTTTGGCATAAAAGAAAAATCGAAAATCATTTTGACCCATACGTGGTTGGTTACTGCTATAAATATACCCGTGCTACTTATGAATGTTTTTTTGGTCCAGGGTCACATGTGTTTGTGTTTACACTCTTTAGTGACAGGAAGCGCCTGTGCTAAGTTATTTAGTTAAACATTTTTCACCAGTCACCCAAATTTCTTGGTAAACTGTCTTCTCATTAAAAGCACTGACATGAAAACAAAAGTAAGTGATTCTTAAGACGGTGTTTGTATGTTGCATGTAATTATGCATAATCTATTATTATTATAATAGTAATGTAAAATGTCTTTTTGACCCAGCATATCCCTACATAGAATTGATGTAGCTCTCTCCCAGAGTAACAGAGATTCAAGTTGCATTTATTGATGCAGCGCACAATGGTAAATAACAGTGGTTTTCCAAACTATAGCCTATGTGGCTATATTTCACACCGCAGTATGATGGTTTATTATGCGCTGAGGGCTGAGGGCTTATGAGAGCTCAGGATTCAAAGGTCACACACATTCACCTAAGGTTTTCTGCCTCGCCTTACATGTACTTAGATTTCTCTGAATTCCCTGAATCTATTCACAATATTATGTAAGGTAGTTGGTGAAATACCTAAATTCTTTGCAATTTGCATTGAGAAATTAGGCTATAGATTTGTTTGACAGCTCTCATGAAATTTGGCACAAAGTGATATGTCATGATGCTCTTTTTATACCCAAACATGATATCTTGACACTTGCTTACCAGGAACTGTTTCAAAATGTTACATTTATATATTCTTTAACTTTTTCTCTCTGCACCAACTTTTTTGTAGTCCATCAAAATCTAAATTTGTTTATATTTACAAAATACACTTAAGTTCGTTAACTAAAAGTGAAAGAAATTGAACAGATTCTTGATTTTATTGCATTTTACAAAATGTCCCAACTTTTCTGGAATTGGGGTTGTAGTGTTGAGTACTATTGGAAGGTTAACCTTCCCTGGTTTAAAATTAAATACTTAACAACTGAAAACATAGGTATTGTAGAAAAGCAATCAAAAAGTAATGAAATATAATCAGTTACATTTCTTTAATAAAGCAACTGAAATAGTTACACTACTTATTACATTTTAAATACCTATTGCATTTCCAAATTACCCTTCCCAACACTGCTCATTGTGTTTCATTGTGTCAGCTATTTTTTATTTTTAGTAATTTGCATGCTTCCTTTTTTTTTACTGGTAAGCAGGGACAGGGACAAACAGTAAATGCATAGAAACTGGATAAAGGGAAATGCCTGATGAGGAAAAAAAAAAGTAGTCTGAAATTTCATTCAACCTCTCAGTTTTAGGTGACAACCCTGAGAACTGTGAAACGATTATCAAGTACCAAACACAGGATGTTTGATGTAAAAACATTGCAAAAATTATCTACACACCATAATCAGGTTATAGAGTTATAGATTACAATGTACTTGAACCAAGTATGCTGGAGAAAGGGTATGATGTCTTATTTAGGTAAATCATATTATTTAGATCTTTGTATATGAAAACACCGACCAGAGAACACCATCCTAAAATAAAGAAGCTTGGGCTGCAATTTAATCACACTTTGCTTGACTTGAAGGTGATGCACTATAACATTCTTTCCAACCAATAAAATAAATAAATAGTGGTGTGATGGATGGAGATAACACAGGAGAAAAATTGATCTGAAAATGTGTTTCAGCTCTCCTAAAAGAGTTTCTGTTATGTTGCAAGTTTTTTGTGGTTACCATTGTGCTGAAGAGTAGAGCATGTGGTTAGGTTGTGGGTGGCTACAAATCAAGTTATGCACGACACTGACCAGATAAACTAATATTGCACTAATGTTGCTGAAAGTAATTCATTAGTTGTTTGTAAAGTATGCAAAAGATAAGTTTCATTGGTTTCAGTGCCATCTCTCAGTTATGTTCAAAGTAGTAAATTATTATTGTTTATTTTTTTGAGTGATCAGCTTAAAATGTAAGTTCCTATAACTCGGTGTAGTTTTAGTTTAGACTATTATCAGTTGTCACAATTTTTATGTGTATACAAATAATTATGGGTTGTAAATGCTATGAAGATGAAGCTAATTGTAAAATAATTTATTATTCCTAACATTTTATCTTCAATCATACTATACAGGTATTCAAGGGCAGGCTCTTAGGTCCTACCTGTCTGCCACAAGGATCTCTCCTAGGTCCTCTTCTCTTTTCAATATACATGTTGCCCCTTATAATTAGTAATATTATTAGAAAATACGGGATTAGTTTCCACTGTTATGCTGATGGTACTCAACTATATATCTCAAGGAGACCAGATGAAACTTCTAAATTATCTAAGCTAACAGACTGTGTTAAAAATGTAAAAGATTGGATGACCAATAATTTTCTCCTATTAATTTCAGATAAGACAGAGATATTACTTATTGGACCAAAAAACAGTACACAGAATTTAGTAGACTACAGTTTGCAACTAGACGGATGTACTGTTACTTCCTCTACAGTCAGAAATCTGGGTGTTATATTAGACAGCAACTTGTCTTTTGAAAACCATATTTCCCATGTTACTAAAACAACATTTTTCCATCTTAGAAACATTGCCAAGCTATGAAATATGCTACCTGTTTCTGATGCAGGAAAGCTAGTTCATGCATTCATGACCTCTAGACTGGACTATTGTAACGCACTTCTAGATGGTTGTCCAGCATCTTCAATAAACAAGCTACAGGTAGTCCAAAATGCAGCGGCTAGAGTCCTTACCAGGTCAAGAAAATATGATCATATTACCCCAATTTTACAGTCTCTGCACTGGCTACCAATTAAATTCCGTATCAGTTACAAATTATCATTACTTACTTATAAGGCCCTAAATGGTTTAGCTCCTGCGTACCTAACTAGCCTTATACCACGCTACAATCCATCACGCTCCCTAAGGTCACAAAACAATGGACTTTTCCTAATATAGCAAAGTCCACTAAAGGAGGTAGAGCTTTTTCGCATTTGGCTCCCAAACTCTGGAATAGCCTTCCTGATAATGTTCGGGGTTCAGACACACTCTCTCGGTTTAAACCTAGATTAAAAACACAACTCTTTCACCAAGCATTCGAATAATGCATCTCATAATTTGTGACTGCAGTTGTTTCTGAACAAATGCACATTCTTATTCTTTAGCCTGGGTTAAACTTATTAATTTTACATTGTTGGAACAGCACCTACACTAATTATGTCTCTATTTTGCCATGGGATTTGCATCCCGTGGTAACTAGGATTTACACAAGCTCCAGTCTGGATCCAGAACTCCTGAGAAGAGAAGATGCTGACCCCTCAGAGGACCTCAGATGATGCTAACCCTGAATCAACATACAGAACTAACAAATATTGCTACTTAGTATGCAATCACATAATAATTGCTGTTAATAGTGTTCATCGTCTGGCTGACTATTTCTTGTATTAATTTTTCGGAAAATTCCTGTCAAATGCACATAAACTGAAAGTCACCACTTATAAGCTACTACTAAATACTGTAGAAACGTATTTTTCTGTAAGGTTGCTTTGCAATGATTTGTATCGTAAAAAGCGCTTTACAAATAAACTTGAATTGAATACTAAAAACTTGATATAGAAAACAACACAAAACATCCAGTTATAAGATGGAACTTTAAATGTAATGTTTAATTTAGACTTCTTGACATTCAACATGTTGGTGACAACCATGAAAATATCAGTTTGTTACAGCAGCTTGCTCAATCACTGAGCCGATGAGAGCAGCAATGTTATCTCTCCCAGTATAAAACAATGGACAGCTGCACAACTGTAAAGAACAGTGACTAGAAGTGATAGGAAAGACTGGAACATAGACAAAAGCAAAACCCCTTGCATATCTTTGCAATAGTGCAATTATTGGAAAAATCAGGAACTGTCAAACTGCTGAACCAGCTTTTCATCTCTGCCTCTTTCCGGAAGATTTTAAGATACAGGAATAGTCACCATCATTAAAATTATTAAACAAAGTATGCAAATAAGGCCATGAAAACATGAAATATAAAGGTTTAACAGGAACTATTAGATAAAGTGGTTAAATCACAACAAACTAAAGTAACTCCAGATAAGCTACGTCTGGTTAAGCAGTTCAGTGCAGCTTTTGATACATAAAACAGGATCACATATAACAAAAGACATCATATGGAATATTACAAAACAGACATTTGGGAAAAACATTCTTCACGTTCACATTGATGGTTGTTACTGTGTGTTTATAACAGACAGTACAGTTGGGCAGCATTACTTATGAAAATCAAGTTTAATCAGTTTGACATAAGTTAAAAAGTGACTGCTGACAGCTGATGAGATGATCGTGAAAGATGGAGGTCAAGGTCAGGGTGATGTTCGTATTTTCTTTTAATTCATTTCAGTCCAATTGAAAAAAAAACAAGGGCTTTTGGGATTACAGTAGACAACCTGAGAATACAATAGTTTGTTAAACTATTGTGTCTCTCTCTGTACATGTGGTCACACATAGTTCTCAGTGCTGCCTCTGGATTGAAAGGTCAAGGCCAAGGTCAGTGTAACTGGTATAAAAATACAGCAAACGCACAAAAATCTGAAGAGACCTTCAAAAACAGAAGCACACCCATTCAAATACCCTTGAATAGTTTTTTTGAAATCATAATCATGATTGAGGTGGTTGCTTTTCACTTGGAGAGGTCAGGTATGGCTTTTTAGTTCAGCGTTGGCCTTTAGGTCCTTCCTGTTTGGGGCAGTGGTGAGGACCAGAAGTGGCTCATTGCAAAAATGCCAGTCACATTTATGTTAGATCTCTTGTCCCATTTCCTTCCCGTCACTTGCTCTTCGATTTGTTCAGTAGAAGCGTTTGCGGCGGTTCTCTTTATAGTGATTATATAAAAAGAGAATAACCACAACCACTACAACCAGCACAACGACTGAAACAATGAAGAGAAAGAAGGTGGTGATGATGCTCCTTCCTTCATCCTCCACAAGAACTGTGTCAAGAAAACATAAGATGCTGTAAGATACGAATATTTGGGCTTATCTGTGAAATATCATATACTGAAAAGAAAAGGTGCTGTAAACTTATTGTTACTACAGTATTACCATTAGGGTCCACTCGGTAGTCTACACTAGGCAACGTGATCTCCTGCTGGTCCTCTTCCTCTTCAGGACTCCGCTCCACTGTGAGCTCATACAGCTTGAAGGAGATCAGGTCATGGTTATCTAGAAAAAAAACATGCAAAAAATTAATAAAAAATTAATTAAAAAAATTACAAGTAAATAAAATGCTTGTAATTCCTATCGTTATAAAAAATCTAATTACATCTAAAGAATGCAAACCACTATGTTTCCGATTCAAGGCAACTACAAAATGATTTTACATTTATTTTGTGTTATTTAGTTAAGTTTACTAGCAGTGATGGGTTTACTGGCCCTTTTAACTTAGTTTATGTTTTGTAATTAGTGTAACATTAATTCTATGGAAATTTTCGGATTGGCCCAAAATGAGTATGACACATAAAATCCATTTGCATAAGATCTGAATATCTGGTGGACTAGAATGGAGTGACACTGGTCCAAACCTGATAAATCTCCAGTGGCCGATGAAGCGCCAAAGTAGTAACCTTGTGGGAGCCTCACTCCAGGGATATCCAGACAGTCCTTCCACTCTTGCTTCCCCTCGATATCTGTCATCACCTGAACAACAGATGAAGGTGCATACAGAACTAAAGGCTGCTTTCCAACATCCATCTAAACAATCTTAATCTCAATCATCAGAAGTGTAAGCAAATTTAACCTCTCCCTTAGCAGTATGAAAGACTGGTTTAGCAGTGTATGTATGTATGTATGTTTTTGACTGAACTAAGAATAACAGATTGTAAAGATGTTTCTTACTGTGAGTCTGTTCTTCATGTATCTGATCAGGAGGAATGTGTCATATTCAACATTACGAACGTGAGCAGCACAGCCACCAAGATCAGTAGGCCGTCCATCACGGTCATGATCATATGCAACACTCCCATTACCGACCATCGCAGAGATAAAAGGAAATGTTCTCTGAACGAAAGACAGTAATTAAACAGGTTAGATTATTATTGTTTTTAACAGGTAAAAATAAATAAATTATTATATATATATAGGTAAAAATTGATAGTCTGAATGCACTGTAAGTTTCTTTGGATAAAAGCATCTGCTAAATGCATAAATTTTAAATTTAATATACCTCATGCTGCTTGTCATCATTGGGATAAGTGTCAACAAAAACACCCAGACCTGTAAAAAAGTTTGCGTTTCCAAACACTTCACCTAGAGGAAAAAAAACCCAGAATATATATATATAAAAAAACTGCATCATAGTCATATCACAGAGTATCAATATTTTGAAGATTTGTAATATTGGTGATGATCCCGTACCATTTTGCATTCGCTCTTTGGTAAGCCATATCGCAAGGCCATCCCCATTCAGGTTCTTCTTGCTCTCACCATGGATCTTAAATTGTAATCGGAGTTCCCAGTCCCTGAGGTAACAGGGCTGCACACACAACACAAACACACTGATGAACAAGCCTGACTATAACCCATTAGCTCAAGAACCTCTTAGTCTAAAAGGGTGCTGATTAATAGTTTTGTCTAATTGGTGGGGTTTCAGGTTTTCTTGTCAGACTCACAATACGACTCCATACAGCTCCTTGTCTGCTCTGCAAGTCTGGTGTCAGCCGGATGTGTTCGGGCATGATCATGGTGTTTCCCATGAACTCCCAGTGTGAGGAGCTGGAGGAACCTAGTCCTGTGTACACACATCAACATTTCACACTAAATATATAATATGCATACAATGGACAGTTAAATATAAAAGCTGGTATAAATAAAAGTTGCAATACACATCTCTTCCATCAACATTTGACTGCATCCCAATTTAAAAAAAACAAAAAAACTTTGCTTTCTCTTTTCTTAATCCTTGTCTAGTTTGTACTAATCTGAACTGAACTTTATATAATGAGCACTTCCTGTGTTTATTTGCCTCTTTATGATGAACGGTACACTAGTTGTACTCCTAAATTGTTAAGTCGTTTTGGATAAAAGCCTCTGCTAAATGAATAGATATAAATGTTATTGTAATAAATACAAAGAGTCCATATTGTTTAATAAAGCATATAAACCGAAATATCTATAACTGTACGGTCCTGTACTTCCGCCCTGTGGACTTAAATCACTGCAGTAATAAAACTGCCACTGTCACTAAAGCGAGAAAATGGCAACAAACAATACCAAAATAAATAAAGGACACAGCGGTTGCCTGTGGTCTCACTCAAGTATTTAAGTAACATTAATTGACTTTAACCCGGTGTAACTTTCGGCAGGGCACCGGTTTAACGTCACAGAGGGAACAGGAATGGACGCTTACCTTGGTATGGCTTACTCAGCGAATACTCTCGCTTGAGAAATTCGTAAGCATTATCTTCATATGTGTTTTCGCCTGAGCTATAGCTCGTAAAAGCGAGTATGAATAATAATAACGTAGATAATCTTATTTTATTTGGCAGACTGTACGGTAAATTCATTACTGTTGTGGAAATAATCCCGTTCAACTTCATCACGATGGCCGCCATTTTTCCTCGCTCACTTCAAAATGCCCGCCCCTTGCCGCTATTCGTCTATTTTCATTCTTGCGCTGCAATAAGTGGTTTACAATATTGTCAATCATTTTTTCGACCAATCACGGTTTTCCATGCAATACGTTTGGCGAGTATGTGTGCCAATAAAGTAAGTGAATCCTGAGAAAATATAATGCTAAAAGGTTATTTAAAATGCTATTTTAAATCTGAGTTCTAAATCAAAACGTAAATCCAGATGTTTATATTAAATTTACCTATCTACACTATTATGCAAATTGTCATATCCCTAGGCTGTGTTTGTTTGGCAGATAAGAAATGTTTGCTATTCAAATAAACTGAATTCCAAGCTCATACTTTTTTACTTCAAAAGGGGCTCCAGTAGTTTTTGTCTTTATTGTGTGTGTTTTCTTTTAATATTGCACAAATGCGATGATATTTTGAGAAAATTAAGAGGATTCTGACCTAGTTATTTTAAATCAACATACATTAACATAGCCTAAGTTAATTTCTGTGCATATTCGTCTGGTGAGCAGATAGCTTTAATTGCATAGGCTGCTTAGGGTGAAATCGATCCGTACAAAGCAGAAATATAAAGTTCTTGTGGCAGAATTTTAATTGTGAACAGTCCATGCCCATTCATTGAAGTTAGCCTACTAAAAGAAGTGCCTAAAGACTCGATAAGCGATTGATTAAACGTGCTCTTCTTGCTTCGGAAGTAAACTAGAACAATCTCTATATATAATGAATTATCCAAATGGTTTTTTTTATTATTACGAAATGTCAAATGCCCCTTTCTACAAGATGGATTGCATTTCAAACTGTCTGCAGTTTAATTTACTCTCCACTAGAGGTCACTAGAGGACTGGAATTACTTGCTCACACCTCTTGTATTTTGAGTTACAGATTTTTTATGACACCTTCGATTATTAGTTATACACTCTGCACACAAAACCTCCCTACTTGTAGATTTCTTAAGCGCACATTCTTCCCGTGTCACAAATCTACACAGATTTAAAGCAGCACTGTGTAATTTAAAGGAGGGAATGCCTTTTCAACAACAACAACAACAACAAAAAACCTGGTGGCAGCATGTGAGGAGGTTCATAGACCTGCATTTAAGCCCAGCAGTTCCTTCAGCTGTTTCAGAATATGATGTCTGGCCCATTTTGGTGGGTGTACATGAAGTTATTAGGTTTCCTTGTTGAGTCCGACCTGTAACTGTATACAGTGGCAGGTCGCACTGACTGTGCTAGCAGACAGCATGCTGAAATAAAGTGTGGCCTTGAGTTTGATGGGCTCTTTAGACTATAATCAGAAGGAAACATGTTCATGCCTAAGCTGTCATACCTAATCAGGCAAGTCAGAGAATACCATATATACCAGTTCAGGTTACTTCACTGAGTCGACCCCTCTGCTCTTCCCAAACACTCTGTTTTCCTCTGGCAGGCGTATGAAGGCTTGATTACCAGCAGTGTAATGAGTACGACCCAGTTATGCAAGTCAAACTATAATAAGTAAAAAAATAAGACTGTAAAAATAAAATAAAATAATTGAATGAAATAAAATAAAAATGAATAAAATGAAACTAAGAAATTACAGTGAATCAACAGTATTATTTAAAATGATAAAATATTTATTTGAATTTTTTTATTTTGTTTTACAACAAAAATGTATAATTTATGATTTGAAAATGTATAATTTATAATTTCTGTTTTGCATTTAGCTTGATTGCATTTCTTTCTTATCGATTGACCTTACAGTTTTTTCTCAAATCAAAGCTTAGGAAGAAAAAAACGGTCACAGATTAATTTTAATGCAATATTCCTACCATAAGAAGGATAACTAAGTGTAGAAAATATTTGAATTAGTACGAATTTTTCTCCATATATCACAGATATAAAATCAAAAGTGGAATATCCCAAGAGTCTATCAGTAGTGTATGCATCGAAGAAAACGTAATATCATAACAGAATTAAAAAAGGGTTTACAGCCAAACCTTTCTTTAAAATCTTTGAAGCATGAATCTTTGCTTTTCTGATCCTTGCATTTCTCTTTCTCTGTTAACCAATCCATGATTAAGGTGTCTTGTCTTTGCCAGATCTTTTCATTTAACAAGATACAAAATAAGAAGATGTAGGATTATGGTTCCAGAAATTTCATAACAACCAGTTTCTGAGCAAAGTATCACAATCCAAAGTATGTTTCTCATTCTCGATTACTGTACCATGGACTGATCTGCTACAGAAAATCAACAATTTGGAATCAACAAATTCATTCAGTCTAGCAAAGACTTTGTCCTCTTTCTCGATTGTACAGATATAATTGATTTTGACACATTTATGTGACGTTTTCTTAGAAGAGAAGTGAAACAATCAATGCAGATATATGGGTTGGGTAAGGTTTACCAGTAAGTAAATGTTCACACACAAAAGTTTAACCCTTAAAAACTTTCTGTTGTCATTCAGTAAGTAGCAGCTGCTTCACTGGCCCTCATTCAGTGTAATCCATATTTGTGAGGTCGATATCACCTGCTGTTTTATACTCCATCACCAATTACTCAGGCTCCATAATCCTGAATTTGAAACAGATCATTTCGCATCAGGCTGCACCTGTTCATATAGCACCGAGTTCGCTGAACATGCTATAACGAAGCGGAGTGTTTGTTTTAAAGGACATCTCCATTATAAATGGTAAGTCTTTTAGATTTATTTTGTTTTTAAAGTAAGCTACACTGAGATATGGTCCACCCGTGAATAATGTGATCATAAATAAGCCTTAATTCTCTTTCTATAGCGGGTGTCACAGGAATATCTGCAGTTTGTATATCTCAGCGCAGACAGCAGACATTAAGAACACCTTCAGACATAAATTTTGACGCAGTTTGAATCAGAAGCCATAATTAGAGGCAGGAAAGGAATCTGCTTGAGGAATGATGGGCCTCTTTGTGCTTAAGTGTTCTCAGTTCACCTCTTCTTCCATTGAGGTGTTTGTGCTGACAAAAGAAAACGGAAGAGAAAGAGTACATTTCCTTAATTAAATAGCACTGCTCCAAACCCCATCCTCATCAGAATGTCTCTCTCAATCAATAATTCACACCAGTGGTGATTCCTTAAGTGTCTGTTAGACTGTGAAAGTGCATGTTTTTATTTATTGAATTTGGGCATTTTAAAAGTATATAAATAATGAATCATTATAGCGCTTATTTTATTCTATGTAAATAATATAAAAGCAATTTTAAATTAATATTTTATTAAAATTAATGCTTTCATTCAGTTGCATCATATATATATAGTTTATAATTTAAAATAAATATAAAACTCTGGTTAATCGGTTAACCTGCTGTTAAGCTGAGGAATATTAGTATAATATCTCATCACTATAGTTACCACTTATCATCAGTGCTTTATTCACTCCAGATCTGACGTCTTCTCCCAGAGGAAGCCTCCACTCACCCATTATCTGTCTGCCGATTTTTACTGTTGACTTTGATCAATATGCCTCATTAACATTAAAGCAAGCCTGTCGTCTGCTCATTTTATTTATTTATTCCATCATACCGATGAATGTTGTGCTGACTTCCTTTGGCTGTCTGACTCTGGCTCTTTTTTCAGGGTAGAAACTTGTTTAAAATAAGACGTTTTAATGCTTTTGAAAGCTGTCTTATGCGCACTAAAGTTGCATTTATTGGATAAATAATACAGTAAACAGTAATAATAATAATAAAGTATAACATTTTTAAATAACAGCATTGTATTTTAATATATTTAAAAATGTAATATTTTCAGCATTCATAACTCCAATCGTCAGTGTCACACGATCCTTCAGAAATCATTCTAATATGCTGATCATGATGAAACACGGTATAAAAAATTAAATCAGTATTCTTTGATAAGTAGAAAGTTTAAAAGTGCAGCATTAATTAGAAATATAAATCTTTTGTAATATTATTAATTTGTCTTTACTCACTTTTGATTCAGTCATGCTTCCAAGAATGCAATTGTTTTTAGCACATTATTTTTAGCAGTTTTTTTGTCTTTTCTTTTTTTTAAGTGATACTTCACGTGTTTGTTCATTTAAGCGTTACAAATAGTTTCCACAAATGTGTATGGAGAGCCGCTTCAAAGAGAAGACAGTTTCCCTCTTAGAGTCAACAATGAGTCTAGTGAAGAAAAGCCACTGCTGTGCAGGGACTGAAACTAGAATAAACGGGATGTTGGGAGACAATTGTAGGTTTGATGACAGATTCACAGGCAGACATGACAAATTCCAAACATTTCTCAAACTCTTAGATCCTACTGTGACATGAAAACCTTCGTGCATATGGTTCTGCACAACACAGAAGACACACAAACACACTCATGCATACAATGTCTTTAGCACAACCCAAACCCTTTTTGTTAAATTTTTTTTATACAATTTACGTTCAATTTCTGACATTAAAGAATGCACACCAAAATGTATAAATAAATACCAAAACAAATTAAAGGTATAAGAGTAATTATTGCTTTTTGTTTGAAGAGCTGGACACAACTATGTGCTATAGTCGACCGGACCTTCACAGACAGAATACTGGCTCCTAGGCTCTTATGTGTTAACATTTTGTCATGACAACCTGCAATTACAATAATTTTTTTTTTGTACTATATTTTTACAATATTATTCAGGACATAAAACATTTGTAAAAAAAAACAACAACAACAAAAAAAAAACTACATGAGCCATATTTAAACAGGTACTTTTTTAAACTGAACAAATCAGACTTTTTCTTTCTTTTTTTATGTAAATGTTTTAAAAAAAGCTACACTGTACTGAAATCCATGATATTCAAGCTTATGCCTTTCTGCCTTTCACAGTGTACTTTGTCCTGACCCATACTATTTGGCAAATAAATGCATCAAAGCCCTTGCAAAGCTTAAGTAAACATACTTTTATTGGCTTTATTGCATTGCAAAATCAATCCAGGCATTTTAATATAAAGGGAATAAATCACTTCCATGAAGCAAACAGAGAAAAAAAAAACATGGGGCAAAGAGAAGGGAATCAATTTTCACACATTAGAACTATTATCTTATGACAAATATAAGACAGAAGCCTCAAGGTCTTTCTGTATGACATGGAACAGTCTCATCTGAAAAAAAAAATAGTTGTAGATTGCATGAAATGAGTGCTATATATCCATAATCTAAAAAAAACATGTTTTAAAATGCATTCAGCCTTAACAGTACAACCAACTTGTTGAATTACTGGGTATAACAAAATCTGAAATAAAATATTTACGTGAAATATATCTGAAAATATATTTTTATAAACAAATATTAATTAAAATATATATAGAAAACAATATTCATGCTCGCGTGCATTTGCTTGGAAATACTTGAATTTTGTAAGTTGTTCAGATGCCTTGCTAACACCTTTCTTCAGATCTGAAAACTATAGTAAAATCACAAAATAGAAACCTCTGCATGACTTTACTTTCAGTATACTGTAAAAAACAAAAACAATACTGCTATAATGCAGGACACAGTATGAAATATTCTGATATTTTCAGAAATCTATATCAGATGCCGAATGACCCCCAAAGTAAACAAATGTTTACATCTTATTTAATTTCCCGAAAAGCTTCCTTTATTTACCCCTTCCCTCTGTGTTCATTACCCAGATTCATGTTTAATACTCTAAGGACTACTACAGTTTTTAATCACAGGCTTACTGAGCCTGGCAGACCTTTCCTAATCTACCAGAGTAGGTTTTCACTGCTCAAAAACATCAATACTGTCTTTTTGGCGTGGGTGTTCATGGGATTAGTTGTGTTTCAATGAGCCGGACCTCCTGAGCCTCACACAACGGCACCCAAAGAGCAGTTTCAAAGCCAGTTTTCCCCAAAGAACATGCTAACTTTTACATTTTTAAAACATACTTCAAGAATGGTCCCAGATAAGCTAAAGAGTAACTCCCATTAAATCTTTTTGATTTTACTTCACTTATTTGTCATTACACACATTGTAAAAGCCATTTTGGGATGGATGGTCAGCAAAGAGCTTAATTTTCAAATAAATAAACAAAAACACATTCAAAAGATTTCAGCATTATAGCAATTATATATTTGCACTTATTATGAGGCAGATTATGGTTGCCGTTTCAAAGCAAAGCCAGTATTAAAATTGCCTCAATGGTTTTTGAGGACCGACCTTCATCTGACTGAAGGTACATTCAAACCTGCCAGTTATCATTGCCCTCCTGACATCGATCAATGTTTGTGCAGGAAAAGTTGTATTTGATTCCCAATGAGCAGATGTGGCAATGAAATTGATTTCTTTCTTTATCAAGTACAAACGCATAAGATGTTTTTCTCATCGCCTCTTACAATGAGACAAACAATTAACCTTCAGAACAGTATTTGTCGCTGTGAGTCTTTTTTGTTGTTTGAAAATACGGATCACAAAATAATAATTAAATAAAAAAATGAAATAATAATAAAAAATTGTTCGCCTGGGCTCTGCTGGCTGTAATTTATGTTCAATCATTTATTTTGTTCTTTAGAGTGGGAATAAGAACTTGAACCATTTATATATAATAAATAAGTAGGACAAATGTTTAGCTTTTTCAAATGCAAGTATTCTTTAAAAAGATTAGCAATTAATCTGAATGTGCTGAAAATGGTCCTCAAAAGCTCAAAAGCTCAAATGCTTACTGACAGATCATAATATTTTACAATATTTCATTAAATATCTTCAAATATGTGACCCTGGAACACAAAACCAATGATAAATAGCACAGGTATATTTGTAGCAATAGCCAAAAAAAATACTGTGTATGGGTCAAAATTATAATTTTTTCTTTTATGACAAAAATTATTAGGATATTAAGTAAAGATCATGTTCCATGAGAAATTTTGTAAAAATGTTTTTACCATAAATATATAAAAAAGTAATTTTTGATTAGTAATATGCATGGCTAAGGACTTTATTTGGACAAATTTAAAGGCAATATTCTCAATATTTATATTTTTTGCACCTACAGATTACAGATTTTTAAATAGTTGTATCTCGGCCAAATATTGTCCTATATCCTAACAAACCATATGTCATGGAAAACTTTTATTCAGCTTTCAGATGATGTATAAATCTAAACTTAGAAAATTGACCCTTATAATTTTTTCTTTTGTGGTTTATGGTTACATATGTGTTCTCATAGACTGAACTTCTTGATTTCCTACTAAATATTTATTTTTCTATTGTTATATACTAAATATAAATAATTCCTGTCATGGCAAAGCCAAATTTTCAGCAGCTATTACTCCAGTCTTCAATGTCAAATGAATCATTCTAATATACCAATTAGCTGTACAAAAAACAAACAAACAAACAAACAAACAAACAAACAAACAAACAAACAAAAAGTGCTGTTTAAAATGTTTGTGGAATCATGATATTTTCATCAGGACTCTTTAATAAATAGAACATTCAAAAGAACATAATGTATTTTATTATGGCATTATATATTACGAAACAAAGTGTTCTTCATTAGGATGTAAACTGAATCACACTAATGACTGCAGACTTGTTGGACAATCAGTAATTTACTTTCATTTCCCTCAGTGCTCATTCATCTGCTGTTGGATCTGCTCCCAGAAAACCTGTCTGAAGCAATGTGCTGATTTCTAGGGTTTACTTAATCTTGAATGTGCATCATTTAAAAATATGGGATTGGGGCATTCCTGCCTGTCCTGTTTTGGTTTCCATAACTGTATCATCTACTGGTCAGCATGATGTGCTCCATTTCGACTTCTCTCTCTCCTCACACCTTCTCAGTGCCACTGTTTAACTACATTCCTCCCACCTCCACAGTCCAAGCATGTCCAGTCACACCAGTCTGTTAGCGGCCGACTATTCATCACAGCCCCTCTAAATAAACAGCTGAGGTGTTTGAGAGATGGCCACATTGAGGCCACTCATTGCTCGTTCACTGGAGGAAAGTAACCCCAATTACTCACATGAAGTAATTGCATTTTCCTTCTCAGATATATTCACAAATCCGAATCCCTTCACCTTCACATCTGCAAATTGTTCAGTTCAAGTTCAAAATGAATTGCTTCTTTTTTTACTGTTATAATGCTTTATTGAAATCCTTCTATCCAAGGTTGTCTCTTCAGATTTGTGAGCTGAATGAATGAAAAACAAGGGGGAAAAAATGCATGAATAAAAATACAGACTGCTCATGCTGTCAATTTATTTTATTTTTTTTTATTTTAAAAGATAGCACAAAGCTTATGCAATGGTAAAATGTAAATGAAACTATAACATTACAAAAAAAAAATGTAGCATTAAAACCTCACTGCTTCCCAACCAGCCACACCTCAATGGTCAATTGAGGAGCAGTTTAAAGCAACTCGGTGTTAAGTTACACACAATGCCTGTTAGTGTTCTCACAAATATCAGACTGGCATCAGCGCTCTCTCTCCCTCCCACCACTCTCTGCCCGCTCCCTCTTTGAAGTAGGGATGATTGACAGCCAGGGTTGCTCCTTGTCCAATAAAGATTGGGTCATCAGTAGTGGATGGCTGCAGATGGCATATCTCTCATAATCCGGTGTATGGATCTTTCTTTGTACTCTCAGCCACCGAGGCAGCGCAGCTGAACACAGGACATAAAGCTGTCATAGAACAGCGTCATCATAAATTCACAGATTTACCCTTTACAGAAGCAGGGTGTGAAATCATTCAAATGCTTCAGAATGTAGGCAATGTTCGAAAATAAAGCTGTATATAGATATAGATCAAGTGTTTGAATGAAATTGATCAAAAGTGACAGTTAAGATATTAAAGTTAAATATATATATATTATTTTGAACTTTATATTCATTAAAAATATATATATCATGGTTTCCACAAAAATATTAGGCACCAGTTTTCAACATTTTTCCAAAAGTGTTTTTGTTGTTGTTGTTACAGAATATCAGCATATTAGAATGGTTTCTGATGGATTGTGCACTGAAACCTGAAGCTGTGGCTGTGAATTCAGAATTCAAAATTCAGACTGCCATAACGGGAATAAATTACATTTTAAAATATATTACAATAGAAAATGTTTTTTAAATTGAAATCATATTTGAAATATTTGAATTTATAACATGATTTTCATCTAATACAAGCAACCTGGGTGAGCATAAGAGACTTCTTTTCAAATGATTAAAACATGAAACGGTTGAATGGTAGTGTATACGACTAGGCTAATTTTTGTTTATGATTCAATATAGAAATCTCTGAGATAAGAGACAGGAAAAATTGCACCAGACAAGCTGCATTTAAATGCACTGATACTGAAGCAATGTTCTGTCAGGTATTTTACACTATACTGTACATTAATACAATAACAACACAAAAGTGACACCAGTTAGCCTCCCACTAAGAAAAACACTGTGCTAAAGTGCTGATGCCTTGAGCAGAAACAGAAATAGATCCTTTTTAAAAACCTTGAAATGGAGCGTCTGATGGGGATTCCCCCCATGGGGAGTGGTTTAGCTTTTAAATATGTGATTGTTGACATATAGAAAAGGAAAATGGTTTGTGTTGATTACAAAGTTGCACAACTGATGGTTTCAAGAGGCTTGTGTCCTGCTGCTCTCACTCAGTCCACTGTGGCGTTTTTGAGCCTTTGTGGAATGTGCAGCCAAAACTCTTCTGTAATAAAAACTTGTAACTGAATACACTCACTAATCCAGCCAAGACAATCAAAAGCATACATCAGCTGAACCCTCAGTCACTTCCCACTCATGTCACAGCATGATATTATGGGACGGATTCTGGGAGTAAAGAAAAGACGGGAAAGAGTTTCCCAAGTTGGAATGTATATTGTGGTCATACTGTTTGGTGCTTTTGTATCAAGCATCTAGTTTAGAGATGTAAGATTGATTATGGGTGGTCATGTGGGAGGTGAGTGGGAGGGGTAATTTAATGCGACAGTCCTAAAGAGAGCATCAGTTAAGCCTATACATATATATATATATATATATATATATATATATATATATATATATATATATATATATATATATATATATATATATATATATATAATATTGTATATGTTAGTCATATATAAATTGTATATGTTCCACTATTTGTTCTACAGACGGTATACTGCCATTAGAACAGGACTACTTTTTAACGTATAAAATAACATCAGAATAATGTCCGTTCTGAAAAAAAAAAATCATGAAACAAAACAGCAAAAATGGAAAATAAATATAAATAAATAAATATATTGCTTGTACTGTAATTAAATAAATTGTAATTAATACGTTTTTTTACATTTCATTTTTTGACTAATTCCTGAATTTGTTATTTTATTAAGTTTTATTGTTTTATTGTGTTTGTGAGTTTGTTTACATTTTTTAACTGCCAAACAACTAGCAAAAATACAAAAAGGGAATTTTCGTTTAGATGTCAGAAATCACACACACACACACACACACACACACACACACACACACACACACACACACACACACACACACACACACACACACACACACACACACACACACAAAAGCTTTTTGAATATACAAAAATTTTCTCTGTAATTGGACTTTTGTGTGACAACAAGTCCCAATCTGCCATACTTTCTTTTCTTTATTCACAAGCATGATCAACACTAAAATCTAGACAGCTGATGCTCCATTTGTATAAAATCACTTTGTCGCAGTTGATTCTTTATCAAATCGATTTACCACGCCCTTACCAAGCACAATTGGTTTGGATGTGTCCACTGAGCCAATCAGAAACCCCTGACTGACAACAAACCACCATGCTGTCCTGAGATCCGGCATAAGGTCCCCAGGGTTCATCATCTGTGCTCACGAGACCCCATAAAACAACCTTCCCGGTCTCTGCAGTTGGGTTCTTAGCTCAACAGGACAAAGCTATGAAAGCATGAAAATGGATGAAAAGGGCGAGATGCATTTTGACAAACTCTGCAACATCTGACATACTGAAACTAGCTTGATTCCACATAAGCTGAAGACCTCAGAAAGGATTTATTAGCTGCCTACACTGTGAGGATGAAGTGATTATTGATGATGACGTTATGAAATAACCCCACAAACAAGTTGAAGAAGAATGGCGTATCACCACTTTATACCGGCCAGTCCTAGTGACCTCACTATTAGTTCGATGCTTGGACAGCAGCCCCAGTTTTTATTCCCTGTTGGATACGGGAAACAGCTTGGGAACGTGCTCCATAACTCGGTTCGTCTGGGGCTCAAAGACGCCGCGTCTCCAGCGCACCTCTCTGTGGAGACCAGAGACCCTGGACTTGCACCTGAGGATGACCCCGTGGTTCACCTGGAAGGCAAGGAACTGTGGGGGCAGTTTCACATAAGCGGCACGGAGATGGTCATAACAAAGTCTGGAAGGTAAGAATGTGATTTACAAAGACCAGTCTCCGCGAGGAGTGATTAGCCTACGTAAAAGTTTTTTTTTTTTTTTTAATTTGCATGGACGGCAATGAGGTATTACTGTTCATGCTGTTTATTTCTCTAAGTGTTAGGCTACTATGTCTTTTGAACAGAACACAGTAAATAAGTAAAACGTCTTTTGCTTCTCTGAGGCGCATGTTTCCAGCATTCAAAGTGCGCTGCAGCGGCTTGGACGGGAAGGCGAGGTACATCCTGCTGATGGATATAGTCGCTGCTGATGACTACAGATACAAGTTTCACAACTCTCGCTGGATGATGGCTGGAAAGGCCGATCCAGAAATGCCCAAACGAATGTACATCCACCCGGAAAGTCCTGCTACAGGAGAGCAATGGATGTCCAAAGCTGTGACTTTTCATAAGCTCAAACTGACGAATAATATATCTGACAAACATGGATTTGTGAGTATTTAATATCGTAGATGAGATTCACAATTTATGGACGACTTTTAGTGTCAATTTCTCCTCAAAATAATTCCTTTGTCACAAATAAGCAAGTAGGCCAACCTAGCTTAAGTTAACAAGCGCTACAGCATTTAATAAGTTGTATGTAGCGATCAGCACATTACGTTTTTTTTTTATTCTATGCAAAAAAACAACAACAACAAAAAAAGATTTAAAAAATAAGCCTCATTTTGTGGAATTTGAACAGAAATGTTTCTTTTCATTATTGTTTGAAAAAAAAAATCATGGAATAAGTATGCAAAATTATATGATTTTGTTTTGCAGACCATATTAAACTCCATGCACAAATATCAGCCGAGGTTTCATATCGTTCGAGCCAATGACATCCTCAAACTTCCTTACAGCACATTCAAAACCTATGTGTTTCCTGAGACTGAGTTTATCGCTGTGACAGCATACCAAAACGAAAAGGTGACAGATTCAATGTTTCATCGGTGACACAAACCACATATTAGCCTAATAAAGTTGTAAACAATTTTCACAACACTTACGAAATGTGGTATCTTCATTAATATGTTAACCATTACAGATAACTCAGCTGAAAATCGATAATAACCCATTTGCGAAAGGATTCCGAGATACTGGAAATGGGAGACGAGAGAAAAGGTATTTTTTCTTTCTGATTTATGCTTATAAAGACCTTTTTAAAAGTTCACTTCTAAAATACATGTTGCTTTTAAATGTATTTTCCCAGAACAATTATATTATCAGCATACTGAAGTGAAAAGTTTAACTAAACAATGTTAATTTCAGAGTCTGTCCCATTTTGCAGTACTGGAGCTACAAGAACACAGACTTCTCCAGCATTATTTGAGAATGATTAAAAGCACATTGCACTAAGCAAATCAGACCTTTGGAAAAAAACTTGTTCACATGATCAATATTCAAAATTTACTTATTATTAGAATTTTGCAAAATCGTTCTTATTTACATCATGTTTCTTTGTCTTCTAATTTATATCATGCTTTTTTGTTTAATACATTTGATTTATTTCCAGGTCTAAATTAGATTTTAAAACCTCAGATTTTCAATGTCAGCAGCACTGTCTGAAAAGAATCATTTTTATCATCCACTGACATATGTATTTTTCAATATTAGGAAACAGATGTTGTATCAGAGGTGTGATGTGGCACCAAAAAAAGCCAATGTGCTCACAGACAACTCGTCTTGTGACCAAAAGTCATCAAATCCTTTAATTCAAGAAACGAATGTCGTTACATCAACTTCAACAGGTGTTCACTTGGGATTTATCCTAAATCTATATTTATACTTTATAATAATCTATAATAAATGTCAAACTTTTTATTATTGTAAACAATTTTATACTTAGGTATAAATTTTTTATATTTACGATATTAATATTATTAATTTGCTTTTATTCATTCTTTTATTATTGATATTATTATTCTTGCTATTCCTAAAAAACATTTATGAGATATTTATTCTACAGATACGAATGAGAGTGACATTGATGGATATGGAGATGAGAAGGAAAGCAATGAAGATAGAAAACATTCAGTGTCTCAAGAAGAGCAAAATTCCACAGAAATCTCAACAACGGTGCAAGAGTCCAAGGGTTTTTCAAAAGAGGAGATACAAGGAGAAAGGAACATGAGGGTCAACAGCAAAGAAAAGCATAGTAATGAACATTTAACCGTGGAAAGAAAACATGCTGAACTGCACAAGTTTGCAGACAATGTGACTGATGTTTCTCAGAAGGCTTCGCTCACTCGGCACTATTGCATCCCCACTCCTGGCCTAATTAATTCTCTGTGTGTGCCGCCACATTTCTTGTCAAATTTATGCCAGTTTAATTATGTCGGAACACTTCCGTTTTTGGCATCTGAAACAACAGGTCCATGGTTATCTAGAAGGTCAAATGAAGGGGAGGGTCAAGATTACACCACTTCAGTCCCATCCTCACAACAAAGATTTACTGGCATGCAGCAGCACAGAACAACCTCTCAAGTAGGTTGATAATTTATGATCTAAGCCAATTTAGTTGAATATTACTAAAAAACAAATATACAATTATTTATTGTCAAATAATAATAAAATATATGATAATGTTTAGAAATAAAAAATCCATGAAACATGCTAAACAAAATGTTGTTTTATTTACTTTAACTTGCATGTAACAGCTAAAATAATTTCAATAAAAAAACAAATAATAAAATAATGTTTTGATCTGATATTTTTCAGGGTGTGTTTGTCTCAGCACATGGAAATGTCTTATCTTTTCCAAAGAGTTACATGACCACGTCTGCTGCCACATCCTCTGCTTTATCATGCCAGGTTCAAGGCCCACCCTTTTTCAGTGCTAGCTACCGATCCCGATACAGACCCTACCCTTTTCCAATGTGGGTGCATGGCCGAAAAATGCCACAAACCTCTGTTTTTGTACCATATGGTGAAACTGATACAAATGAGCATGCTGGTATTACAACTCCAGGATCAACAGCAGAGTGCAGATCAAAACCTAATGAGGATCAAAACACACCGTGTCGGGATCTCTAGAGATGACTCTACAAGAACAACAACAAATTCAGCTGTAATGATGTGCATTGTGGTTCAGTTAAATTCTATGGTGAAGATCTGGATCAAAAATTAATATATACTATTTATTCTTTAGTCTTTATCTGCTGTGTAAATGTGTGAAAATGTGTAAAATACATGAAGTTGCAGAGCAACCATTAAATACATTTAATACAGTTTTTCTGTGTTTTTCTCCTTGTTTTTTTTTTAATCATTGAAAGTAGACATATGACTAACATACATCTCACTTAAGCATATTTTAGGCTATAGGCAATATATAACTGTTCTAGCAATAACATTTCAGTCAACCTATAATTACATTTTCTTCTTTTATTATATTATTCTTCTTTATATTATATTACTATTATAACTTTTTTCCACATAATCTCGTTTTCCTGAAGATCATTTAAAAGTTAAGCCTAAATTTTTCATATAAAAACAGGGTTTATAATAGATAATATATATTTTACATGAAGTAGCCTATATTTTACATTTACGCACCTCAAATCTTTTTCATGCGGCCAAAATCTCTATGATGATCAATATTTCACCACAAGAGGTCCCCCATGACCGTATGATGGAACCAGATCTGGTAGCTAGGCTACTGAATAATAATAATAAAAATATTCAAAAGGTATTTAAAGTTAGTTAAAAGGTATTAAAAAAATTATATAGCACACACATACATTTCAAATGATGCATTTTTTTTACAACTCTAAATAAAATCTATAGCCTACCACCCCAATGCCTAAGTGTGCCTTATAATCCATTAAATATATTGGAATCCACAAATCTACTATCTTAATGTTAGTATCAAATAAAGCAGTCTACCTCGAAAAGAGTCTGGTAAAAAGAGTTTCAAACTGATATCAAAAGAATTATCCCATTAATGGGCTACATTTGCAACTGACGGCGAACTTTAATCACACAAATGTTTAAATAATTTAAATAGCAAAATATTTCTATATAGTATATTTAAATCTTTCTATATAGTATATTTACGTATTTCTTGATATCAATAACACTGAAAATAAATATGAAATGACGTAAGGCTACACAACATTGCGTCATCACAATGCGCCGCCTGTGTTGTCGCCTGTACGGCACAGCTCAGTTTTAGCTTGTTTACGTGCAGCAGTCAGAATAATACGGTACATAAGTCGCATATTATGGAATGAAACCGCCAGTAATATGTCGATTGGCATTTTCAGATGTAACTAACTCACAAAATTACCGCTAAAGTACGTTAGCCGCTGTCGCGTTTATTAGCTGGGATATTATTTTGCCGATCATCTTAACTGCTGTTCAGAAATCATGCCGCAGATTTCAGTCAACTATATTTTATTATTCGGACAGTTCTTGCTGCTCTTCACAGTGGTGCTTTTACAGAGTCTAGAAGGGATTCACTCGCAAAACTCAACCGAGCCTCCCGGAAACCGAGTAACGACCAGCAAAACAGTTCTGATCAACGAACAGCCAGAAGAAAATGTGACGGAGAGTGTTACAACGTTACCCACAGAACCATCAAATCACACGGAGCAGTATGAGTACAGTCCTCCATCCCCTGTCGTCCTCTGTCGATACCTGTGAGTAAACATCTCATCTTCATGAAGCACGCGGCCTGTTTCGCAGAAGTACAGTCTTGTCGCCACTGGTATATGATATCTCCTGCTCTTGTATCTTTTTTTTTTTTTAGACCGGAGGAATTCATATTCTGTCAAGATCCAGTCGATCACGGAGGAAATGTCTCTGCCTTTCAGGAACTGGGATATGGATGTGTAAAGGCTAGTACATTTTAAATGCAAAGACATGTTGCTTCAATTTGCGACCCAAACGATGTTGTGTTTAGAAATGTGTGAAAACTTGTATTTTCTTGCAGTTTGGCGGTCAAGTGTACAAAGATGTGAACCATACCAAGGTGTTATGCACAGCACTGGATGGAATAGAGTGCGCTGGGCCACGGGAGTTTCTCAGAGGCAATGAGCCATGCATTAAGTAAGTAACAGGGTTTGCCCAACTGGAAATATAAAATAGATAATATAAAATATTATATAATTTTTAGGCAGAGGCTATTTGCATGTTAAATTGTTTACACAAGTGGAAGGAAAAGTTTATAAAGTGTTATAGTGATGTGTAGCCAATGTGGCGTCCCTGCCATAATCAGAATTTGCTCTTCATTTCACTCATTTAAGTGCACACATGCAGCAGTGAGTAGTGAACACACACACACTGTGAACACACACACACACACACACCCAGAGCAGTGGGCATCCATTTTTGCTGCCGCGCCCAGGGAACAGTTCGGGGTCCGTTGCCTTGCTCAAGGATCTCACTTCAGTCATGGTATTGAAGGCGGAAGAGAGCTCCGGTCATTCATTCCCCCCCACCTACAATCCCTGTCAGTTCCGAGACTGTAACCTGTGACCTATGGGTTACAAGTCAGACTGGATTGGGGTTTATTTTAAGTTTGACCCGTAACGTGCTGATCAATAAAGGTGTCCTTGAAGGTCCAGGTCTGCGGTCAGTGTGCCTCCTCAATGTGAAGACATCAAATCAATTATAACCCTATTAAATACCCATTAGGGCACTTTATTTCCACTTTCCAATTATTTTTGTTATTTTTATTATTTAAAATGAACTCCTCTCATGATTGATAAAGCATTTGAGATTCTGAGATGTCAACAGATAAATCCACTATCATTATTTTGTAACTGGCTCAACCAGATCATTGGTGGGCAGAGAAAGTGAAACACCGAAATATAATAAGTTTAGTCATGGAATTGTCTATAATAAATATGCATCTTTCTAGTTATGATCAGATGTAAAATTATTTCATAATCTAGTTATTGCTGTTAAACCTATTCACAAAATTGTCTGAACAATTCATTAGCGAATTTGTCTTATAAATCTTCATTCAGTAATCACAATTGACTAAAATGGTCATGGGAAATTAAATGGTCAAGAACGCCTGCTTATGGGATTATTATTTTTAAAAACCCTTACTAACTCGAGATGGAAGCCAGTTACACAAAGCGTTAAATAATTTTTAATTTCTATACCACAAGAGGGCAGTGAAGTACTGTGGATCCCAGATTCAATGTACTGTACTGTACTATACTTTAATGCTGTATAAATCTCAAGACTGGCCTTCAGTAAACAGAGCTGCAGCAATTCAAGCTTTACACTAAGCATAAACTATTCCCACTATTAACTGTTTTCCTTTGTGATTTATTAAGATACACAGGACACTACTTCATCACCACCCTATTGTACTCATTTTTCCTGGGGTGTTTCGGTGTCGATCGGTTCTGTCTCGGGCACACTGGGACTGCGGTGGGAAAGCTGCTTACACTGGGAGGCCTTGGCATCTGGTGGTTTGTGGACCTCATTCTCCTGATAACAGGAGGCCTGACCCCCAGCGACAGCAGCAACTGGTGCACTTTCTACTGATTTAAGAGTTGTATCTGATTCTCCTCTCTCATGCTCACAAGTTATATTTAATACACTGTATGCATGTGAGCTTGCATGGGCCTTATCCGCCATTTATTATTTGTAAAATACTGTTCCTCTTGTTTCTTTTGTAAAGTGTTTATGTGAAGCAGTGTTGTAAATAAATGTCAGCTTCTAAGAGTAAAACTCTTAATTGATACATCAATATTTATGATGACCTGATTGTAGTCTTTTTATTAAACGAACAACATAGTCATATAGGAAATTAGTCAGATATTTACAAAATGGACTACACTTGTCTTTATCCTGTACTGTTATATGGTCTTTCTGAACATGATCCCTTTTACAAATTGCAGACTGTGCCAAAACAGCTGCAGAAATGTTACAGATCTTGTTTTAGACCGAATACATACAAAAAGCTATCAAGGCACAGATGTTATAAAACAGCTTGCAATTAAAAATACATACAATAATAGCTCTATTAAACATGCATCCTTTGGCAGAATTCCCACGGCTATTTTCACACACCATTTTAAAACGCAATTTGGTGAGAAGCTGTTAAAAGTTTTCTTTTTTATTAATTTCCTCATTAATGTTCTGTGGCTTGCGTGCTTCTTGTACATTATGTATTATTTACTGTTGGTTTGAAAAAACTAAGCACTTGGGGGTATGTTGCACAACATGTGCTTATAATTTAAAAACCAATTACTTTCAACTTTTGGCTCAGATAAAATCACATGGGTACAAAGACTTGTTTGACTGATGAAAATGACTCAAGATTTATTTGAAAACAATTGAAAGGTAGTAAGTGCATACGATGTGCATGTTGAACGTGTGGTTGATTACAGCCTGACTGTTCATCAGCTTTAATGTTTACATGCACTACAAGAAAATTCTATCAAAACACAATGCTTGTTTCTAGAGCACCAAATCAGCATTTCTGAAAGATCATGTGACACTGAGGACTAGAATATAATGACTGCTGAAAATTCAGTTTGGACATCACTGGGATAACATCCATTTGAAATATATAAAAATAGAAAGCAGTTATTTTTAAATTGTAATATTACACAATATGACTTTTTACTGTATTTTTGATCAAATAAATGCCTCGATGAGCACAAGACACTAAAACAGTACTAAGTGTACTGAAGATAGACTTAATTAGAATTATATATACAGAAGAACAATACAGTCTTAATGAGACTTGTGTATTTATATCAAAAAGCATCACTTGGTCTTGATGCTTCATTATAATGTATGCTATTAATATAATGCCCTTTTTAAGTAATACACGTGTGTGGATAATATACTGTTTGGAGGTTATGTAGAAGTAGCACCAGAAAGCTTTATCAGTCCACTTCTTCAGGAACCACTGTTAGTGTGATTTCTTCATTAGCACGTCGCACCACCAAAGAAAGAACTTGGTTTGACTGCACAGCCTGACTCACATCCTCTGTAGAATGCACTGGTTGTCCGTTAATGCTGATTATCACATCTTGGTTAACCAAGCCAGCACTACAAAACAAATTGCAATATGTGAAATGTTGTGATACTCTTCTTTATTCTACTATTCTTGAAGTGTGAGGGTTAATTGCAAGAGTTAACTGATCAGGCTTTGGATCTAAAATAAGAAAGCAATAGAGAGTCCAAGGGGTTAATCTTGAATTATCTGTAGTTAGTTCAAGTGGACAATCCAACTTCTCTCTACCAACATTCTATTATGTTTCACAGAAGAAAGAAAGTCATATAGGTTTGGAATGATATGAGGGTGATAATTTTTATATTTAGGTGAACCACCTCTTAAAAGTTTCAAATGATAGACACGTATACAAAACAACAACAACAACAACAACGGCAAAATACCACAGGAGGAATGTCTTAATAGGAACGAGGTGCTACAGGAAAAATATATTAATAGGACAAAAATGTAAAGGCCTTTATGGTATATGATGAGGATATAAATCTTGATTTGATTGAAGGTTATGACAGTATGAAAGGAGCTTCTGGGCCTAGATGAGTGAAGAAAGAGGTGTTGTTGGGTTAATCGGGAGGTGTAAGAGGAGGCACAGGCAAATTCCTTTACCTGAAGGCAGCTGTCCCTGGAATAACCTCGTACACATACACCCCTGAGCTCACATCTGGGAAGTTGCTCTCCTCTCTGAGCTCCCCTATCAAACTGATGAAACAATCATGATTATAATAAAAAACTATACATTTATCTTTATATCGTAATAAAAGCATATTTGAAAACAAGAAAAAAAAATCGAACTTACGCAGCTGAAAGTTGGAGCATTCGCACTCCTATATATCTCCTTTTAGTCAACATTCTTCCTGAAATGTAAAAAAACCCCCCGTTACTAAATTCAATCAAGATTAAAGCAAATAAACAGATCAAAAGAAGTTTGCAAACCTTTTCTTTGCCTGTCATAAGAGTCTGCAAAGAACTGGCGTATGCAGTCTGAGGGAATGGCAAATGATATTCCTGGTGTAACCTTCAACGTGTTTATGCCAATGACATCCCCATCCTTGAAACCGCAAACAGGGAGCATAATATTGAAAAGCACTGAAATGAATGAACAGCTACCTTGAGACACACAAGGGATGCCGATCACTGGGTGTACTGGGTTTAATTAAATAATTAAGAGTAATAGGGAATATTGAGGTTATTGTTTAAACAAATACAATGTAAGATGACTGCATGTACATAGTTATAGGTATATGTACAGTATACTGTATACCATTAGTAAAAACAGCCTTTTTTGCTTTTATTACTGCATTGTTTATTTCCAGATTTATGGTGCATGTGTGCAATGATTTTTACATATTATCAAGTATCCATTGTGCACTATAAATGGAAATTCTTTTTATTGCAAAGCCAGATGCTTGTTTAAGCCTGAGGCTCCTTCAAGGACACATGCTGTCTTTTCCTTTAAAAAGATCAATAGAATAATATAAACCACTGCAGGTAATTTATATTAACTGCAGTGAGTTAGAGAGAGAGAGAGCGAGAAAGAAATAGAGAGAATTATGTTCAAAATATACTCAATGCCAAATACGAGAAGAAGAATAAAAGGTTCTTACCAAGTTTACAAGAGGTCCTCCTGAGTTTCCATACTGTGAAAGAAAACATTAACATCCTATTCATATTCATGGCCACACTGCTAAACTATCTGTATTGATAATGTCTATATATCGAATGGTTACGTTTATAATGGCATCTGTTTGAATATACTCCATATCAGAGTTCTGCAGGCCAAGTTCATGACCTCCTCGGTGGGTAGTGCTGATGATACCGGTGGTTACTGTGTTTTGAAGAGAAAACGGGCTTCCCATAGCCACTACAAACTCTCCTGGCCTCAGTTCTGATGAACGACCAAGTAAAAGCACTGGCAGGGGAGTCTGTTCAACACAGAGACATAGCGTATTATTTAATTCATTCCTGTAATACATATTTTTCCAGCTTCTTGATTTTTTTAAACAAAGGAAAAAAAGATTTTTTTGACTAACAAAACAGTTTTATGCACAAATAAAAAATAGCTTAGTCTTTTTATATAATTAATTTTCCTACTCCAAACACATGTTCTGATAAAACAGTTTAAATAATGGCTGTCATAAAACCTTTTGAGGAAGCATGCCAAACAATCTGTTAACTTAAAAAAATTAAAAATAAATAAAATTCATCATTAAAGCCAGTTATTGTTAATTAAAAATGATACAAAATTTGGTAACTGAAATACAATTTTAATATTAAAATTAAAAACATAAAAATTTGAAATGTGAAACTGAAATAAAATTAAAAAATAGTTTATTAAAACACTAACAGTAAAATAGAATTGTTTAAAAATTAAATTAAAATGAAAAGTGAAAATCTAAAAATAAAAACGAATTCAAAATATTAATATAATACTCTCTTTCTCTATAATTCTGATTCAAGCATATTTGTAATATACTATTTATGATTTTAGCTATATGTTTTAGCTATAACATCTCAAATTATTAATTACTTTCCTGAAGTAAATGTAACGTCAGGTGACATGTTTGTTCATAAGTTGTTTGATGTATTTCCGCGGCTGAATCTATGACTGGACAATTACATTAGAGGAAATACAGTTCAGTATGTTGGTAAGTTGAACTGTATCTTTTAAAATTTTATATACCTTCTTTGAACCTTCATCCATTACTATTTAAGCTGTAAATAGGAAGTTGCAAAGTGGAAAGACTGTTGGTTTGTGCACGCTCAGTGATGGCAGCGATCTTTCACAGCATATTAAAGAGAGTCAAACAACTTTTCTTGTCTGAATTGCTTAATAATATTTATACATTTTGTTAGTGGGCACTTACTTAATCAAAATAATACTTTTAATACTTGTGTTTTTCCACAAACAACTCATTATAATCTCCAACTCAAAATCACACTCTGAGAGACTTTTCAGAGAAAAACAACTTGAATATCTTCTGTGCTGTCACCTTTTTAGAAGACTCTAATACGTTTCCTTGAACTGTTTGAAGCCAGCAGCCAGTCTGGGCCTGAGCTTGCCCCTGCCTGCCTGTGCTCTGTAGGGTGTATTTTTATGACTTGAGGGTGATGCACCAGGCTTGATTACCGGGGCTTCTGGAGCAAGACGCCTTTACACTCTGTCCCAACCTTGACTCTGCGGTCACATGCTGGGGGGCTGAGCACTGCAAAATAACAGATTGCCATCTGCCTCCCCAGCACTTCTTCTCCACTTTTTCCTCCTTTTTGAAACCACAGGCAGCCATACACAGTCTGGGACTGAATTAAAGTGATTACCAATCATTGTGCTACATGCTGTTGCTATGGTCTGGGTTATGGCGAGACGTTGTTGTTGGCAGAGGATGCTCTATGCGGCTGATCAAAGGTTGTCTCAGGAGTTAGGTGGTTCTAAATCATTCTGAAAGGACTTTTTTTTTTACTCTTTGGGCTGTTTTGTATTTCTGCCAGGAGATATTTCAGGGCATTGTGCTGGTCCTGTTTACAAAGGCAGGCTGTCAATGGCAAATAGACATGTTATCTTGCATGGTCACAAGCGCACAGCGAAAATAGGCGGAAAGTTGGAATTTGTAAGACTGAGAAAATTAGAAAACAAATTAACCATGTCAAAAAGCAGAATCTAATTTTTGGTGGCGCAAACCCTTGCTGACTCCAGAAACATCTGCTGGACTGCTTCCCCAAGATTAATTTACTTCCAGCAGCTGTGCTATAGTCACTGATGATAAACCAGTGGATCTGAGCAGTAAAATGCAAGGACAACATTTTTCCATGCAACAAAAGGTATTTTGACCATGCACTTAAGATCTCTGGAGGTTATCATTGGTTAAGTAATATATCAATGTCCCCTGAACAGGTTTTGGACATCTTGGCTTACTTACCTCTGAGTCAACTTTATGAGAGCGATGTCTAATTTTTGATCCACATCTTTGATTGTGGCATCGTAGAGCATGCCATTTTTCAGCTCCACTTTGATATGTTGTTTGTTGGTCAGTACATGTGCATTGGTGACGATCCATCCATCCTCTGACACTATAAACCCTGAACCACTGGAAACAGGGACCTCTTGGTTGGAAAATGGTACTCTGGAAGGAAACATTGGGGAAATAGTACCTTGGTGTATGAGTTCATAAAAAAGAAGTGTGTTAAGAGATTTCTAGGATTTGAAGCACGCCATGTTTACAGGCAAATTCCAACTTCTTGTCTGTACTTTTAAACATTACGTTCATCAAAGAATCCCTAAATAATGTATCATGGTGTCTATTTTTAACATAACAACAATAAAAAATGTTTCTTGAGCACCTAATCAGCACATTAGAAACATAGAAGCATCACGTGTCACTCAATACAGGAGTAACAGCTGTTCAAAATTTAGCTATGCCATCACAGGAATAAATTAAAATAATTAAAATCTATTAAAATTTAAAACACTTACTTTAATCATATTTTTACAATATTACTGTTTTACTGTTTCAAATAAATGCAACAAAATGTAACACAACAAATGTTTATTGTAAATGTTTAGTGGTGATGACACTGTGCATATTTTCTCACATTATTATATACTAAAGTTAAATTTTAGCAAAATGTAGTAACAGTTATCTTGCCACACGCAAAAATTCCAATCCAAACAGCAGTGTTTACATAACTTATTCTTCACTCATTTTTGAACCTCTGTCTAAACAAGCAAAAACTATTATGTTGTCATAATTTAATCACATATGGAGAGTTCATTCTGTGCCAGCTAAGAATACCAAGCATTATAACCAGCATGTCACTCTGTGCTCAGCATCTAAACAACCAACACCATCTGTCCTTACCTACTAAACAGATCTAGATGGACCACTGCAGGGGCAATCTTATACACCACATCTGCTATGAAGTTAAACTTGAAACGCATGCTGCTTGGATTTCGAGAGCCTATCAGAACAGAGAGAAACAGCACAAATTACTTAGAAAGTTATAATTGCCTGTTTTTAAATAGAGACCGAGCCAGAAAACATGTGCATAAAACATTGGTTGACAACTTTGCAAAATCTAAAATGCATTACAATGTCACAATGTTGCTTTCCAACATGTTGCACATCTACAATAGTAACGTGTGGGCACAAGCTATGAGTAAAGCAAACAGCCCTATGGAGCTCTTTTCTTCACCCTGCTACCTGAAGGCACTGGGGGAGAACTTGTCACACAGTCTCTGCATAAATTGATGTTACATGCTTATCTCCAAGTCTGTGGCAGCTGACAGCAGCCTTACTCATCTGAGAGAAAGTCAGGGTCACGACATTGCATGTATAGATTTCACTGAGGTAAACCACAACAGGTAAACACAAAAAATATTTCTATAATGAGAAATTAGAAATCATGACAGTAAACCACAGATGCAGTGCCATAAAAACCTGTCTTAATAAATTAAGACGTCTTTGTTTAAATCATATTCTCTCTTACTTTTCTGCCAAAGAAGCCAGCATGACTGATGCTACATATATGCAAATTTGCACTGGATGTGGATAAAGGTTATTTAATACACGTTACCACTTCACAAAATCATTGTTCCCTTGACTATTTTTTGCATACTGAGTCCATTTTCAGAGCTGAATTGCTTGTGACATTGAGTTTTCCAGCCCTTTTGAGACCCCTGAGTTTGGCAAGGCATAGCTGACAGAACATGCCACATGGTTTTTATAGATGGATCATATATCCCAAGGCATAACTGTCAAAACAAAATAAATTTGAACCTCTTGGCCAGAAGCCAGGGAACATTTGTGTGCATAAAGACATACAGCACACACACACACACACACACACACACACACATATATACTGTATAAACAAAAAACATAATGCAACTCTGAACTATTGATTGAAAAATATGTTAATGTTTGTATAAATATGTAAATAAAAATATATGGAGGTGAATATATATTTATATGTGTGTTATTTTTAATATAAGTGTATTTCTCATTGCAAATTTTTCTAACATTTACATATCTTGGAGATATGTAAATACATAAACTTCTTGCCTTCGCTAGAAAAAGTTCCCTCACTGTTCTCATATCAGAATGATTCTGATGTCAGTGGTGTTGTGGGATTGTGTAGAACTCAACAATATCCCATACTGATAGGATAACATCTTGCAGTTGATGGAGATTTGGGGGATGCAGAACCAGGGCATGAAGCTCCCGTTCCACCACATCACAAAGATGCTCTATTGGGTTTTAATACAGTGAACTCATTGTCATGTTCAAGAAACCAATTTGAAATGATTCAAGCTTTGAGCATTATCCTGCTGGAAGTAGCCATCAGAAAATGGGTACATGGTGGTCATAAAGGGATGGACATGGTCAGAAACAATGCTCAGGTAGGCCGTGGCATTCAAACAATGCCCAATTGGCACTAAGGGGCCTAGAGTGTGCCAAGAAAACATCCCCCACACCATTACACCACCACCAGCCTGCACAGTGGTAACAAGGCATGATGGATCCATGTTCTCATTCTGTTTACGCCAAATTCTGACTCTACCATCTGAATGTCTCAACAGAAATCCAGACTTCAATTCCAGTCTTCAACTGTCCAATTTTGGTGAGCTCGTGCAAATTGTAGCCTCTTTTTCCTATTTGTAGTGGAGATGAGTGGTACCCGGTGGGGTTTTCTGCTTTTGTAGCCCATCCTCCTCAAGGTTGTGCATGTTGTGGCTTCACAAATGCTTTGCTGCATACCTCGGTTGTAACGAGTGGTTATTTCAGTCAAAGCTGCTCTTCTATCAGCTTGAATCAGTCGGCCCATTCTCCTGTGACCTCTAGCATCAACAAGGCATTTTCGCCCACAGGACTGCCGCATACTGGATGTTTTTCCCTTTTCACATTCTTTGTAAACCCTAGAAATGGTTGTGCGTGAAAATCCCAGTAACTGAGCAGATTGTGACATTCAGTTTGGAGTTCAGGAGATTGTCTTGACCAGGACCACACCCCTAAATGCATTGAAGCAACTTCCATGTGATTAGTTGATTAGATAATTGCATTAATGAAAAATTGAACAGGTGTTCCTAATAATCCTTTAGGTGAGTGTATATATATATATATATATATATATATATATATATACAGAGCCGCCTTAACCTAATGTTAGGCCCCGGGGCTGAGAGGTTTTGCAGGCCCCCCATCCCATCGATTTATAGACTCTAATTTTAAAAAAGTGTAATATCTAGGTAATCTACATCACAGAATGCATTAGTTTCTTTCAAGACCTACCACAGTGAGTTTTTTAATGTTTTTTTCAATTTTAACATTGTTATTAACATATCACTGAGCACATAAACACAAGACACTTTATTTAACAACCACACACAGCAACTAAATTTCAACTTTATGCAAATGAGAAGTGATTTTCGCGAGCGACAAACAATAGGAAATTAGCCTTTCAGTGGAGCTCAGTCAGCTCCCATCACCGTCTCGAGTGCAGTGCAGGCAAGACAGAAGTGTTTGAGGGCGATTTCACTGTTTTATATTATTTGACTGTAACTAACCACAAACATGGATATAAAAAATGATGCATGGAAAAGAAACTATCGACAGTCTCAGTGAGTTTATGCTGGATTTAGTGCGTAAATCATTTTGATTACAAATTAGACGCTTTGCAGTTGTTATATAGCAGATTTTATTTTGGATGTGTTTATTGTGATTATATTGGCTGGGTTTATAAACGTTTATAAAATTGAAAGGATCATTGCTTGGTGCATTTGGAAACTTGTCTAATGTAATCGCGTGCATCGCCGATGATTATACTGTCCGTGTGTTGAAAAAAATACTTAGATTAAACACACTCGCAACAGACACACCCCAAAGCGGAGACGTTACAGCGATGCCATGCGCACTGAGCGGACTTTTGCCGCTGTAGTGGACAGGATACGCACTGAAAGGTGCGTTCAGACCGGACGCGAATAGCGCGTCAGGCGCGAGTGATTTCAATGTTAAGTCAATGCAAAGTCGCGTCAAATTCCCGCGGCGCGAATGAGGCGTAGAGCGCGGCGCGGGACCTCTAGACGCGCGTAAACGCGTCCTTGCATTGACTTTACATTGAAATCACTCGCGCCAGACGCTCTATTCGCGTTTTGTGTGAACGCACCATAACAATAACATTGGAGCGACAGCACTAGCAACGTCCACAAGCGACTAGCGACATACAGCGACAAAATCTGACAAGTTAAAACAATATGACCTTTTCAGCTTATCATGAACCTGAACATGGGAGGCCCCTAAACTTGGGAGGCCCCTGGGCTTCAGCCCAGGTAAGCCCGTGCATTAATGCGGACTTGTATGTATATATATATATATATATATATATAGTACAGACCAAAAGTTTGGACACACCTTCTCATTCAAAGAGTTTTCTTTATTTTCATGACTATGAAAATTGTAGATTCACACTGAAGGCATCAAAACTATGAATTAACACATGTGGAATTATATACATAACAAAAAAGTGTGAAACAACTGAAAATATGTCATATTCTAGGTTCTTCAAAGTAGCCACCTTTCGCTTTGATTACTGCTTTGCACACTCTTGGCATTCTCTTGATGAGCTTCAAGAGGTAGTCACCTGAAATGGTCTTCCAACAGTCTTGAAGGAGTTCCCCGATAGATGCTTAGCACTTGTTGGCCCTTTTGCCTTCTGTCTGCGGTCCAGCTCACCCCTAAACCATCTCGATTGGGTTCAGGTCCGGTGACTGTGAAGGCCAGGTCATCTGGCGCAGCACCCCAACACTCTCCTTCTTGGTCAAATAGCCATTGATGCCTTCAGTGTTGCTCTTTTCAAAAGTTGCTCTTTTCCATACATTGAAAATGAAAAGTGACCCTGGCTGTCAAGCAAGGGTTTCAAGAAACAATTATCAGTGAATAATTCAAATTTAAGCTTCTTCCATTACAGCTATCACATGACTTCTGAAGACTTTGAATACAGTGCATGTGTCATGTCCTTAATGAAGCTTGACAGACTCTGGTCCCCATCCACATTTACCGTCTAGAAGAAAACAGTTTAGAGGTTCTCCATGGATGAATGAAAGTCATGTGGGTTTTGATGACATGAGGGTGAGTAAATGCAGAATATTTATTTTTGGGTGAATTATCACTTTAAAAAGTAGGCATTAATGCTAACTTAATTTACATAAACTTCTTGCCTTCTCTAGAAAAAGTTCCCTCACTGTTCACATATCAGCTGGAATGATTCTGGTGTCAGTGGTGTTTTGGGATTGTGTAGAACTCAAACATAGACCATTGCCGCTAGCACCACCTTCATTTATAAAGAAAACAATAAAAATAGTTTCTCAATACAGGACTATTTGTACTAAGACTGTAAGGGGACCATATGATACAACCATTTGTTTGTCAAATAATATCTCAAGCTGTGAAAATGAGAAAAGAACACAATATGATGACATACATCCATGCTACCCTGCAGGTATTATGGCACGATAAAAAGAAGGCATTTAAAAATGTCAATAATACTATCTTGTCCTAATATGATAACATTTTTGGTAGCTATAGCAATATCATTTTAAGGTTTCAGTTCATTTATACTGATGTTCAAAAGATGTTCCATGATTTGGGTTGCAACAACAAATGACAAAGAAATAGCTTTCGCAATATGCAAAACTGCTGAATTGCAGCACTGACATGCTGAAATGAATTCTATCAAAGTTCTCCTTGACACACCTCTTTTACTGCAGAGGTTTGTGGCTTAAGTCATAAATCTATTATCACATAAATGCCTCCTCTTACTTTTTTATGAGGGGATTCGGTTGAATTTTGCATGAAGCTGTAAAGTGAAGCTGTACTCAATCAAATCAGATATGATAAGCCCCTTCAATGACTTTTTAATTTGCACCTCAGTATTGCTAAACTACGTATTCCAGTGATATCTGCGCTAGACATGGCATATGGGAAATATGATAAATATGCAAAAATCTGGTTTTAAATCTGTAATTCCTGTAAAGCAGCAACTTCAAATAAAATAATAACATTCCTGTGTTTTGAAGATTTGTGAGTTGTGAAAAACTTTCCATCAGGATGGAAAGAGCTGGCTTTTGATAAATAAAAGGAATTTTATCTGAACGGAAATTAGGAACTAGACCACAGTAAATTTATGAGCAATGAATCATTTGTTTTGTTTTAAATGTTTTGATTAGAGAAAAGGAAAAATTAAAAATGATGATTACGATAACAATGTACTGCATAACAGCAATCCTTCAAATACATGATTATACCCATAGTGATTAATAATAACAAAATAATCACAAAGACTACTCCCCATATATGCCTATTCTAAGGCGATTCATAGTTTGTTACTTGTAAATACATGCTAAAACAATATTTTACAGTAAAAGTAATAGGCCAATAAAGGTAAAATAATAGTTGTTTCTATTATTTTACAATATTTTACAGTAGCTCTGTTTTTGGTTAAAATATAATACTTAATTGCTAGGTAACTTAAAGCAAACTGGTTTATACTGTACAGAATTTTGTTTCGGCAGAACGTTATTGGTTGTTTTATGACACTTTCTGTCAGTTCGTCAAATTGATACATTACTTTTAATATAACTGGTTGCCTCTGCTACAAGAGGGGGAACAGCTACATCATTTAGATCGTTATTAACTTCTGTCAAGTTGGCCATGTGTTTTTCTTCCCTCACCGGTCTCGCAGGGGCCTCTCTGGATGAAAATGACAGCAGGTATGCCGCTCATCTCAGCCCATCTGTTCTCCGCTTTCAGTCGACAGACAGTAGGATATGTTCTCCCATCGCTGCCGCACACTGGCTCATGGGATTCACACACACACGTGCCGCGCGCGCTGTCTCGATATTCACAGGTCATTCCCTGACCGCAAACTACATGTCCCCGTTCCCCGCAATACTCCCCCTCTCCCGCAGCACACACCGTGCAGCAGTCACATCTGTCCTTCACCACGCCGAAATAACAAGACTTCAGAGCAGATGAGCAGCGGGACATGTCGCACACATTAGGGCATGCAGTTTGTCTCTTCCGCAGATCACGCGCCTGCAACACAGAGACCATGAGAACACAGGCCAGCAGTCTCCACATGATGAACAATAATCTCATCAAACGATGTAAGGGTCAGGGTATATTCTGGCCGATGGAATTTCAGTTTCAAGTAAACTTCGCTTTTACAAAATCAACAGATGTCCATTTGCTTATCCCCACAGTGAAAATGTTCAAGTTTTAAAACACCAGTTGCATATTGCTGAAATGTCATGATGCTCGTTGTGGCTCGTACGTACACCTCCTTATGAACGGACAGCATGTTGGAACGCAGCTCTTCTGAGTTTGGTTATAGTTTGGGGTCTTCAGGAGAGGAATTAAGGTAGGAGCTTAAAGTTTACCTCTCTCTGTGCCTGTTATTAGTCAAACATCATAGCTGGTCATTACAATGAAGCGATAATGATAGATGCAATCTAATAATGCTCTTTTTAGCAGACCTTGCATTTAATTTATATTTTGGAAGAGCTAAATTATGTTGTCTTTATTATGTAATTATGGTGTCTATTTTATTTTTTCTTTAACAACTATATATATATATTATTTTTTCTTTAACAACTATATATATATATATATATATATATATATATATATATATATATATATATATATATACGCAATCTGCATTTAATCAATCAAGTCAATACAGTAAAAAGTAATTTTCAAGTATTATAATTGCAGTTTAACACACACAACTTTTGTTTTTTAACATTAAAAATGTCTTATATTCAGTGTGTTCCCGCTATATATACACACATAAATACATGTACATAGATGGTGCAGTCTTCTTTTTGAGAATAATTCAAGCAGAATCTAACTGAAAGTTGATTGTGTAATATCGCTGCATACATGCAAATGATTCAGACATATCGCTGTGCTTGTTTCATCCTTCTGTGCTATCAGAAAGTTTATTCTTCATGACCACTCTTTGGCATGTTCCTGAAGAAAAGTTTGCCGTGTTCACTTAACTCCTGCTGACGTCTAAACAACTGCACTGTAAATGAGCACAGAGAGATGTGTCTTACAGCAGCAACAAACTCCTTGCCTTGATCTTGTGTTTACAGCAGCATTTCACTTTGCCTCTGTCTTGCTCTGACGACAGGGTGTGTGAATTGTGCTGACTCCAGATTTGATGTGGATGTTTTGTACTTCAAAAGAATTTTACATATGAATTCTGACAGTCTCCAGAGAAAACTCACCAGTAACCTGTCCATTAATAACTGAGAGAAACAGGTAAGATCTTACACTATAAAAAAATTATAATCACATAGCCTAAAACATTCTTTCTGGGCAACATCTAAACTACCTAATTTTAAATGTGGATGTGAATGTTATGAATAAATCAGTCTGACTACATTAGGCACATTTGAGTTAAATGTGAGTTGCTTTCAGTGTCAATAATAATGATGGACCGACTTCAGACACGTTACTTAATCATAAATCTTGCAGACAGTTTTTTTCAGTTTATTTCATTCTGCCTTGTAGAAATCCACAGCATTTTAAATGGAATACTCATAATTCATAAGCCTGTTAGAAAGACTGTGAATAAGCCTTTGGTCAATTTTCTAACTAGAAGTGTGCCAGTTTCACAAACTGACTGAAAGAAAGTTTTTCTGATTCATGTTTCTTCGTGGCTTTGGTGTGGTTTTCTTAGAACTATTAAAGTGCCAGGATTGGCCTGTAAACTGGATAAGTTAACAGGGTGTCCATGTATATACTGATGGCATGTTAAATGGGTCATGTTAATTTGAGATTAACAAGAAAGTTTTGAGTTCTGAAATTTACAGTTTATATTGAAGCCAGTCCACCAAAATGACAGCTTGTGGAATATACCACCCTGTGATGTAATAGTGTAGCTAAACACCGCCTCCACAGAAGAAGATCAATGTCTGCTTCTACATCGCTGCCTGTTTAGCCCCGCCCACCAATTAATGCATGTAATGTTTACAAGAGTGGCAATCGTGCAGATCTAAACAGAAATCAAACAATAAAGATAGCTCTGAAGAAAAAAAGACACTGTGCAGTGCCAAGTTGTGGAAAACAGTCTTTACATTGCCTTCCTTCTGATTGTTAATGAAGATCCAGACCACGTCAGTAAGAACTTGGCCCTTTGTTCACTTCATTTATCCCTGGATTCTTTTACAAACAAGGAGACGTGGGATTTTCAGAAAGATTGAAATGGCGTTGACCCCCCAAGATGCTGTGTTGACTAAAGTGGATCCGACAGTAATGTGGCAACACACAAGTGTGAGTAATTGTTTTCATTACATAGTCACTATTGCTTTCTCTGTTAAACATATTGTTTGATATGAGTATTCATGTGCTTTTAACCTAAATCACTGCAGCGTCCATCTGTGAAGGACATAGGCTGTCAAACATTTATTAGCCAATCATAGCAGTGGACGTTTACTTCTCTTCAAGAAGTCTTCAATCCACTACACCTATTCAGATATGTACAAATCTTGATAACATATTATCACTTATTTACTCTCCTTCATGTATGCATTTATTTTTTTCTCTGCTGAACACAAAATACACAGTATTTTGAAGAATGTTAATAAGCAACCAGTTTTGGTTCCAGTTTACTTCCATTGTATTTTTTTTGTCAACAATCTTCTTTTGTGTTTCACAGTAGAAAGAATGTATTGCAGGTTTAGAACAACATGGAGGTGAGTAAATGAGAACAGATTTTTTATTTTTGGACGGATAATCTGTTAAAAATGCTAAGAACACTAGTAAACAAGGTTAGGCTGTCATTTTAAAGCAGGGTAATCATTAATTTTTTTCACTTCATTGTTATAATTGGTATTTTGTAGCGGTTTTCTATATTATATTATATATATTATATATTCCTATAGTGTCATTTTGAAAGCATGCATGAGACGTATCAAAATCTCTGTTCATAATTGGCATTACTTATTGCACAGTGTTAAAGATCGAGAGCAAAGAACACACCATCAACGGAGTGCCATTGCACCAGTAGGGGGCAGTGGTGATCTGTGCTCTCTTTGAGATGAGCACAATGGTAGTAGAGAGATGTCATGTCTGCATACACCTACAGTATGTTAATAACATAGAACGATGGTTTTCTGTTGATTGTACCTTGTTCTTTATCACCTTGTGTTAGTGGTCTAGGACCAACATGACGCCTTGAGCATCAACATAAGCATATAGTTGACCCAATGCTTTTCTTGCTGTACTGGTTCCCTAAGGTATCCACATGATGCTTGTTATATGAAATTGTAGGAAAGAAGGTTATAGAGATGACATTAGGCCACTGTAGAGTTCAGTGGGAAACAAGGAATACACTTTTTTGCACTTTGCATTAGCTGTCAAGAGAGACATGATGAGAAACAAGCTGAGTCATGTACTTTACTAACAGTGCTGATTCAATCTATATGTCATGCATTTTGATAATCCCAGAGAGGCACCTTCCAGATTTTGTCTTGGAAAAGTTTAGAAATTGGGGGATCGGATGAAATAACATGTTTTGAAGTGGATACAGATGTTTTCCATTTATAGGACTTTGGAGAGATCACGACAGTATTAGATTTTATTGCTTGTTTGGTTGTCATAATTTAATTGAATCATCTTTTTCCTAGTAACACTGGTCTTAAACTGAAGTTGCTTGATAACACTTGAAATGCTGTTGAAAGGACACAGGTGTCCCACTTTCCCTGTGCAATATCAATCGAACCTGAGAATTAGCCACAAAGGCCAGTCTTTGTGAAGAAACATCAGTCTAAATCCCTAGTAGTGGCTTCCTCTGTGATTTAACCAATTATTATGTAGCACCCTTGAAATGAAGAATGGCATTTACCTTTAAGAAGATTAATTAAAACTCTTGAATATGCAATATTATTATTTTTGAAATCTGTAAGGAAGTGCAGCTCTGTCTAATTGCTTTGTCTTTCATTGTGTACATGATGAATATGGATGAGGATGTAAGCAGAACTCAAGACTAAGGTACAAGTTGTAACATCAAACCATCTGCAAGGGGAACACAAATCTGGCATGACAGAATGTTGCTTTTTCATGATTTGTCAGCGTATGTCCCTGTGTGTGATGGATATGAAAGATATACATCTGTTGTCACACTCTGCTTTTGTTTTTCTGTCCGACCGTTTAATAGAGGGTTTCTCAGATCCCAACCTTCAGATAGGACCTGGCGAATGTGTTTAGAATTTGAAGATTGGCCATGCTTAGTCTGTAATTTTGTCAATTAAGTCATAATATATATATATATATATATATATTTTTTTGTAATTCACATGGTTCCAAGATCCAAAATCTGTAGAGCCTTTCTATTCCACAAAAGGTTCTTTTTTTCCCTTTTCTATTCTCCACAATAAGAAACATTTTTACTTTTAGGAACTGTTGACTGATAGATTCTTAGAGCAACCAAAAACGGTTCTTCTATGGCATCACTGTAAAAAAAAAACTATCAAAAAACAAACACAAAACACATTTGGAAACTTTTTCACCTTTTTTAACCGTGTTCCATTGCACTACACCCTTATGAAACAAAAATATATTGCAGTATATTGGAAAATATCATGTAATATATTAGGCATATATTCTTATATATATTAATTTTTTCCAATATATTGCAATATATTGAAAGCGGCAATCATTTGTATATTTTGCAATATATTATATAATATATGTATCATTAATATATTATTAAATGTATTCAAATATATAATATATTAGAAAATAAAAGGGAAAATAATATATTACAATATATCACAATATATTTTAAGAAATATATTGGTAAATATATTTTCCTTTCGTAAGGGCAGGTTCTTTAAATGGATAATTGTTGCAGTGTAATCTTAATAATACAAATAAATAATTCAAAATTAAATAATAATGATAATTTATGATGATAACAATTTCTAAGATGATTTAAATTAAATAATAACAAGAATAAAATAAGGTACAATATTAACCCAATGCTGTTCTCAAAGCAGTGTATGTGTGTTCAAGCATGTGCAATTGGCCGGCATGACAGGTATGTGTGGACAGCTGGGCTCTGGCTCTTGTTAGATAAAGAAATGCCCACCCAGCCCTCATTTAAAACAAATCCTCGGCTATAGTGTGCCAAGAGAGTGACTGTGGGTCATCTCTTTTTGTTCACTGTGTTCTCATACAGACTATTTTCACTGACAAATATCTTTGCCCTTAGAAACAGCTTCCAACACATTCATAATTCTGACCTTACAAAGTACTTTGTGGTTCACCTTCTTTGGAGTGATGAAACAAGACAACAATAGAACAGGAAGTGTATCATGCTAATGGATGTGCACACTCGCAGGGATTATATTTGGTTTCAACACTGCTGTGCTAATATGCGAGCGGCGACAGACACTTGCACACATTCATGAATCAGACTGATTGCTGGCATGTCACTGGAAACAGAGGTGTGGGAACAAAGATGACACATTCATAGCATTGACAGATGGGAAGTGATTTGGAGTTGGTGGCTCACTCAGGATAGGTTAATTAGACTGATAAGCAAAAATGTGTTCGGTTTGGCACTGTGACTCTGATAGTTTAATGCAGCCATCTTACAGTCATCATATGTCTTTTTTCTGTGCCTTGGTATATTTGCTTTTTTTTTCTTTCTGAAAGTGCTTATGGCATTCAGTCAAAGCGTGGGTCTGCAGAATTGGACCATCCAGGCAAGGAATTGCAGATTTTTATAGGCAGAATGTGGATTCTTATTGATGGCTGTTTCTTTAACTTTTGGCACTTTTATGTCCCAGGGGTTGATTAAAATGAACAGATTTTAGGTCCAGACTTTCAATCTATGAAATTGCATCATAAAATATGAATTATTAAGATATGATCAATGAGTGAAATAATCATAAACTATTTTAATACACTACCATTCAAAAGTTTGGGGCTAGGAAGATTTTTGGTTTTTGTTACATTGACCAAGGTTGCATGCAATCAAATATAGTTAATAACTGTAATATTATGAAATATTCAAGTTGTAAATATATTTTTTTTGTATTGTACTATGTATTTAAAATATAATTTATTCCTGTAATGGCAAAGCTGAATTTCCAGCATTTTCAGTACAGCATGATCCTTCAAAAATCATTCTTAACATGTGGATTTGGTTCTCAAGAAACATGTTTTGTTATTATTAATGTTCAGCAGTTGTGCTGCTTAATGCTTTTGTAGAAACCATACTCTTTTTTTTCAGGATTCTTTGATGAATAGAAAGTTCAAAGTAACAGCATTTATTAAAAATATACATTTTGTAATATTATAAATGTCTTTACTGTTGCATTTTATTAATTTAATTAGTAAGAGGCATTTGTAAGAGCTAATTGTGTTATGGTCTCTTTTAATTGTTATTGCATATTGATCAACTGTTTTATTCAGCTGTGATGAAGACATTAATTGGATGTAAATGGCTTTAGTGACTCTGTCGTGTCATATAGTGTGTTTGGTTTTCTGTGAGACGTGTCTATGATGTTGCTCTGTGAAAAGGACAGTGCACAGAATACTAGTTATTGTCTGGTGTGTTTAGGCTTTAATATTTCATGAAGTGAAGGGTGCAAATGTCCAAAGTAAGATCTCGCTCTCTGGTATGCCATAGATGAATGGAATAAAACATGAAGAGGAATTCTTCTGACTGTGGTTTTGCTTTGAACATTTAGAATTTTAGTCCACATGGATTTCAAAAGGCATTTAAACTAGCTCCATGTTTTGCCCTTTTGTGCATATTCACCTCTGATGTGCTGAATATCTTATTTTTTTCTGATATTACAGATATAAAAGAGAGAAAAACAGTAAAGGAAAGAACAGAAAAGAATGTAAAATATTTTATTTTTATATGAGTTGTATAAATCAGATGGATTTACATTTGTGTGTGTGTTCTAAGTCATCTTTGGAAGTTTCTAACAAAATGTATGATGTTGAGATGCTGTTGGAAAAGTCAGAGAAGTTGCTGTTGTCAGTGACGTTCAGGATGGATGAGACAAAGCTAAAACTAATGGTCACAGCGGCATCATATTTAGCCCCCCCCCCCCCCCCCCCCAAAAAAAAACAAAATTCTGGGCTTTTTTGTAACTTTCATAATATAGTCAAATAGAAAATCCACATTGCTCAAGAGCGTTAAAGCTGTCTTAAAAAAATTTGAAAGTTGAATCCCAGGTGGACCTTGCAACAAGAATAACAGAAGACACTAATTGCTGTAAGGGATGCATGCTGTACAGGCAAACAAACTTTTAAAATTCACACATGTACTGGAGTTCTGTGAATAAGAGTGGACAGAAATGTCTTACAATTCATTTAAGGAGACTGATTGACAATTATAAGCAATGCCTTAAAGATGTTATTTTCACCAAATTGATGGTATACTTATTTTTTTCCAGGTAATTGCTTTTCTTTACTTTTCTTGTGAAATGACAGAAAGAGAAATTTCAACAAAATATCAGATTTTATCAAGCTTGTGGGTATCCTAATGTCACACCTGTTTTGCATTTCTAAGTATGAACACTTTGATATTAACATAACAGTGTAAAACTTATACAATTATAATTACTTTTGCAAATCAAATTCACTCTTTGGGAGTTACAGTGCACTGAGTTTCTTTAACATATACAGATTAAGTATAATTCATATCCCTGTCTGTTCAAAAAAAACAAAAACAAAAAAACTATACAAATTTTGTCCAACATTTGATGGCTTTAGTACTGCCATCCTTACTGTTCTTTTATTTAAGTCCAGCTGTTTCTGAGAATACCCCCACTGAACTCAATCAATGGAACATTGAAAGACAGCTGGGCACTTAAAGGACCCTGCCACATATACCCTTGACCTTCAATTCTGCTGCTCTTCTCCACTCGCTGCACTTGAGGAAGAATTTAACAGCATGTGGTAGTAATAAAGGCCTTATGTTCAATAGTTCTGTAAAGGTGACCGAGAGAAGACTTACGTTATATGTACAGCACTTTTAGCATTATGTTCAATGGACATTATGCACCGGCACAATATATTGGTACTTTTACATAAAGATGAAATGCTTTGTGACAACACTGTTAAATAATATCTTTACCAAATAATAATACCAATAATAACAATAGATTTAATTTTTGTGAACATCTGCATCCATTTACACCATTTCTTTGTGTCTTCATGTTTTCCTTTTTTCGTTACATTTTATTGTGCTGTGGAAAACATTCACACACTGTTTTTACACGATCCTTTTCCATCCAATATCAAACTTACACAACGGGAGGAGCTTAATTTACCATTATTTAACTTTTTTTTCTTAAAGCAACTCGACATGTTTTCTTTCTTCATCAACCAGCACAGCTTCATCTTTCTGTCTTTTAATATTCAACAGCTGCCCAGGGAGCTGGGTTTGTTTGAACATAATAAATACCATGTTTGTCTAAAAAACTGCACCATTCAATTCCCTGGAACTGAAGGTACCATGCTTTCCATCACAATGTAATTTCTTCCGTCTCAAAGGTTTATTCTTTCGTAATCAAAATGTTCCTGCTTTAATGTAGTCTGGCCACCCCTAAGTTGCTTCACAGATTCTCGATGCAGAAAATTATATCAGGCAGAAATCAGACCTGCATGAGGATCAATAGAATGTGCTTCACAGGTGAATCACTCTGAATATATTTCTCGCCACAGTGATAAGACTATGTCCGCAACTAATGAGGAAGACATATAGGATATTGTACCTTTTGGAGACCGAAATCCATCACTAAATCCAGCTGCCATAATTGTGCCATTTTGTCTTGACATATATAGCCTCGGGTGACTTGGCAGCATCTCTCCATAACCACAGGCACCATCTCGACCGGTTGATGTGCCACATTTTGCAAATGACGTCACATGGTAGTTTTTCAGCGCCTCCACTGCTGATTTCCTATCCACAGGAGGCCACTATATAGCTCAATGTTCAGTTTGTAAATGTCCGTAATGCAATTGTGCACAAGTTTACAGTTAGAGTTGTTTTCCCCCAGAATGCCCTACATGGATGATAAATGCTGTATGAAAGCGAAAAGTGTCAGTATTGCTTTTGTCATTACACATAACCATAATGACTTTCAGGGACATACTTTGTTATAAGCAATTTTTAATTGAGCTCTTTGGTGTATTTGCATTTGGAAAAACATGTATTATGTGCTTCCTTTTTGGTTAGTTTCCAGGGAAACCTTAAAAATTAATGTCTCCATTTTTATGTGACCTTCGTAATGCATCTCATTTCTCTGCTTTGCTTTAATTAGCCTCATCTTACTCTGTAGATTTAGAATTATAAGCACATTTTATCTGCCAACACTATAATTTTGGCGACTAAAACTCCTTTAGGTTTCCTAGAATGCATTTCATCTGAGTGAAATGTACTTGTACTATTTCTGTTACTGTTTTATTGAAATGTTCTGTTCGTTCACCTGATTGGGAATCTGATTTGTTTAGATGATACACACACCTCATTTCCAAATGCTCAGCGGTGCCTCAGATTGAGCTGCGGTGTCTGAAGCCAGCTACTTAATCCTGCTCCAGATCTTCCTCAATACCATTCGTTTGCAGTGTGTTGACGGATATTCCCAGGTTAAGCTTTATTGATTGCTGTTTTAACATCTAAAGGACAGATTCCTCTCCTCCATCCAGCATGCTCAATATTTTGTTTCAGGCTTACGATTCACATTTAATTAACCCACTCTCCACTAAAATAAATCAATATGTAGATTCAGAGAAAACTACTCATGTTTGGCCCTGGAACACAAAACATATTCCAGATTCCACAAGCATTTCAAAAGGCTTATGTTATGATGATCAAGGTTAGTTTTTGAAAAGAGTGAGTCTAACTGACGTTTTCAGATCCTTGGCACTTATTCAGGTGACACCGGTCTGACAATTTAAATTGCCACAAAAGTGTGGTTTATTCAATGTCTTAGTTATAGCATTATTATGAGCAAGGCTTTCAAGTAATCAAATCTTGATCATCATAAATGTTGGCACTCTAGAAATTTACAAAATATACTTGGTAGTGTTTCCTCATGTAACCTTGTATACTCTGATGTTCTCATAAATCTTAATTATTCAAAGCACATACTGTAGTATAAGAGAGAAAGGACTAGATATGGATTTGCCTTCCATTATGGGCTATGGAAGCACACAAGCTAATACAGTGAATGAATTCTTGCTGCTATGAGCTATAGGGAATAGTGATATTGAACTCTGATTTACTCTGCAGAAACTTGGCTGGGAGCTAATACTCCCGTAGCCATGTTTGCACCAAATTGATTTCATGTCATGTACTCAGTGTAAAGTGTGTCGTTGATTTTGTCTTGTGTCTTTTATTTTATTTTGAAGTTACCCTGTCTGTTTTTAGTTGGCCAGGTTGTAGCCCCCTCCAGTTTTATCGCATTTGGCTGATATTAAAATATGTAACTTACCTCTGTTCTTGTATCAAAAACACACTTCTATGGTTGTTGCATTTGTACACACCACAGTACTTATTTACATTTATGTAAAAAAGGTTGCATATAATTTTAGAATGGAAAGAAATGACTACTTTTTCAGCAAGGAAGCATTAAATTGGTTTAAACTGTTATATCGGACCTCAGAAGACTACAGAGGGTAGTCCGGACTGCTGAGCGAATTATCGGTACAACCCTCCCATCTATTCAAGAACTGTACTTATCCAGAGTGAGCAAAAGGGCTGTTAAAATCACTCTGGACCCCTCACATCCAGCACACTTCCTCTTTGAACTGTTGCCATCTGGTCGACGCTACAGAGCACTGAGCACCAGAACGACCAGACACAGGAACAGTTTCTTCCCTCGGGCAATCCATCTTATGAACAGCTGATAATAACTGTGGGACACACTACACTATTTATATTTATATACACTACACTTTTTATCCAACACACATACTTAGCGTACACGTAAATCTTTTGCACATAATATACATGTACATACATGGAACACACTATACTACTTATATTTATATTTATATACACATACACTTATTTATCCAAACACACATACTTAGCGTACAGTTACAATTTTTCCACATAATATACATGTACATACATTAATGCTCTTTTTAATATACCTGCCATACATTGTCAATTTGTATATTGTCAATCCTTACCCACCTATTTGTATTTTTTTGTATTTTTTATTCCTTATTGTGTTTTTTGTTCTGTCGCTGTTATGTTGCACTGCGGAGCTCTGTCACGAAAACAAATTCCTCGTATGTGTGAACATACCTGGCAATAAAGCTCATTCTGATTCTGATTCTGATTCTGATTCTAAAGACATTTATAATGTTGCCTTTATATATCAAATCGATGCTGCTCTTATTCAAATGACCAAATAATCCTTAAAAGAAAAGTATCACGGTTTCTACAAAAGCATGAATATGAAAAACATGAAAATGTTTTATTTGAGCACCAAATCAGTAAAATTAGAATGATTTCTGAAAAATCATGTGACACTGAAGACTTGAGTCCTTTACAGAATTGAAAATTCAGCTTTGCCAACTCTCATTTAGTGTACATTTTATATATATATACAGTACAGACCAAAAGTTTGGACACACCTTCTCATTCAAAGAGTTTTCTTTATTTTCATGTCAGTTTTCATAGAGTCACACTGAAGGCATCAAGGGCTATTTGACCAAGAAGGAGAGTGATGGGGTGCTGCGCCAGATGACCTGGCCTTCACAGTCACCGGACAAGAACCGAATCTAGATGGTTTAGGGTGAGCTGGACCGCAGACAGAAGGCAAAAGGGCCAACAAGTGCTAAGCATCTCTCGGGGAACTCCTTCAAGACTGTTGGAAGACCATTTCAGGTGACTACCTCTTGAAGCTCATCAAGAGAATGCCAAGAGTGTGCAAAGCAGTAATCAAAGCAAATGGTGGCTACTTTGAAGAACGTAGAATATGTCATATTTTCAGTTGTTTCACACTTTTTTGTTATGTATATAATTCCATATATAATTCATAGTTTTGATGCCTGTGTCCAAACTTTTGGTCTGTACTGTATATTAATGTTACATTTAAACTGAGTTTTACAGACTCAATTTCCAGATTAAGTATTTATTATAAATGAAAAATAATGTAAAAATATCTGCATATCTGGCTTAATATGGCATTGCATTGCAAGTCAATGTGCATGTTTGGCTTATGAATATTAAATAGCTAAGATGATTGGAAGATTGCCTAGAATTATCACAGTGAGCAAATTTTCATGAGTGTAGTCTTTGTCGCATTGTCACATCACAAATGCCTTCATTCAGCCTTTTCCCTTTATTCCTATGATGATTGTCCCATGATCACACATGTCTTGTTTTTAGTGTATTTTCTCAGTTTAAATATGTATATATATATATATATATATATATATATATATATATATACACACACACACACACACATATCCGGTTTCTTTAGTCATTTTTCAAATCTTTTTGTGCTGCATCATTTAGCAAGCTTTTGTTTCTTAGTTAATTTTGGTCTCACATATTAGAGCTGCTTTTAGATGCTTCTAACCCCTGACGTTATACACTCAGACAGATGTGTGAGTGAGAACTGCTATAAAAGAGGAGGTAGACTTGTCATTTTTGTGAACAGATGGTGCAACCCAAGACACATGGCTTGTAACCCATATGTACATCTACTCGCTGTTGAACTGTAATCATATTTCCTGCAGCAGGACTTTACACATGCTGTTGTTTTTGGCTGTGAACTCTCTGCCCTCTGTAGAGGCAATAAACAATAGGGTCAGCATATTCAACACAAAGAATTCATCTCTATCTCTCCGGATTTGAATGTTGTACTCACCTCTACATTCACCAGTTGTTTGTAAGTGTATTGATTGCCTAACCACAGGAAACTGAACTCTGAAATATGCAACATATCGGTTGTTATGCTTCCCTTGGGTGGATTGGAAAACAGCATGGTACATTTTTATCCTTAAATTCATAACAGTCCTGCAACTCTCTGTCATCATTGGAGCTATATGGAAGTGGAAAAAGACAACAGAATAAGCAGTGCGGAGGAGACTAGGATATATTTAGCAAATTACACTGCGAGGACACTTAGCTTCATCAGGCTACATCAGTTTCTGTTGAGATAATTCATTCCCTACAAAATAAGGACATTCCATAAAAACCTGAAAGACATGTTTATTAAAAAGAAGGACTTCAAGTTTCAATAGAAAAAGTGAGTTTTGCTAAAGCATTTGAGAGTTTGAGATTTTTTTTAAATGTTTTGAAAGAAGTCTCTTATACTCACCAAGGATACATTTATTTGATCAAAAGTACAATAAAAAGCAACATTGTAAAATATTATTACTATTTAATGTTTTCTATTGTAATGTTTTTTTAATTTAATTTATTCCTGTGATGTGAAAGCTGAATTTTCAACAGCAGTTACTCCAGTCTTCAGTGTCGCATGATGAAACCGTGTACCTAGATGAAATAACACAGAGAAGGAATAAGGGACTGTTGTTGGCGAGAAAACCACTGGTAATCTGGCAGCATGGGGAGAACTATGCAGGGTTAATGAGTTTTGCCCCAGCAGGTTCTGTGGGGTCCTTCAACACCTGTCCTCTCGCTGATCTGAAAAAAATACCATGCTGTTGGAGATTCAGAAACTTTCGTTTTTAATTACCTCCTCCCCACACCAAACACACTGCACACTTTAGGGGGCCTGTTATATGTTAAATACTAAGACTTTGAGGACTGTTTATCTCTTTAACGTTATATCTTTAACATTGGGGTTATTTTAAGGTTGATAATGACTAATTGCAGACATGGAGACACCATCAGAAATGTGATTGAATGTCTCCATGTTGCAGGTTGTCAGGTGACCCATTTCCCAAGAATATTTAACTGGGTCTTTTAGACTGATTACAGCCAATGACTCTTTAAGGGACAGTTGGCCTACAAAGATTGTGGCATTCAGATGAGCTGCAACTGAATCTAATTGGTTGGTCATCTTCATTCAGGAAGTGACTCGCACTTGTTTTTCTTTCCTCCTTTCATGACTGAAGAAATAAAACCTCTGTCTGATGTAAGCTTGTCTGAACTCAGGTAAATTGCTGTAAAAGGAAAGAAACCTGAAGATCTTTCCCACAAAAGCTGTTGATGAACAATTTATCTTCCCTTGTTTGTTGCAGCCTAGCAGATGCTTTTGGAAATGAAAAACCGAATAGAGGCAAGGGAATTTTACTCTGCTAAACATCACTTTGTCACTTTCGTTCCACAGTGTTTTCCTGGTCAGGTTTGTTCGGGTTTTCATATGGCAGATGTGCAGCTGTGAAAATGATAGCTGGAGAATGAAGAAAAATGCTGCAAAGTGATTTTTTTGATCAATATTAATGCTGTCTGGACAAATCCTCCCACAGTGTTAACAAGACACTCCTCAGGGTCTGAAAGTGTGTGTCATGTATGCATAATGACCCCTCATTGATCATCTTTCCTGTAGTCATCTAGCATGTTTGCTATTTTGTTGTATGAAATCTGACTGCTTGCTTCCCCCAGGGTAATAACAGTGCATCAAAACTGATCACTATAAGTAAAATGTTAAAATATTACAAAAAAACAAAACAAAACAAAAACAACTGAATTTCAAAAGGGCTGTAGGGAGGTGGTATGGAAAATTCGAGATAAAATGAAGTGTTTACTGATTTTGATATTGCAGTTACATTTATCTTCTGAAAGATTTCCCCCCCCTAAAAATTCTTTCATGATTCTAATAAACTATTATTGTCAATAAACACTTATGCTGAACATCTTTGTTTGTGTTAATAAGTTTTTGAAAACACTTTGTTTCATGAATTTTTCCATCCAATATAATAAATAACAAGTGACTGTAGACTATGTAAATTTACATGAAGACATCAGCAGAACTGCTTTTTCAAAAACCTTGGGGATCAGAATGAGAAAGTGCGGAGCTATGAATTAAAAATGATGTGAATTGTAACTGACGGCTGAATCAGTATCTGTCGGCAGATCACCATTGCACTTGCTTAAAATACAATTTTTACTATTTAATCAAACCCTTTTGAGCATCATTCATAGAATCTGTCACAAATCAAACAATCTGTTGCCACTCATTCTTAAATATCTGCCAGTAATTGTATTGAAGGTGATAGCGCAATTAGGAAACTTTCAGAGACGTTCAATGCAAATGAGTTTATTATATTTAGTACTGTAATTTAAAACAGACATGCTAATGAAATTTGTCAACAAAACTATAAATAAGCAGACGAGGTGCTATCACTGAGTTATTCCTTATGCAGCCTCTCTAACCAGACTTTAAGAGTAATTAAATGGAAATCATGACATGTAGTGAGGGGGAGGAAGACAAAGCTCCATGATCTGCCTCACGGGAACACTTTTCCGCATTTCCTCAAAATGCTTTTACCCATATTCCAAGGAAAGGTGGATGGGGTCACAGTACCAAACAAACTCGGCTCATTTAATTTGTGAGGAAAAATAACCAATTAGTCATAAAGGATGCATGGGGATTTTGTGCAAACACGCTGAGTAGAGACTATGTATGCTGATGGGAATTACGCATTTACATGTAGCACATGGTCGTCCTTGTATTTCCATTTAAACCAGCTGGTTTCAGCGTTGAGACTCCAAAGGCCTTCGGGCGGGTGTGTGATGGAGAGTCCTTCACTTCTCCTCACTCAGTACCTGCGTACAGACTCTCTGTCATAAAGCATTGCTGTTTGCCCATCTAATCTGTAAAGCAAACAGGGTAAAGCAGTTGCTGCATTGCTAAAAAAAAAAAAAAAAAACATTTGACAAAAGAGCAGAGTTATGCATGCATGTGTTTTTGCCAGACAGCCACTCATATGTGATATGTGTTCACCCTCACCACAAGAGCGGGAAAATATGAGAATACATTACTCCGCCCCACCATTGGATTCAGTAAATGCTTGAAGGTCATTGTGGGAGCAGGGAGACGTTGTCTAAATGGTATGGAAATGCAATGCAGTTTTTACTCGCACATCACTTTTGTCCATTTGGGAAAACAGAGGACTCCTGTTGCCATTACATATTCCACCTTTGCTGCGGAATTGTTTTCGTTACAATTTTACCTTCTGGATTGAGAGTCGTGGGTATTCAAATTCATGGGTCGACTGTGAAGGTTGTTGTTTCATGTCTCTGTTTTTCATCCTTTCTACACGTATTCTATTCTATTGTTTTTCAGTGATGTACAAATGTTTTTAGAATTCTACCGTGTAAAATTGGGTATGCAGGGACTTCTTTCATGTTTCCCTGTAGATACATAAAACTAAAGGCAAACAAGGATGCAAGAGCCAATTCAGGTTAAGGCACAAACCCTTTTCTTCTGTAAGGGCTACCCTTGTGGCTACAAATGATTTCCCATATGGCTCTGTCAGGTTTTGTAGCACAGTATGTGTCAGGGTTGATTTGTTGAAGACTGAAGATATCTTCCTGTGAACTGAAAATGATGTGGCAAGACTGCCAGATATGATATCTGCTAGTTGTTGTTATGGGTCTTTGTCTCTTGGAATCAAAAAGTTTAACTCAAACACTTTTATTATTTTTATGTACGTCTGCTGAAGATGTACCATGTTATTAAATATAAATAAATCAATAAATGTTTTAATGAATAATACATTTATTTTTTTGTATGGAACTGATGCATTAATTGTAGATTTATTACACATTTATTATATTTTTATTCATTTGTTTATTGCCACATTGCAAAATTCAATTAGATTTTTTGAAAGATATGTTGTCATGTATAATAATGCTTTTATTAGTTAATCATTGATATTACTCCCAGTCCTTTGTAAAGATAATGGCAGGAAATAATTCAAATCTTTGAGAGAACAGGGATTTCATAGTTGTAAGTGATCTGCCATATCTCTTTCCAACCTGGTCTCATAGCAACCTCTCTTTCATATATGACTGGCTTTATGGATTAGACTGAAGGTGAGCAAGCATTGATATAGACACGGGGAATCCACTGAAACTAAGCCATTCGTGGAACATCTTAAGATAAACGTACCAAGGTAACACAAGAAGACAAGGTGACATTTTCAGCTAATTGTCACCTAATCTGTACTAGAAAGGCCAATGTGTGACAACTGATCCTGGGAGTTTGTTCAAGGTAGCTTGTGAAATGTCAGCGACAATGAAAAAATAACCCAAAAACGACTACAAAATAATTGGATGTTCATTGTTTTGTTCTTGTTGTTAAATAAACATGGATCAATTACAATGCTGTGTAAATAGCCAGATAAAGGAAATGGTATCGCTTTACAAATTTATTAATGCCTAAAAATGAAAGGTCTGTCATAATTTACCCATATGTCAGTCAACCCTGTATGACCGACTTTCTTCTGTTTTAAATAAATGGAGATATTCTGAAATTTTTTTATTAAATGGAAGTCAATGGGCACCAAAGCTATTTGATTACCAAAAAGAAAGTAAATAATATGGTTTGCAACAAAATGATGACAGAATTTTTCATTTTTGGGTGACCTATAGCTTTAAATGCAATCAAGTGTGCTTGATTTATAAGTGATATTGTTAATTGATTGTAATGTATTGATTAATGTTAAATTGTGTAGTTTTAAATGTAAAAAAAAAAGTTTAAAAGTTTAAAATAATAATAATACTGCATTAAATGTCACTGTATATTGTTCTCCCCTTGACATTTATTCATTATGTCCAAAGCACCAAATTATTTTTATATAGGTTAGGAGAGGATGCATTTCACTGGTTAAGGATATAGGTTGCAGACATAAAATAATACTCTCACATTATCTCATATTATGTGGGAAATACATGCACTGAGAGCTGAATGAAGTGCTTTTTAAATGTCGGGCATTCCGGTGCAATTACTCATTTATGCCTGTGAACTGAGCTTAGCGGTACTGTTTCTGACAGTAAGTGACGGTCCTCCCCGCGGAGCAGCGCTGTGTGTTGACTTTCTTGTCACATGGTGATTGGCCCTCCAGGAACATATAGTGAGAGCTTTAGAACATGTGTAGCAGGGGGCTTCAAACAGCTGGTCCCTGGGACTTACTAACTGTGTCTACAGTATAAGGCTTTAATCCTATGCTGCATCTCAGCCTTTTGAAAGTGCAGTTGCAAAGCCAGACTGCTGCTGTCAGGCTGTGCGGAATAAAGATACTGGAAGTTTTTCTACAATTACTGGATTTTATTCCAGTCCAATTAAATTTCTGGTCTTCTAAAGCTTCATTATTTTGTTCATTAAAGTGGTTCTAACAAATCTGGGCTGCAAAAATATAACCAGAATAAAATGGATTTACTTCGGTGAGCTATAAAAGTTAATATAGTATTTATTCCTAAGCCTGAACAGCATGAAATGTTGTCTTAGGAAGGATAGCATGCAGTGATTGTGCACCTCAGTTTAGCTGCTATTTGACTTGCAGCCTGTCAGTATTCACACAAAATGCTTTGACAGGGCAGAGAGGTGGAACTTTCCTGGTGTGGAGTCGCCTGTTCCCCCAATGTGTGCTGCCTTACGGGCTTCTACCTGATTGATGTTACCTGTCATATTCTAAACACGTCTATTTTTCTCCTGCTGTGCCATATGTTAAGAGAACACTATAGGTAAAAGAGGCTGTTAAGCTCTCCTGTCTCAACATTGCCACAAACACCCCATTGTCATTTACCTTTCCACTGAGGCTTGCCTTGTTTGAAAGTCACACCCTGCATGAGGGAATGCTAATGGATTTCTTTTTCAAAACCAAGATTTATTTAACCTTTTTTTCTCAATCAAAACTGTATTTTTTTAATACTAAATAGTAAATTCATACCACCGTAACTTATCCACTGTACCATAACATTTACAATTTTGATGATCGTAATTTTGTAAGTTAGTAAGTTTCACCTTCGGCACGTCTTTTTTTGTCATGTTTTGCTGCTGTTGGTTTTTTTGTGTATTGCTTTATTTATGAGGGCATTGTGCACTTTCTGTCTGCCTCATTCTATACTTTAATTAGTCTCATTACAGTAATCTTTGTGACACCTCATTGTGAACATGTGCTCTTAATGACCTGTGAGAAGCTACATCTGGTGCAGCTTTTTGTATTGCTCTTTTATGTTGTTCTAAAAATATGGCAATGCTTTACAATAATGATTAATTTTTAATATTAACCGACTGCATTACTGAATACAATCTGACGATGAACAGTACCTCTACAGTATTTATTAATCTTTTAACAACTAACATTCCAAAAGGGAATTTTGGGGAATTTTTTGCAATGATGCCACGGAAGGACAATGTTGGCTTCTTTCAAAGTTACTTTAAAAACTGTATTTCTACTGTATATAAAATTAGCACATTAACAAATTAAATACTGTTATAAGCTTGAACCCTGTCAGACTGGTCATGGCAGCGGTGTTACAACAATATATAGTTATATTCTCAATGTAACTCATTCAAAATATTTCTACTTAATGTTACACTGTCAGATATGCAAAAGAAATCTCTTGCTCTGGCTACTGTGTATAGACTGCCAGGGCCGTTTAAAGATTTCCTAAAGGAATTTGCAGATATCCTCTCAGACCTATTGGTTAATGTTGATAAAGCACTAATTGTCGGAGACTTTTACATTAATTTTGATAATTTAAATGATGCATTAGGACTTGAGTTTACATAATTAATGAACTCTTTTGGAGTCAAGCAAAACATAACCAGACCCACTCGTCATTATAATCATACATTAGATTCAATTATATTGCATGGAATTGATCTTTATGATATAGATAGAGTACCTCAAAAGGATGATGTTACTGACCACTACCTTGTGTCATGCATGCTTGCTATTATTGATATTAACTATATGGCTCACATTATCATCCGGGTAGAACTATTTTCAACACCAAAGATAGATTAACAAACAAACTGCCTGATTTATCTCAATCGCTCTCTGTACCCATAAATGCATGAACTAGATTAAATGACTAACAATATGAGCACTATCTTCTCTAATACATTAGAAGCTGTTCTCTTCTCTTCTATTCTCTCAAGAAAGAAGCTCATAATCCTGAATGTAAGTGGAGAAAAACTGGTAACACTTTATTTTGATGGTCCCCCTATAGATAGTCTATTGATTACCGAAAAACTAACTTGGAATTTTTTGAATTGCATGGAAAACCAGTAAGTACAGCAATAGACAGGCTCTTAAAACTGTCAGGGCTGAGCATATCCGCAGTCTCAAAGAAAATAACCTAAACAATCCAAAGTTTTTATTTAGCATAGTGGCTAGGTTAACAAATAATCCAACCAAACTAAATATTCCCTCACAGTTTAGCAGGGATGATTTTATGAATTTCTTCAGTGATAGAATAGATAGCATCAGAAATACTATAACAAATGTAGAATCGAGAGCATCTTATAATTCAGCTTTATTCATTGCACCCAAAGAAAAACAGCAGTGCTTTACAAATTTAGGCAGGGCCGGATTTACCACATAGGCAAAGTACATTTTTGGGCCCCCATTCCCTATTAATGTTATAGGCCACCCAAGCAAACAAAAATATTTCTTAATCAGTGGAAACTGTTACAGTGTTACGATGTAGTTCTTAATGTGGCAAGAGTGGCCAGGGGTTTGAAAAAGACCAGTTGTAGGAGAAATCCTAAAGTCGACTATGCTACCCAGAATACACAGAGACATAAGAGCCCTAAACTCCTAAGATTTCTACCCCTCACTCAATACCCATAACACGCACACTCTTGTGAAAAATCAAAAAATGTTGAACACAGCACTCCATGTGGACACACAGTACAGGGTACCATGGCCAGCCCCTCCCACTTTAAAGACTTAAATCCACATATTTACATTTAGCTGACGCTTTACTTACAATTGCTATATATATATGTCAGAGGTTGCACACCTCTGGAGCAACAAGGGGTTAAATGTCTTGTTCAGGGACACATTTGTGTCACACAGTGGATTCGAACCCGGGTCTCTCACACCAAAGGCATGTGTCTTATCCACTGCGCCAACACCACCCCCATGATATACTCATAGTTACAAAACTATACAGTTATTCAAGGGCAGGCTTTAAGATGGTTTAGATCCTACCCTTCCCATTTCTATCACTTTGTCTATTTAAACAGGGAATCATCTCAATTAAATCCCTAAGGTCACAAAATTCTGGACAGTTCCTAGATTAGCAAAGTCCACTAAAGGAGATAGAGCTTTTTCTCATGTCTCCCAAATGCTGAAATAGCCTTCCTGATAATGTTCGTGGTTCAGACACACTTTCTCTAATTAAATTTAGGTTAAAGACACATATCTTTAGCCAAGCATTCACATAATGTATCTTATGTTGGGTACACACCAAAAGATTTTTTACATCTTATAAGATTTTCAAAATGTGATAGACCACAAACATGAGGATAAAAATTCTAGATTTAACCGTTTTGCTCCTATAGTGTGTGGTGTGCCATGATGTGACAAAGACAGCACACCACACATGAACAGATTTTCAACCAGAGTCTCGACTGTGAACACAGGAAATCTCGCAAAATCTCCCGAGACTTCAGAATAAGCATGGCGGGCGATATGCAGGAAGAAATTGCAATGATAGTGTTTGAAATGATTTTAACAGAAAATTCACAGAAAAAAAAAAGAAAAGGGTTTGGGTGAAGTCGTGTGCTGTTGCCACAAATCAACAAGCTGATCCTCCATCTCTGCTCTCCACATCAATCTCACTTTGTGCTGAGCCATGACTGGTTCCATCTTCCATCATCTAGCTTTCTGTTTGAATATTGTTTAATTTCACGTCTTAATCTCCAAAGAGTGCATGCGTTTGTCCACGGGGTTCCCCCCACACATCAGGATTTCTGATCGTAAATATTAAACATGTTGATCATACGATCATCAGACTTTTTCTATTCAGGTTCGGACACTCTTAACACACCTCACACCAAGGGAAAATCTGATAAGATAATCTGTAGAACCATCAAGATAATCGGGAGATTGTAGGAAGGGGGGAAATCGGCCCAAAATCAGCCGATTGTCTTTTGGTCTGTACCCAGCAATAAAACCTTGTACTTCAGTTACATCTGATCAAATTCACATTTTCATCCTTTTGCTTTGTTTAGGCACATACATTTTTTTGCTTAGTTGGAACAGCAGCTATGCTAATTTTTCTCTATTTCCTTCTCTGTTTCTGCCACGGGATTGGCATCCTGTGGTTACTAGAAATCACACAAGCTTCAGTCTGGATCCAATTTTGCTATAATGGAGATAAACCTGAGATAGTCACCACTGATAAGCTATTACTAAATATATTGTAGAATCTTACTTTTTCTGTAAAGCTGCTTTGCAATGATTTGCATCGTAAAAAAAGCGCAAAAAACAAAAAAACTAATTGAATTGAAATAAAGTGTTCCAAATATTCTACCAAAGCAGATATTGTAGTCAAAGACTTGGACTTTGTTGTTTTACATGGACTGTACTTTTCATTTCTCTATTTTCATCTGTACTAAAGTTGCAGGCATCTTTCTAATACAGGCTAACTACAAAAGGAGCAAATGTCCAAGGAGTTTTGGCCATTGCCTTATATAATGAATGAGACCTAGATAATCTTTCTCATTGTGTGATTTGCTTGCTGAACGTGGTGCTATTTGAAATGCCAGGCTTTGTCTCTACTAATCTTGATTAAATTCCATGTGACTGCTGGCAGAGGTCTTGGTTCCAAACATTGGTTCTCAAAAAGACTTTCTTGAGTTTCACATTAAATTTTTTCTAGTATTTCATTTTTTTCTTATGTAGTAGAAACTTGAATATGTTATAGCATTCATTGTCTGTTAATATTTTGCCAGAGTAGCTGTTAATAATTAGTTAATTGTTACTAACCAGAAGCCATTTTTGAAGATTTTGAGATAATAAATTAGTTTTACTCTCCAGTAAAAGCAAACTTCTTTCTGTCGCTGGGTTTAAAGGGGTAAGTAGTTTCATTAGAATTTAGTAAGATTAACTAGAAAGAAACTGTTCAGTCTCCCATTACAGTACATTTGAAAGAATCATTGAAGTGTTTCTGTGCTCACATTTATAATCATTTAGTGGAAACTGAAATTGTATTAAAAGCAAAGTCTCTGATCCTTCCATTGCTAGATGAGAAAATTAATTCTTCCAGAATAAATTATAGTATACCTTGTATCTCTAATTGAAAATTATACCATTATTATATATTTTTTGCACTGTAAATATTTTATCATCAGTGGCACAGGAGCAAAATCATGTTAATTATTCATGTTTCTTTAGTTACATTTACTCTACAATAAATTGTCAATATTTTAATTCAAATACTCTTATCCATGAATTTGCACAACTACAGTCACCATAAAACAACTTTTAATTAAAGCAAATATGTCAGTGTTTATCCAAAATGTGGCCCAAAATTGAAAAACCTTTCCAATTCAAAAAGATAGATTAATTTGGAAGCACAAAGTAATGGTAGTTGGTAACGATGTGCAAAGAGTGGGGTTTGTAAAACCGTGTTATTTTATTTGGTGCTCCAAAGAGAGATGTGTGCTTAGAGTTGGGGAAAATTACTTTGTGTACAGTACATCCTAACAGTAATTTGATATAAAATGCGCACTTTCTGGAATGCTTAGAAGCTAAAAGTAATTTCTGAATATAACTCATCATAAAAGTAAGAATCGATCTCCCCCAGCATTTGACTTAACTTTTATCTCTTCTGTATGGTTGACTGCTGGGCTGCTTTTTAATTTTAATCTTTGTAGGCTAAAGTTAGGGCTTCTGTAGTGCATAGTTCACAGATATTTCCCTTCCCAGTTGTAGCTCCTTTACATCTTTGCTCTCTACAGTTTATTGTGTTTTCATTTCATTTTACTGTCAGACCACAGCATCTTGGAAATGATCAGTTAAACATTATAGACTCTACTGGGATGGCACAAGCCAGTCATTATTGGGTCCAGCTGAATGCATGCAGGAAACTTGCTAATTTATTTAAATGTCAGAACAGGCTAGTAAACAAGGTCAGTCATCTCTAGTGGGGAACGAAGCTGTGTAAGATACATTAAGACTATGTGAGCTCTTTAAACACCGAAACCAAGAATGAATTCAGGGGACAGTGGGGTTGCATTTTCTGTGCTTTGTGTGTCTGGAGAAGTGCTGGGAGGCTTGTGAAGACATGCTTGCCACAGTGGTAGGGTATCGGACAAGGAGATTGATCATATGGGTGCAGATTAAATCCAGAAGTCCAAAGGCCCACTGACCACAACTTGCTGTTAGATATCAGCTGGGGTGTTTTTCAGAGCAAATCACAAGTCTGGACTTGTTCCGTCACTTTTTTTTTTACCATAAAAAAGGCATATTTGAGGCAGCATGCAGAAATGAATTTCATAGTAGATTTCAAAAACAAAGCAAAATCAAGTTGTTGTCTTTTTCAATTATTACAAAAAATTGAGGTTTGTCAATTTAAATTTAAACGCATTGAAATTTGAAACTTTATAGGCCAGATGGTTATTGGTTGGATGGATGGATAGATGGACAAATACATTTGTGTAGATGATGGATAAATGGTTAGATCATATCATAACATAAAAAACCACAATGATTGATGCTGAATTCATGTTTTACCTTTATGATTAAATGCATGTCTGCATGGCATTCATTTTGTATATCTTTCTCGCATGCACTCAATCTTCCTCACTGTCAGTACATGCACTTCTTATCTCCAATAAATTTTTTTCTCACATCCCCAAATGAGACCCCAGTGATTAAATGTTTGATGCTGTGTAGTTTGCAGCCCAGAGATCAGGGCTGGCTCCTCCAGCGCTCTCCTACTGAACGTCTCCCCTGCATCCACAATGAAACGAAACAGAGAAAATGAAGCCACACTTTCAAGGCAACTCTTGGCTTTAGGGAACTGAAATTACTCTGACATTAGTGCTGCACAATGCACTTCAAACAGAATTCCAAGATTGAACTGCCAGAGAAGATAAGACAGAGGGAGGATCAAGCCCCAATGATTTGCTTTATCGGTGTCACCGCTGGGGTGCTGTGGTAATTATTTGTTTTTCAGACTGACTAACAACTGATCCCCATGACTCTGATGCTTTTTGATCATAGTGGTGTGGTCAATTTAACAAACAGATTGCAGTTCAGGGAACTAGAACTGTTTTAATTATTATAAAGCAACCAAAGCAAACAGTGCAGAAATACATTCAGGGATAATTCACCAAAAATGAAAATTCTGTCATCATTTTTATTGGGAGGTTACAGGGAGTGTTTTTTTTTTTCTTGAAGTATTACAGCTCTTGCTCACTGTTTGCTTCATGAACATCCATCCATAATTTTAAGCTAGCATAAACAGTTTGTAAAGAAAACATGTTAATAAAGTATACTTACGTCCTGTTGACTCAAAATAATTAGTTGTGTTAACTTTTCAATAGTTTTCACATTAAATATCAGGAAACTGGTTGCCTTAAAATGATCAAGTAAGCTGAACTACTGTAAAAGCATAAAGTAACAACTGAAATGTTGTAAAACATTTTTTACTGTCTGCAGTGTACCAAACAATGTCATTCAATGTCATGTGTTTTATAAACATTGGATTGATATTTTTGAAACACAAACTTTTACAAATGTTTGTGCGACTACAAGATTAAAGGGCACATTATCCCAAAACTGAAATTTCTGTTATCATTTACTTTCCCTCATGCCATTCCAAACCCACAAGATTAGTCTTTGAAAGACAAAGATACTTTTAATGAAACCTGAAAGTCCAGGTGACCAAAAGTTCCACAAATGTCATAAAGGACTTATAAAATAAATAGATTTGAATTGATTGGATGAAAATGAGTCATTTAAACACACCTTAGGATCTTTTAAAGTTTGGTTAGCTGGACATTTAAAAGAGGGACAGAAACATCTCAGATTTCATTAAAAATGACTTGATTTGTGTTTCAAAGACTAACTGACATGAGGGTGAGCAAAATGATGACAGATTTAACATATCTAGGTGAACTAGATTCCAATGGAAATCTGGAGTATGTCACAGTTAAAATAAATTAATAAAATAACATAAAAAACAACAGCAAAATATTACAATTCTGATACATTTTAGATAATCTCACACCTGTGCGTGCAATTTATAAATAAAATAATCTGGACCATTATTTTATGATCTATGTACAACTAGCAGAGATACATATTGTGTAAAAATCAGGCAAAATGAACAATACAATTATGGCACAATATGCATATGTCAAAATATATAAGGACTTAAGTAAAAAAAAAAAAAAAAGTATTATAAAAGTAAATAAATTCCAGGATACAGTCCAAGATAAGAGTCCATAAAGTCCAAGATAAGAGTAGAATAAAGGATAATTTATATGGTATTTGATATATGGGGGATAATTTAATGAAACAGTAAAAGGTACTTGCCAACATTTGGAAAAAAATCATAGTTTTCTTCTCTGAGAATGAGAGGAAGGCCACAAACTGCTGTTCGTTTAGCGTGTTAATGTTTTTGCTCTGTGAAAAAAGTTAAAACATAGAATGACATGACAAATTAGTCTGAATAAATGTATTTTAAAAATGCAGTGATGACAGTGTTCAGAAAAAAAGTTAAAATCAGAATGAATTATTAAAATAGTTAAAATATTGATGAATGACAGTAACACAGTTTAGTTTAAGAAAGAAGCATTGATAAGCTTTAAGAATTTCATAATGCTTCAATAGGAGAGCTCTCTTTTCACAGAAAAAAAATCAGAACTTACATTTCCATGCATGGCTCATTTCACAATAAGCTCTGCAAATAAAGAAAACAATGTTATCTTACAAAATTCCTACTATACACCTTATATCTAACATATACTGTATATTAGTCCATCAGTGCCCTTAAATCAGTTTGGAAGTTTCAAGTCTTCATGTTGACGTTTGTTTTCAAGCAATAACTTTTATGTAAGAGGAAATTCATTACACTTTCCCAATCCAATTATTATGTTTTCAAAAAGCATCTGGCAGGTGAACACGATAAAAGATCTGCCATTGGGGGCAGAGTCGATTCTCATTTTCACTACGACAGTAGTAGGTGAATCTTGTAGCTTTGTTTTGAAGGCCTCTGCCCCTGCTGTGTCCTCTACTGCTGTAATTATTTAGCTGCTTGAAAGCAATGCTGCTTGACATTTTGTATTCCCTTTGCAGACCGAGGAAATTGGAACAAAACCGTGTACTATTGCTCACTCCTTTGTGAGATTATGGCCCTAAACAGATGTGCTTTGAGCACTTTGCGAGACTGGGAGCAATGCTTATCTGACCATTATTTCAAAGTGCAAAGATTTAATATGACGCACAGGCAGAGAGTTTAACTTCTGTATGCATTTAGTTTTGAAGGTTCACATGGCAATTTTTCACAAACTCTCAATATCCTCCCTCCTCACAGGGCTTAAGGTGCATTGTATGTTTTATTGGTTGTAAAGCCTCTGTAAAATAAGTTTTGACTTGTAAGAGTTTTTACTTTCTTGCATATCTCCCTGTATGACTTGTACTTTTATTCTTGTATTCAAATGCAACAGCTTTGATTGCAGTATATTGCTTTGTAATATAAGTTCACGTGTTCATATAATTGTTAAAAGTGATGCAGGCATATTGACTTAGCTTGAAACTCAAGCTCTAAGGTCCCCTGCTACTTAATGGTAGATAAAAACGAAATAATTAAGATATTCAAAATAAATGTGTAGTTAAAGTGCTGGAAAGCTGATAGAAGAGGTAAGCAGCCAACTTTTGGATGATGTGACAGGATTAGATGAATAAGTTTAGTCTGGTTGGGGAGTAATTTTTTTTCTTTTTGTTAAATGTACTTTTAGTTAATATATACATATCTTTTATTAATGTATATATTAATACTTTCTGTATATTGTTTAGTTATGTATGCATAATTTGACATTTTATACAAATTTTATAGATTTTGAATTTAAAAATTATATATATTTTTTAAAATATAGTTTTTTTGGTTTTTGCATATTATATTATATTATATTATATTATATTACTCTATAATCATATTTTCAAAGTAGGAGTAATAGTGGGGAATAGAATTAGGATATGACCTAGAACATAGTACTCAGGTCCTTATTTCCACCATTATTTAGGTAAAATAATTGAGTAAATATTACAGTAATATGTTCCAGGCTGTTACTACATCAACTAGGTTCTTAATAGGTGGCTTTTCTTTAGATCTCTGCTGATTGTTACAAAAATACAGATTAGATTTGCCAACAGGAATTTGTCCAGAATATTGTTATGAACAAGCACTTCTGCATGTTCTTATGTGTTTGAGCTTTTGCCCTGCAGCAGCGTTTGATTGATGTTTGAGGCGAGGTATATTGGGAGAGTTCACTGTATTCTGCTAGACATCTAATAAGATGTTATACAACATGCATATAAGGAAAGGTGATTACATCACTCTATGCTTTGACTTTGACGTCCAGTTCTGAGACATATTGATTCCCATCCAACTCTGTTATTATTTGAAAAAAAAAAGATCCAGGACTGGCTTTTCATAGTCTAGTTTGTGTACAGAAAATATATCTTAAGAGAGTATGAAATCTTCAATTCCTAGCGTGTCCCTCAGCAGGATCCTGTTCTTTGAGTGTATTTCTAGGTCCTTGTGAAATAGTGTGATCGTTTCATCCCAACCAGACACAGACAAATCTATAATGTGTTCATTGTGTCTTTGGACATTCGCTTCTCTATTCCTTGTAAAGCAGGTCACAATGTGTGGGCAGTGAATCGAGAGGTGTTTTTCTCCCGCGAAGCGGAGCTGCAGTGACGGTTTGCCTTGCGAATGTATGTATGTAAGAAAACAAAGTGACAGTGAGGTTATTCATGGTACTGCTGCAAGACAATAAATAAGATGTAAAGAACAAAAAGCACTGAAAGGAAAAATAGAATGGAAACGCTATTAATGTGAATGTGTGACAATACTTTTCCTTGAATCTATGAATGTCTAATAATAATGTTTTGACATTGAGCACTCGAAATACGAAAACTAAAAAGACTACTAGACAACAACTTTGTATTGACCTCTCTGGGCATCCATACTTGAGCTTGTGGTGTGCTTTTCTCAGCACTGTAATATTCAGACTTCCATAAACTCATTGATTCAAATCAAAGGTCAAATGTCACATTTTTCCAGCATGAGTTATACTGAAGAGTCAATAATCTTGAGCAATAAGATATCAGCTATATTTCTCTCCAACTATGGGGGAAAAGACATTAGGGTCAAGTATGATTCAACAGGTAATATATTTTGCATTGATTTTGTCTTCACAAAGATAAATTCTGTTAATTCTGTCCTGACCCACAACAACTTATTTTCCAATTCATTCATATAACTCTATTTTATTTCAGCTCATGCTGAGGTGTTGGTCCACCAGTGCCGCACAACTTTTTACAAACACAAAAGTTGTAATGTAACCAATAAATAGCTATTAGTAGCAAAACATTCAATTATTAACTAGACAATACCAATTACCAATACTTGATCTAGAATTTTGTTATTCTTTAAAGTAGGTTAGTTGTTTGAAATTAAGCCAAATGGATCATCATAGCCTTCAAGACGTTACTTGTTTTAAATATGGTAACTTTTTTTTTAGATGCCTAGGTGGGGAATTAATTAAAAGAACATGTCTGCATGATTTGTGTCCACTACTAATTTAGTTAATAGATTTTCAATATCTAAGAAATCTTGCATTTGACTACAGATAACACATCATGGATACCATTTTATAATAAAGATGTTAGTGCATGTCCCTTGTGCGATGCAGTCTAAGGTAAGCAAAAATATTGTAGCAACATTTGTCATTATCGTTGGCCTTTGGTTCTTCCAAAGGATACCATTACATTTCCCACAAGAAAACAATAATTAATTTAGTTTGGATGAGGTCTTTTTTGTAGCTCTCCTGAGATGTTGTCTGCTTTCTTATATCATTTTATGAAGCCATAGAAGTCATATATTGCAGTGAAATTTACAGAGCTTAGAGAGAACTTATTGCAATAAGATATAATGTCTGGTTCCTAGACCTTTGGTATTTGAAGTGACAACATTTGGTCCAAGGGACTACTCATCTGTGGCAGCTGCTCCAAAATATGACGTCCCTAAGAATTGCACTTGATTTCCCACAAAAAGCCTAATTTTGAAGGTTTTCTGGAAACCTTTTTTTAATATATATTTGATTTGAACAGAAGGAAGGATATTTACACAGCTTTGCAATGGTGCAAATGACACACATTTGTAATACACCTGGGTAAAATTCAGGTCTTTGCTATAGATCATCCATGTTCTCTACACTGCTTTATATAAAATCTACTGCCTCCTCTTAGTTACCTCGGAGTCCCAATCTCCAAAATAGAAAATGTATCTCTATTCTTTCTTTTCATAAATAGATCTTTGGCTCTGACAAACAGGCATATGGTGCCATGTGGTGTTTTCAAACAAGTAGACTCCAAGTGTGGAGAATTCGCATTATTTTTTTTCTTCCAATAAAGTCGTAGGCATCCATTTGGATTTGCATGATGTGTCACTTGGGCCACATGGGTGTGTTATTCAGGAGTCCGCTTTCGTTCTTAGCTCCTCTGAAGATTTCTGGAGCAGATGTTCCTCTCCATGTCAGTTTGAAGGTAATGTGCCTTTAAACTTGATTAGGAGTGAAACAGCTTGTTCCATCGTGAGATGTGTTTGTTGTGCAGGTGATATAGTGAGCTGAAATTATACGCCGTGAAAGAGAGATGCAATGGATAATAAACAAAATAATGGCAGTATAAAACCTGGCATGTTAACGTTACCTGTGATTACAATCAACAAACTACTAAAAAGTAGTAATGAAGAACTAATCAAACACCTTGATTGCATTCATATGTGTTCTGGCTTTGTAAGAGCAGTGATGTTAGGATATTTACAGATCTATTTTGGTTTATTAAGCTGTGAAACTGTTGCCCTGGATTCAACATCAAAACTCAGCTTTATTAGTGGATAACCTATGTACTCTGTATACTAATGCATTTTGCTGGTTTTTTTTTAATATCAGGTTGTTGACAAAAGCTAATTTCACTACAGGGAACAAACTGCCATAATTTGCCAGATGTCCTGCTGTTAAAAGCTAGGGTGCAAAAACTAGCTGTTTGTGAAGCAGAGGGAGAAACCAGTTGCCTCTTAGAACCCCACATCTGTCTATATGTGCTATCTATAGGATATTTTTGTTGTTACGCACAACAGAAATTAACACATGGTATAATTTACTTAAAGGAGGTCTTTTTGGGTTCTGTATTTGACTGAAACAGAGCAATTATTCAGAATCCAGTGATTTTGTGCCATGGTACATTGGGATTTTCCTTTTTTGTCTCTTTCTGTCTGTGTGGAAGGTTTTTATAAAAAAAAAAAAAAAAAAAAAAAATAGATATATATATATATAGATATATTTTTTTTTAAACCAGTGAGCAGCTCCAATCTCTGTGGCACTGAATTGCACCCAGTTTGGATACTCTGTGCTCATTTCTTTCTTTGACACAATGGGACTGATTAAAAGGTCAGAAGTGATGACCATTGCCCTTGCTCTTATTCTCTGCCCTCCATCCTATCAAAGAAACTCTGTTCTCCACCATTTCTCTCAGGCCAGTTTGTATTAATTTACTCTCTTGTTCCTGCCTCTTGTTAAATACTCACAGGAAACCTCCTAGCCCAGCTAGGAAAATTACAATGTGCTAATATATTAAGGTATTTAATATCATAACCTATCATATTCAGTAACCTACCATCGTCAGTCATTATTCATCAACATTAAAAAAATACACAAATGTACTTTTCATGATGCTAAAGTAATCTCTTTAAAGTAATATGGGCTTACTTGCCCATATTTCTCTTGCTTATCACTCTATTTTAGGCATTTTTGCCAAAACTATATTTTTGCTGTTTTCACTTTGCAAATTTGAAAAATTGCAATAACATTTGTAGCAGGCAAAGAAAAACCTACTGACAACGGCATTAACCATGGAAAAACATAAAAGATTCCCCACTACGTAAATCACAATAAAGTCAGTACACAGCAGAGTGCTTTCTCTGATTGGACGAATAAAGTGAAATTGATTTTGTCAACTCTTCCCGTGTCGAAATTATGAATCACATGCCCTTTTTCTCTCATTGCATCTTTGCAAAAAGCTGCAGATGAACAGCTGAAACTCCACAAAGGCAAGGTGCACCTACATTACCTCTAGTAAGGACAAATCCCCAGGAGAGTGGAGCATGTTTCATCTGACTTCCAGTCCTGCTTCTGTAATGCACATGCCGATAGAATGCAAAATGAGAATGCAAAGGGATATCAAGCAAGAAAAATGGCAGCCACATTCACAGGTTTCATCTTGTTAGTTCTGAGATAAACTATTTCGCTTTATGTAGCTCCTATACCATAAATCTTATAAGGCTTTACATACATAGTACTTTCCACTTTTATTGCTTTTTTTTTTGCCCTGGAAGGCCTGATGTTTTTGCGGGTTAACTTAGAGAGAGGCCAAGAGAGCTCAACATGTGCAACTTAAGAAAACACATGCAAATAGAAAATAACACCAAAACAATTATATTTACATTTAGCAGACGCTTTTATCCAAACCAACTTACAAATGAGATCAATGGAAGCAATCAAAACCAAAACCCTGTATTGTTTGTGCTGTGAGTTTTTGCAGTGCGCTTATGTATTTGCTTGTGTTGTGAGTGTTTGTAGCGTGTTTCTGTATTTGTTTGTGCTGTGAGATTTTATAATAATAATAATAATAATACATTTTATTTATATTGCACTTTTCTTATACCCAAAGCGCTACAACAAGTACAGAACAAAAGTAAATACATTAACAAATACAAAAAAAAAAAAAAAATTACGAATGCAACAAGAGGTATAATACAATATACATCCAATGTCACCAATCAAGACACAAACAACATCTTAAAAAGATGGGTGTTTGTTTAACTGTTTCTTGAAACTTGTTAATGTTGGGGCATTCCTAAAAGTTAAAGGAAATGGATTCCAGAACCTGGGGGCTGCCTTTAGTCTGCAAGAAGGCTGTTTATGGAAAAAAAGGAGAGATTGGCGGAGCGGAGAGATTAAGAGGGCATATATAGTGTAATTAAATCACATATATATATAATGGTGCAGTTCCATGTACACCTTTATATGTTAAAATAATAGTTTTAAAATCAATACGGGCATGGACCGGAAGCCAGTGCAGGTTCCTAAGCACCCCAGAGATATAAAAAAATATAAAAAATATAAGCTTTTCCTTGATTTGTCATGAAAATATAATACTGCACTTTTGATGACACTTCTCCATGATCATTTGTTGAAACTAAGCTTAAGAGATTTCTGTTTTTCAGCTTCAACAACTTACTAATGTTAAACAGATGAATGTGTTTGTTAAAAAAAAAAAAAATGAATGGGAAAGAATTAATTCACATTTTTGCACTTTGAGTAAACCATACCAAACCATTTCACATGCTTCATGATATTTTTGAAGCATGTCATTATTAACCGAGGTTGATTTACTTATATTATGAAAAACAATCAAACTACATTATGGGGTAACAGTGCATATTTAAACAAAGAAAAGTGCACAATGAAATGTTCAGTGATCAATTTACAAAAGTCCTTCCATAATGTTTTAGTGCAAAGTCATCAGTAATTGATGCTGCTTTGAAGTGATGCTTGAGTAAGCAGGATATTCTATTTTACAAATGCGTCTTGCTTCACTTCCTTCGTCCTTGCATCTCATCCTCATATCACAATTAAGAAATGAGTGCCCAAGTGCCTAAATGCTGACACATGCAGACATCAGGGCCACACATAACAGGGATCTGGCCATCTATGTGTAAATCTGTTTTAATATTACTGAAAGCAACAATGAGTGACATTAAATGCAGTTTTCTTTTCAATTTTTAGATAGTAAAAACATTATCAGTATAATTACATAGAAACTAAGGTAAAATTCTTTAAAAGTGATAAAATGATAATTGAATTTGTTATATAGAAGTAATATAGAGTTTCATAATTTAAAATCAGCACTTTAATGGTTTAAAATCACAGAATTTATATAGAATCTATACAAAAGATTTAGAGTTATGAGCAGAAGTTTATATATTGTCCTTGAGGTTGATACGTATTTTCCTTACCTCTTTGGCCCTCAGGGCAGTTAGTTCATGAGAATCATTAGTCTTGTCTGATCTTGACTGATATCTTCTTACTATATAATAAGGTTAGAGCTTGCAGGCAGTGTTATATGGGAAAACCTTCTCTGTGACTTCTCTCTTGTCTCTTAAGGCTCTGTTGGCACATGCAGGTTACACCGATATACTCAACTGCTCCGCAGCCACGTTCAGTGCAGAATCTGTTATCATGTTGACATTTGCACTTAAACATTTTGTGCGTGATTGCTCAGGTAATCTGTTTCTCCTGATTGCATGGCTTGATTGACAAATGCTGGATAACAGCTGAATGAGCACAGCTGTTAATGGGAGAGAATGTGAATAGCAGTTGAAAATTGCAGTTGAATGCTGATGAAAGTTATGTTTAGCAGACCCAATGTAAAGGATTCTTAAAAGCTTGAAATATATATGTGTCACAGTTTGATGTGATAAACGCAAAATGAAGATGAAGATGAATACTAATAATCTTTAATATAATCCACACAGAAGCAATCCACAGAAGGTAGGCAGGTAACACACGCACAGCTCAACTTTAACACTGGACAAAGACAGAATGCACAGACTTGACTAAATATAAGGGAGCTTGATGAGGGATAATAATGACATTACAAGAACAGGAACATAACCATGTAACCAACTAGTGAAAGAGAGGCACAAGGAACTAACTAATGAAAGAAAGACAGAAACAAGGTCAATGAACATATGAGGGAAGAAAAGACAATAAAACGTCCAAAGAGATGTGACAAATTCTTGCACATGTACAAAAGGACTGCTTGGCCTTGGTAAGTAAGCACGAAAACACATTTATTTTATTACTGTAGTACTATAAACCAATGTATTTCCAAACGTAATACTAAATGCTTTCAATACGATCATTTTCTGTATTTAATATAGCCTGTTTCTTTGGAAATTCACAGGTTCAGAAAATAAGAATAATAAGATAAAGACTATAGAGAGCTCATCAACAAAATGTTCAAAATAAATAGCTACTTAAAAAAACATTTGCAAGAAAGATTATCTGAAAACGATTGTATTCACCACAGATTTCTGCAGAAATTAGTCACAACAACAGTATATGTCTACACAGTTAACAAACAAACAATTAATATTTTCATGTCTTTATTGAACCTAACTTAAACTTTTACAGTACAGAGTGAAAAAGTATGTGAATCCCTGTGCTAATGATCTCTCTGAAAGAAAAATTTGACGATTCTCATAAAGCCTGTCAGAAAAGGTTTCATTTCACCCCAAAACAAATTATATTTTGGCCTGTAGATGTAATCTACATTAGGGATGTTACAAAATGTTGCTTTATGACTATATTTTCAGTTAGGCGCAAATCTAATTGGTCTGGTATTTTTTTTCCCTGATTTTTCTCCTTCTTGTACTTTAGAGTCATCGCTATTTAAATAATTCTTAGATGTAAGTCAATTAATTTTTGTTAAAGAGAGTACTACTTATATACATAATGTATAAATACAAAACTTGAAAGTTTATATTTTTCCTTTTTGAAAACTGAGGGGTAAAATGAGCTTTACTGTCCTAATAGTAGACTTTTGTTCATGCATCTTGATGAGATGTTGTTGTTGACTTGCTTAAAGCTGCACGGGGTTGCAAAAGTACTTTAAAGCCTGATTTTTAAAAAGCTTAAAATCTATAAATGTCTGCTCTCTGTAGGACTGTATGTCCTGGTTTGGGGCTGCTTCGCTGCCTCAGGGCCTGGGCAGCTTGTTATCATCATCGAAAACATTAATTCCCAAGTTCATTTGGAGAATGTTAAGTATCTGTCTGGTAATTGAAGTAGAACTTGAGTGATGCAACAGGACAATGAGAAAATCTACAACAGAATGGCTACTGGAGAAAAGAGCATGCCCTTTTGAGTGTCCAGGTCAGAGATCTGACCTCATCCTGACTGAGATGCTTTGGTAAGAGAGCAATTCACACCAGACATCACAAGAATACCTCTGAACCGAAAGGCTTTTGTAAAGAAGAATGGGGCTAAATTCCTCTAGATCTTTGTGTAGGTCCGAACCGCAATTACAGGAAATGTTTTGTGGAGGTCAACCAGTTACGAAATTGCATGGTCAAATTCCTTTTTTTTTTTTCATCCAGTCCTGTGAATGTTTGCATGGTGTGTTCAGTACAGACATGGAATTGTAGCATTTTTTTAAGTGTTGTGACTATTGCTGTCCCTTCAGTGGAAATTATATTAATAATAAAATCAAGCGACCCCATACTGTAAATACTGTATCTATATTTAAACTTTTTGTTCATTACATCTAAGTCTGCATCTTATGAAAGTCTTATGGTAAGATTTTGGTAACATTTTACTTAAAGCCTTTATGTATAATGCATTATAGAAGTAGTTTTAGTGAATTAATTATTACTTGTAATACACCTTATAATGCATTGAATAATCTCATGTATAATTGTAATCACAGTTAATACATTATAATACTTATCAATTCATTGTTACACTATGCAGTTTAAATGTAGTTATAATTATTTACGACAAGATATAATTTATTAGAATGCACATCATGAATAATTACAATGCATTATACTCTTTAAAAACCTTTATAATGTATTATACATAAAGGCCTTAAGTAAAGTGATTTTTCGAGATTGTTTTGAAAAATGTATCTCACTCTCTGTCTTTCTCTCTCTCTCAAAAAAACCCTAGTAAATTATTACTCTGATAGTTAGAAATTTCAAATAAACAGCATTTATCTCGAATAGAAATTTTTGTGACAATGTAAAAGTTTTTACTGTCACTTTTAATTTGTTTAATTCTTGATTTGTAAATACAAGTAACAAAAGTGCTGAGGTTTTAATGTGTATTACTGCATGGTTTGTTAAAATAGTGCTATCAACAATTGTAATGCAAATTAGCTCAAATATGCCTGTTGTAATTTAAATTTGTGGGAAAAAAACTGTGCATTCTTAGCATAATAAAGATAACAGTGACCTGAACATAAACCATTTTTTCTAAAACTGTTATTCTAAATTATCCAGCCATCCAGATAAAACTGTTATTTGTTCTTGTGTCATTTTATTCATGAGGATCAAATAGAATATGGGAATGAGACAGCCCCCCTCTCTCAAATCTCACACACTATGTATCCTTCTGCTTTGTAATATTATATCTGCAAGTGGTTCATGAAAGGGTTTTCTGCACTGTACATCATGGGTTTCTGAGAGTAAATGTCTCACTTTAACACGCAACCAACAACACTAACCAGATTTTAGTCCATAAGAAACATGAGAATATTGTGTATTGTGACATCACTCTTGAAGAGAAACTGCTCCCTATCAAAAGTTTTATTGGGGCAATAGCATTTAACCCTCTTCTGATACCACAGATCACGAGGAAAATGACCTGAAGGTTCGGTTTATGTTAAATCTAATTACCTCTCAGCAGCTCTAAATGTGTTGTTTACCAAGTCAAAACACTATAATTGTATCTTTTAAAGCCTAATTTATTTCCTCACAGAGACAATTGTACCCTAAAAGTGGAAGGCAAGAGAAAAACACTTCTGGTATCCATGGTGATGTCTTATTACAACTGCAGTGACTGCTGTGTGGATCTTGAGGCAACAATTCAGATGTAGATGACAGGATCTATAAATTCAAGTTCAGAGTGCTCCAATCAAACCTAATCATACTGTTTACTTCTCATACTTGGAGCTGTTAGAAAAGCGTTTTTCTGTCTATCCAACACAGATTCAGGTCTGTCACTATCCTGGTATTTTACATGGAGTGGTCTGTTCACAGTCAAATGGAGGATATTTGCGCAGCACAAATGCTGCATTATTCCTTATAAGTGGAAAAATCCTTGTGCTGAATCAACACAAAGGTCAGAAGAGGGCCATTACAGGCATGAAAATGTGTCAGGATTTGCCTGCCTCCTGTGGGGAAATGTCAGAGGATCAGTTAGCGACTGAATACATATGGATATAGAGGAGGAGAGAAACGGTTCAAGCTTTCCTCACATTGCTTTAAATTGAGCTCGTGTGATAAAAAAATAAAATAAAATACTGTTTGAAAGTTTGAATTCAGTAAGAAATCCCGGTAACACTTTAGAATACTGTTTCTTACTTACTAACTAATAAGGAATTATTGAAGAACTAACATATGATTATTCATTAACACTTAACTCACTACTGTTAACTACGAAGGAAGATGTGTTAACTAATCAAGTAATACAATTTTATGATTGTGTTAAGTAACAGTTAGCTAATCAATAACTAATGAATTATGTCATACCTACTGAAGAACTACTATTAATTATCAACTAGTTAGAGTTCAAGAAAAATAACTATGAAGTAACTACAAGTAACCAATTAGTAATTAATAAAGAATTATCAAATAATTCTGCAGGACTTATTTAAAACCTGAAACATTAGGCCTATTCTAAAGTGAAATTATAGTGAACCCTTTAGTAATTAATAAAGAATTATCAGATCATTCATATTTTATTCCATTTTAACATGTATACTGCCCACATTTAAACTAATTTAACAAACATTTTATAATCAAAACTTAAACATTTAGAAGCAAACAAAATGCATATTTCATTTCCATTATAGGCTAATAATAAATGGACTTTAACAAAGTTGCTACTGTAGTAGTACTTTGTACTTGTCCTTTTACTCAAGTAATTTTGAAAATGAACAGGCTTACTTATAATTTTAATATTTATAATTTTAATCATATTTTATTGGGGTATCTGTACTTTTACTCAAGTACTTGATTTGCGGGACACAGCCTGATTATTATAGTGTTTATTTGCGTATAACTGTTCATTAGTAGTTACTTCATAGTTATTTTTCTTGAACCCTAACTAGTAGATAATTAATAGTAGTTCTTCAGTAGGTATGACAGAATTCATTAGTTATTGATTAGCTAACTCTTACTTAACACAATCATAAAATTATATTACATACTGATTAGTTAACACATCTTCCTTAGTAGTTAACAGTAGTGAGTTAAGTGTTAATGAATAATCACCTGTTAGTTCTTCAATAATTTCTTATTAGTTATGTAGTAAGTAAGAAACAGTATTCTAAAGTGTGTTACCATAATATGTTTATCTGCTGCTCAAGAAACATTTATTCTGATCAATTTTGGAAGCAGTTGTGCTGCTTAATTTTGATTTAATATTGTGAAAAATTTATTTTTGGGTGTTTGAATAACAAAGCTTTATGAAAGCCTTAAATTTTGGATGACTTTATTGTTTTATAGTGTTTTCTTTTTTTTTCTGTTGAGCTCATGTAAACCTTATGAGACATTTGTTGGGTTTATGTATCGATAATAAGAATTAGTCATAATTCATGGTTAATGGCTCAGCTGGAAAGATGTTTTAGGAGAGAAACAGATTTGTTTAATTATTTTTAGTAGGCTTATTTCATTCTGCTAATATGTGACTGTGTGTTTGAAATGTATTTACAGTCTTTCATTAAATTAAGCAGCAGGGATCACCTGGGTATCGTAATGAATAGAATAATTTTTTATTAAAAGACTCCCAACTGCTTTATTCACATTTTATCATATGTTTTGATTGTTTTAAAAATGTAAAAAATGTAAATTTGCCACTTTTTAAAATGCTTATTTCATATATCTTTAAGCATTTCATTATAATGTGCCTTTTTCTCTTTTACTCTGCCATGTCACACCACATTAAATATTAATGTGATTTGTTTTAAAGAATTGTACTTACATAATTGTGAATCAATACATGGCCCATAAAACAGAGCCAGCACAGCTAATGGCACCTTTTCTTTATCTTTGCAAGGATGCAAATCTTAGACTTAATTAAAAAGAGCTTGATTTACCACCCTTATCTTTTGTAATCATGTTAACCAATTGTTGTCTGAAAGCTCATTAAGATTATGTATTTTAATTAGGAACCATCCATACACTCTATATCACTGGCTCTTCTGTGACTTCTTGTGAGCAGACAGTGAGATTTATCTTTATCAAACTAGTAATGATTAGAAAACTTTTTTTATGATTCATTTATTTTTTCCTGTAGCTTACCGGATACACTGTCAAGGCCATAGTGAATGGGAAACATCCTTTAAAGGACTTAAAAGAATAGTTCTCCTAAAAATCTGTTTGTTTCTTAATCAGAATACATTTGGAGAAATTTCATATTCCATCACTTGCTGAATGAGAGTTCAAACATTAAAACATGAAAACATGACAATAATACACAAGTATATGTCTCCAGTCCATCTGTTAACATCTTGTCAAGCAAAAACAAAAGCTGCATGTTTGTTAATGGAAGTTTATAACTTCAATCTGTTGCTTCTAGCTAAAATCAAACAAGCCCTCTATCCATAATATTGCTTTCCCCAGTGGAATACATTGTCTAATCTGAATCAGGTTTTATATATGAATATGCACAGATCAAGCAAAGTCTCAAACAGTTCTAAAAAAGAATCACTGGGTTTTGAACAGTTTGAAGTGATCTATTTTTGACACTGTCACCATTTAACTTCTCATCTTCTAACATCTATCTAGCTCAATGTCAATTTATCCATCAGTAAATGATCCAGTCTTTCATTTTTGATGCCCATCCTCTTAAAACAATATTGAAGGCTTGTAGTTATTTGAGTTAAACCATTGTACCAGTGCAATTAAAGCCTTGGTAAGTGCTGAAATAACTTGATAGTCATGCGGGCAGCAGATGCAAGGGCTATATTGATTCATTATCAGGCAGCATGGGTCACTCATTACATTCCGAGATTTAATTAGCAAACACCTGTTTCCTGTTTGATTTTATGCAAATAAAAGATTTTCCTCAACACTCCTGTCTTAATGTGAACCATTAATTAGTGATGACAGGCTGAGTATTTAAAAAAAGCAGATTTCTTCTGCAAAACAGTGTTACATGAAACAGTTGGCAAAATGAAATAATTTTAATGTCAGAAAGGTTAAAACTGTTAAAACAAAGCTGTTCTAACAGCTTCAAGGAGTGATCAGTAACCAAGACCTTTAATTAACCTCTGTGTGACTTTTTAAGGTCTTCTTTTTAAGTTCCCTTTTCCAAGTCATTTTGATCTAGGGCCTATATTACAGATTTGACTTTAAAAACTGAACCTAAATCATAGAGTATTATGACTATTCATTGATTTCTATCATTTGAGGAGGTAGAGTCAAGGTTTATGTGTGTTTGATTATCAAAAACTGGATAAAAATGAATGGCAACTTCCAACAATCAAGCTCTTGCACCGGACTCTGTGCATGAACATATCACTGACCATGACATTTTATTGATATTGCTGTGCCACAGACCTTGGAGTGTACTATTTAATATATTTAATGTCTCACCATTGATTTACGGGCTCAACCTCCCCACTGTTTATGAGTGTTAGCAGGCAGCCACTCAACTTTATGAGGAACCGAAAATGAAAAAATAATGACCCTATCCATTGTAAAAGTTCAACCTAGTTCAGAAAGAAAGGTGCTGAAGTCAACAGACTGGAATGAAAAGGACAAGTAACACCTTTCTTTCTGCACATTTGGTAGCAGCATGTGTAAGCTACTTTTTTGCACATTTCCAAAGCTTTCTTTTTTCTTTCTTTCATGAGCTCTGCAAATTACTATAGCTCTAACTATAGGATAATTGCAGAAGAAAGTGGGCTCCTGATAAATTCTGCTGGAGTTGATTCTCTGAAGAGAGAATTTAATTGTGTGTGAATAAAGTATGCCTCTGTGAGTGCAGAGATAATTTTGACATTAATTAAGAGGCGAGTAAGGTGGATGTCATTAGATCAGTTTCTAGTAGATGTGGTAGAATTCTTTGCCATAAATAACTTCTCCTCTGGTGTGGTACCAATGCTGGACCAACAGTTGTACGACAGTCCAATCAACAGATATGCAGTGCTGTGAAAAGGCAGTTTTGGAACTCTGACTGATGTATTTTTATTATTTTTCTATGCATTTCCAGTGACTGGACATTGCTTTGACTTGCACTTGACTAATAGCCTCATTAAATGAGAGAAATGTGAGATTCTAGAACTTAAGAAACTCAATTAAAAGAACTTCAGCTACCGCTTAAATGTTGCAACACCAATGTTGAAAAGCATGGAAAACCAGGTGAAAAGCCAATAAACAGATGAACAATTGATAGTGTAACCGTTGTTGTGTAAGCTTAGGGAGCACGCCATCAACTCAAGGACGCAACATATGTCAGGATTTGATTTATTCGTCAGCTTTAACTGCTTCTTTAATGATCTTCAAGGAAAGCATAAGTGGTACTCAGGTTCCCAATCATTTTATTTCAGGAGGTGGTCTAGAATCTGCAACTGTTCTGCTTTGTGTCACACTAAGGAACCATATGGAAGCCAATTTCCAGAGTAAAAAAGTACAACACGAAATGGTGAAACAAAGTGACAAGATTTTTGATGTTTGATATAGATTTGTGATATGTGTTGTGGTATTTTTGTGAAATCACATCATGAGATTTCACATTGTGAGGTATAAAGTCTAAATGACCAGAAATAGGTTTGCAAAAACAAAAAATTAGATCATAGCTTGAGGTACAGAGTTGCATTTTTTTATATACATCTCTAAATGTATTTACGTACATCTCACAACTGAATCTTTGTATCTCACATTTTTATTGAGAAATGGACATTCATAAATTGGAAATGTGCTCCACCGTCATAAGCAATAAAATAACAACTCATTAATCATCACTGTGGCTTGTTTACTCATAAAAGTGATGCATGGGGCTTTAAGCAATTTCGCACAAACAAAAAGGTAAAAATTTCAATATAGTATCAATTTGATGATTTTTTTCCCCACATGTCTCTAGAATACACAAAAAGATGTAAATTTATACACAGAGAAAAACACTGTAGGGCCAGAGTCAAGGTCAGTCACTATGGGAATGTTGCTGATATAAGTGCATTGGTCGAGAGCAAAACAGTGGATGATACAGCTGGAATCTGACCACAGAGACCCTCTAAATGACGGTTTATTCATTTCAGTGTGGAGTCTATGGATTAGACCCCACATCCAAGTGAAAGCTGTCTCGGGTTACGTATGTAATACCAGTTCCCTGAGTAAAAAACAAGATGCTGTGTCTTAAAATTCTTCCTATGAGACTGCATGTTTTCTCTCAGGCTACAACTTAACCTTATTTTAAATATTGCCTTGTCTTTAAATGTTCATTTTGTAGGTGCTCCCAAAATAATTACAGTATAAACACCTATAAGTAACTGTGTTTTTCCTAGCTTCTGCATGAAAACGAAATAATAATTGAAGCAATTTTTACAGTAGTGTTTCACTTTACTTGAATTGCACACACATTGCCATTTGTTTGCTTAATGACCTCGTTTAGTCCACAAAGTATAATGAGATGTAGGAGATTTTCAAGTCGTATAATGAAGCCATTAATACAGTATATGATGCTCTCCTAACTCAATTAGCGGAGTACACAGGCAGCCTGTTTTTATCAGAGGTGAGATGCTTGATTCATCTCAGGGGCAAATTGACAACTGGGATTGCATGTGTTTCTTCATTTATTTATCCATCTGGTTAGTTCTTTCTTTACTTGTGATAATTTCTCACTTTTCTTGAAGTAACTTTCACTGAGAAGAAGTCATTAAAGGTTCTTGGCCTGCTCTGATGTACTTGGAAAAAAACAGAAAATGTCCTGTTCAGATGTGACCAAGACTGCAAGTCAGATCAAGCTAATTATATCCTGGGAAACAGTGAATGCATGCATGTGTTTACCCATTGCATCATGAATTGATGAACAAAAGATAGATGGATGGATAAACACACACACACACACACACACACACACACACACACACACACACACATGTCAATCAACATAAACAATGGTATGGGTAATTTAAAAAGGATACAATATTCATCCATATATCTGTCAATATTATGCAATAAAACACTTTGATAGTTTTATAAACCACTCATAAAACCAGTCTCCTGATCTTCTTTCCAATGACCTTTACTTTCACTGTTCTTACAGTTATATGATATCTTTAGCAGAAGATGCTTATTATTAGATCCCAGTGCAGTACTCTTGTAAAATTAATTCCCTGAAATCTTCTAATAAAATGCTCAATGAATTATCAATCATTGAGATCATGCCCTCTTCTTCACCTCGTTTTAAATGATCTAATAGTGAGATTCCTTCCCTTCTTACTCCTCCTCGGTACTTATAAACTAGTAAACTTATAAAACAATACTTATAAACCACATACAGTATATATTTCATGACTCTATATTTTTAATCCTACCCAATATCTAAATTTAACAACTATCTTAATAACAATTTATAAGCAGCAATTAAGAGTTTATTGAGACAAATAGTTAATAGTGAGAACTGGACCTTAAAATAAAGTTTGACCCTTTGTTAAATACGGAGCTGTTTTACTTTACGAACTCATATATGCATGTTTATATCTAAAAATTTTTTTTCCCTTCTCACTGACATTCTGATATTAGAATAAAGATGGATTTGTTGAAATCTGCAACATGTGCAAATAATCTGATCTTAAACTCACATCATTAAAATCACTCACCAATAAAATTGGAAGTCTTTTTAAAATGAATATTTCAGTTATAAAAGCAGAAGGAGTTGTCAAACATCTAACAGCATTCTAGCTGTGAACAAACACTTAATGGTTATTTAAAGTGGGCTATGGCCTATCACTGACGTATACGTTTTTTCCTTTATCAGTACCACTTCAGCTACTGCGTGAAGAGCTAAACATCTGTTTGGCACATTATGGTAGTGTTGAATCCCTGTCAGGATCTGTCAGATTATATTTAGTTTTTGTTTTTTATTACGCTGTGTAAATTATCCCAGAGGAGCTGTTTGGCGCTTCCTCCTTTAGCAGATATGCCTCACATAATGCAAACTAATCCTTATTATCAAAGCCTCTTACTCCGTACCATGCTGAGAAGGAAGATGCTTTTACTCTAATTTCACGAGTTCACACTTACATATAATTAGATGAAGTATAGTAATGTGTATTTGGTGTACTGTCCGGGGAAAGGGCTCCGAGCTCGGGAATGGCCCTGAAAACAGAGTACCCCCTAAAAAGCAAATCAGCGAAGGACAGCCGCTGGATTAAGGACTAAGAACTAAAGACTAAGGACTAAGGACTAAGCCCCCCCCCCCAAAAAAAGCTCTGAGATTTGACAGGGCCTGATGCTAAGAGAAGAGCCTAAGTACTCCAATGGGAGCAGCTTATGGCATCGGATGGGTAAGCCCTACCGGCTGCTGGTATGGAACTACGTGGTTTGGGGCACTCGGTCGGGAGGGCTCATTCGATGCTCAGTGGGAGCAGCTCACACGTTGGAATGCTTGCCTCAGATTTGATACAGTCCACTTTCCTATGGGCGGAATCGTTGGCCTAGCCGAACAATAGGAGCACGCCGTGGAGTCCGCTGGGGTTCTTGCCGGAGGTGGCGAGGGTAGACCTCTGCGTCTTGGGTGGCTGCTCGAGCCATACAGCACCCACAAGATGGAGCCTGGGGCTCGGTTGCGGTGCCACGTGGGCAAGGAGTGGTCCTCGGGGCCGCTGGTTACATTGATGGGACCAGAGGAGAGTCGGAGTTGTTGTCAGATGGGGAGATTTGTTTTTGCGACATAGTAGCAGACAGGCAAACCAAAATATTGATAAACCGTCAATGGATAGAGGTAAGTCTGGTATTTATACCTCTTGGTGTTGATTAACTTGAGTGCACTCCTCTTTAATTAGTCTAAGTATCTGACGTGCTATTCCTGAACTTTGTTAATAAAACATCATAAGATATGGCACCAGAATACATATTTAATACCAAACATGTTCTTAGATAATGAAAACACAGAAAACATCAGAACCTTAACCCAGGAACATATACACGTGTATGCACATTATATGATTAATTGCTAGGAAATTTGTTCAGTGGAAATTTTGCTGATGTCGTGCAACCATATCAGCACTGTTTGTGGGTTACCCAAAAAAGACCCGCGTGCTTTGACTCATAGCCAAAGCCAGGTTCATTGAAGATTTGCATTTAAAACTGTGACAGGTGATAAATAATGCACACATGGGGAAAAATCCAGACTCCAGACTCACTACAAAGCCTTATTTTATTAATGTTCTCACCACTGAAATGGTAGTTGATAGTGGAAGCTCATTTAATCCTGAAGGAATAGTAGGACAAAGTCGAAACATAAATATGTAAATAATAGCCCTGTGCCAGATTACTCCTATTTGTCAATGTCAGGGCAACACGTTGCATGCCCTCCTCTATTCTAACACACATGCTTATTCATGCACACAATCCCTACACCATCAGAAAGTGTTATGTCACCTGATATACTTGCACTGAATTTCAACTTTGTGTTTGTTTGACACCTGTTATGTTAATGTCACGTCAGTGTCATCATGTCTCTTGCAAACAAGCATTTGCAACCGTAAGCCAATTGGTCTGCATTTTAAGAACAATAGTCTTTATGATTATGACTGCGTAGGCAAAGCATGGTAAGATTTTTATCTGCTAAGTAATGGGCAAAAAAATTAGTCAAACTGAGTAGTGGGGAAAAACCTAAAGTCAGTGGGTAGGGACTGTTGGACACTAAGAAGAATTTTGTGTAGACAACACAGAGCAACTGCAGCCAAGTGCCAGCAAACCTTAATACTGACCTTGAAGACCCTGTTTCCAAAAAGAGAAAACCAACCTCCATTAAAATTTTAATCACAGACACCAATCCTAAAATCCAAAGAAGGTAGTGTCATGATCATAAAATCTAGACAGTTGAAGCACCAAGATAAACTTCAACATCTGCGCTCTCCAGTTCAATCACCTGACTTCAGTATTATTTAGCCACTGTGGGCAGATGTTGACAACATTCAACTGGAGACTATTCAAACACTGTATGACTCTTTTCTTAGAAGGTTAGAAGCTGTATCAAAGGCAAACTGAATTGAACTGAAATGAAAATTGTGGCAATAAAATAAAATAAAATAAAAACACTGTCTGGCGTTCACATTTTTTTAACCCCTGTAAGAATACAGATTACTTATTTCATCTACATCTGCAAATGTATAGCAGATTGTAGGTTTTAAGTAGCTAATACTTTTTGTTGATAAGTTATATGTTTGAAATCAACTGATTCTGTGTTAAATATGATGAAAATATACAAGCTCAGCACAATGGACAATAATAAAGCTGAAATCACTGTGCCATGATATGACTCTTAAAGGGAGTTGATGAGAAACCTTGATTCTTCACTGGTTCCGTTAGCTAAGGTTGCTTTAGTAATGATTCTACAGTTCATAAATTCAAGACCTTGGGTGTTTCATTTTATGATTCTTCATCCTCTGAGCTGTAGGATATTCCATGACAGTACTGAGAGCTGAAAATACGTAAATTGATTATGAAAATAACATACTGTACTAATGCAGCAATTGTTTTGGTCAATAAAGCATCTTTTAAAGATGCATTCTAGAATGCATCTTGAATGCAAATCTGTTCTGGTGAACTATTGCTTTAAGTGCAGCTTTTTGGGGGGAGACTATACTGTATTTAAATAGAGTCATACTTTAAGTCAATCTGAAGTTTTCAACAGTTCTCCCTGCCAGCACTGATGTTATTTGCAAAGTGGTATTGACAGCTGTGATGGATGTTGGTGTCCTGCTCTTGTGCATGGCAGCAGAGTAAATAAGATGAGTTTAGCTGCTGTCTGTCATCACTGCTAAAAATACTTTACATGATTGACTACTGTTGCAGTGCCCCACCTATAAAACTTTGTTTACATCCGATTGCTTTGTTGTTTCCACTAGTACAAACATGAAAATAATTCACTTTATACCAGTCTCTGTTGAATTTATAACCAAATCTGGACACAACTTGTCCCATGAAATATATTCACATCAAGTCACAGCTTATTGTCAGCGCTCTCCCATAGAATAAGAAAATAGGTAAATGTACTTCCTATAGGCAATATAAGACAGAAGTCTACACAATATCAGTTTGTAGAAAACAAAAATGTAAACAGGAAACAAATATAAATGTGTATACAGCATTTCAGCATTACTGCAAAGTAAATTGCTTAAAGTTCAGAGTTCATATTTTGTAAGAGTTAGAAGACTTGTGAAATGCTACAGAAAAAACACCATGGCAGACAATGACTGACTTTAAGCATGGAAGACATTATTTTCTTCGTTTCATATGCATGCAAATGCAAGGGAGCAGAAATGCGTGTTCAGTTTGTGAAATGCACATACTGTAAACTATGAGTTGTGGGGTATCAAAGTAAACTGCTTCAAGTTATATTAGATGACTGCTGAAATTTCTTCTCAGACAAAACATCACAAATAAGCATCGACTGACTTCAGGTCACAACATAAACTTTGCGTAGGCGCACTATTTTCTTCCATTTATATGCATGCAATACATTGTGTTCTGTTATTGTAATCCGCATGATTCTGATTCATAATTTAAAAGGAATATGTTCACATAATTAAGGATAAAGCAACCCAGTGAATAAACAAACACAGGCCTGGCTGCTGACGTCCATTAGGTGCTTTATTGAACACTGTGATAAAGAATAAGATGAAAGTAGCTTCACAACTTGTTCAGTAATTTCATCTGCCATATAAGCAGCTTCAGATTGAATGTCAGCCCCCGAGGGAGTAAATCACTGTTCCCTTGACTTAAGATCAGGTTAGTGACGGCTGATAAAAGCAAGATGCATCTTGTTTTGGCTGATGAGTAACACGTTTGATATTAGAACAACAGCTGTGTTGTTTTTGTTTGACGTTGACAGGCTCCAGCGTATGCCAAACTGTTCTGATTGGCAATCTGTCATTGGAATCTTTCATCTGCTTAGAGACTACTGAGGAGAGGGGTGTAGGATGAGTTCTGCTACCAGGTTATCACATTAAAAAACAAAGTGAGGAAATGACACGCATCTGTTCTAATGAGTAGGATCTGGAGATGCATGCAGAAAACACATAATTGAGTGGGCAAATAGGAAATAAAGCCAGAACAATCTGTCAAACTTCTAAGGTGAAGTGTGCAATTTCGGTGATGTCAACCTACTTTCTTTTATCCCAGTTAAATGTGCAGAGACAACTAAGTAGAGCACACATAAGTTGTCATCCCAAAGAGGTTAGTATGGTTGAGGGGTCCGACATGAAACACTACCTGTTTGTCTGAACATCAATCAACAGGGGGCGGTTGTAGCTTTTGGAAAACCTGTTTGAAAACAATGGACCTTTTTCACATTTCTGGGGTTTTCAAAAGCAGATGTTGGCATAGTTAAACTTTGATATTGTTGAATGGAAACTATTTTTGTGTTTCCATGACTTTACAAGAAATATCGAGAAATGTATTATTTTGGTCACAGTAGAGAAATATTTGTCAATATTTAGCAATTGTATTACAAACATTCACACTGCAACTATTTTCCAAGAATGCCAATGTAATTATACATGAGGTGTAACTTTATTAGATTTACAGTGTTAATAACTGGAAATGTGTCATCACAGTCTATAAAAATGTCTCATCGGTTTGTCAGGTTTGAATGATAACTTTACCATGAAAAAAAAACTTTTTTAAACATTTTAAACAAAACTAGATATTTTGAACATTTAGAGAACATTCAGAAGAAGTCACGAAATTCAGTCAGTCAGTCTTAAAACATTTTTGTTTGCTGCAAAGTGAGTTACGCTTGTCATATGAAGCATAGAAGTTTTATTATAGTTTTCTAGAGATTACAAGAATGTAAACAGAGATCGATCAGCATTCTGGACCAGCATTAGCCTCCTGTGATTTTAAGAGGTAGTAAACCTCTGCATCAACACTGCCTTTTCTCCATTCAGGTCAACATTATGAGCAAAGCTGCTGTAAAGTCCTGACCCAGCACTGCTGTGCTGCAGCCCAGTTGAGATTACCTGCATGAGGAAGTGACCCCAGGCCAAACCTGCCTGATGAATTCTCTTATGAAAGAAAAAAAAGGGAGGGAAAAAGGGCCAGATTGTGATAGATGGCCTGGTCCCAAAGCCATTCCTCACGTGCCTCTCTAGCAGCTGCGCTACCAGTTGTAATGGCCTCTGTAGGACGGTGTGGAGATGCTATTTTTCTCTTTAAGTACACAAAAAGTTGTCATGTTGGTGCCAAAGTCAAGATTTAAACTCTCCCTTGAGCATGCAGTAATTAAAGGAATTTATCATAATTGCCAATCAAAGTGCTCTGAGGGGCTGACTCCTTCCCATTAGACATTATTTGTGCCAAGACCTATTACCGTGCTTTGTTTAGAAATGATTTGCACAGATACTTTGTGTGAGAAAGTAAGGTGCCGGTGAGGTAATAATGTTGCAAAATTGCCTTGAACTATAATCATCTGAACATAAAGCTTGTTGGGGGTTGTTTATGCTGAAAATACAGACAACGTGCTCATTGTCTTTCAAGGACGTAAGGAAACAGGAAAAGGAGCACTTAGAATGGTGAGTGAAAAGATGTTAATGTAAATAGCCTTTAGAAAAAAAATAATAATGTGACGACGTTACCATCATTTCAATTTGCATCTGAAATGTTGCTTTGATGATTCTGAATATACTCATAAAATACATTTGCAGCTTTGATGGAGACATAGCTATTGTGATGTTAGAAAACGCACACAGAAATTTTGAGTTCAGTTTAAAGAATGTTTATATGCAGCAGTAGTTCATTAAACTTAAAAAAAAAAAATCAAGATAAATTCCAAAATGACCCCTTTAAGTAAAGCCGACCTGTTCTTATAAGCCACTGAGTGATTTACTAGAATAAAAAGCTTTTTATATCCCTTGAACACTTTCTACAGAGATGCGAAGCCTGTCAAGCCTCAAAAGAGTTTCTTGTTTTAATTGCTTCTTCAAAGAGTGAATGGACTTGGTGAAGCAGTCACAGTGAGGAGGAAATAAAAGGTATCAGCTATATAGAAGGATTTGGACGCAGCAGTGCTGCCTTCAAATGCTCATCAGGAGATGGTTAATGCATGAACTGCTGTTCGACAAGACCGCGGGACTCTGGCTCACTCACACCCTCATCAAAGACAGCCTGAGGGTACTGAACACCCCTCTGAGCCTTATGACACACCTAAAAACACACTTAATTTGTACAACTGTTCCAATAGTTCATACTACATTCCTTTTTTGTCCTCCGAAGGCTTCCATGAGGGCAAACTTATCAGCTACCTAATTCAATTTGCTCTGCTTCAGTGCTCGTGCTCTATAGGTGACTGTGAAGCAGAAGGAACAGTATAGAGCTTGTGTTTGAATGATAGAAAGCAGAGCTCACTCTGAGACAGAACACTTTAAAAGTGCTGTAAGTGAAGCTTTTGATATTCAGCCAGACTTTGCCGGTGAATTAGACATCTCTTTTAAAAACCATGCTTTATACTGCTTAGATTACACTAAACTAATTCTGGTTGTTTTAGCAGTTCTACTCAACAATATTTTAATACTTGTGTTGTGGAGAATTAACATTTGGAAAAAAAAGAAATTAAATTTTTTTTTCACTTGTCTCTTGTCCTTTAAAATAAATGTTCATTTATGTTTGTTAAGCATTTTTTTTTACTATTCAAGTTCTAAAAATATTTGGAGCTGATTATGGTACGTGACTTGAACAAAGCACTCTCAGCTTTATTCATATAGAAATTGTTTAGAAGGTAAAACATATTTAGCATGCTGTACAAGAGAATGAATACTCATTATTTCATAGACTTCATATTTTTCAATTTATCTTTTTTATTATAAATGATCAAATTCCCAGGTTGCATTCAAAATAACTGCAAAATATGATTGCATGCAGTGATCTAGCTACAGCTAAAATGTGCAATTTTTCAACAATTTAAATATAAAATGATATGGTAATATGATAGTAACTATAATTATTTGCAGTGTATGCTTTATTTTAGTTTATACAGTATTAGTACAGTGCTGAAGAGCAGGAGTTCTGATGACATTCTATCCCAGAATACTATGTTCCACCTTTCCTTGTACTCAGATTCAACACCGTGCCAGGGACAAGACGGAGGGAGAAATATGGCTGAGGCTCACCCCATCCATCACAAGCTGAACCTGCCCAATGAAATACAGGACGAGCTCCCCCAACAATGAGTCCTATCTTGTATGTTAGACCCCTTGGTTGTGTATTTATCACCTGAGCTGAGGCACAATGGCTGATTCACAGGGCAGTCAGGCTGATAAAACACACTGACGTGATCTCTGGGACGATTACAGAGTCTCTCCCTACGTCCTTCCCAATCTCCCATTTCTGTCTCCAATAACCTCTTCAAATTTAGAGTTTGTCTTTGGGGCTTTTTCTTTTTCTTTTCAAATAGACCACTTTCATAGCACTCATATGTCCTCATTTGCAGTACTTAAGTACTGATCAAGAAATTTTCTTTGGGGAAAAATTTAATCTGAGAAACAGTTTCAGTTTTTTCCTCTTCATGTAACAGTGGGTTAGCCCTTTGTCACAAGTCAGGTGTTACTTGCCAGTGGGTTTGATTTTGTCATAAAAATATAAGAATAGTGTAAGTGTAGTGTAGTGTAGTGTAAATAGTGAAAGTGCTCTGAAAACCAAACTAAACTAAACATGGAACTTTGGCTAATGTTCTTGCAACATCTCACTTTTGGATTCAGAATGTTCTGAAAACATAAAAAAGTAGTGCTTCCACGTTGTAAAAAATGGAATGTTTCATTAACATTTGCATAAAAAAAGGACATTTAGAACATTCAGAGAACATTCTGAAATAACGTTTTCAATATTTAATAAGAAAGTTAGCAAAATGTTGTTAAACAAACATATTTTTGTTAGCCTGGTTCTCATTTTATAGCATTTGCCATTTTAATGTCAGTTCATTTGTCCTTTTTACCTCAGTAACATATTTCATATTTTACAAAAGGATTAAGGATATTAGTTGTGTTCCTATGTGATTCATGACTATCATGTCCTAGAGATATAATGCCACATATGTTGAGCTGGCTGACTGTTACTTGGCTTTTTTGTTATTGTTGCTTTTGTGACTCATTTGCAGCCCATTGATTCATTGATTGATTTACTAGCATGGAAAGGGAGCCAGACTGATGACGGTATGAGTGAAGGTCTATAGCTCCTTTGGATAGCCTTGTCCTTGATTTAGACAAATTAATATCTAGCAGGCAATAACTCTCTATGGCTCATCTAGCCCAGTGTCTCCTCCACTGGGTGAAAGGTGGAACACACCAAACTGCTGGTGCTAATATGAGAGTCAAGATTGATGACAATTATATGCAGAACTGAAAAGCATTCCAAGTGGGGCCTCTAGCAAAAATATCAGGAGCATTCACAGTTTCCATAGTTTATATAATAAAAGTTGGTCCTATGTAAATTAAAGATTTATAACGGCAGATATGATCCAGATATTGAAGCATTTTTGATCATTATCTTTTTGGATGCTGACATGTGGATGTAACTATAAATGGATGCTGAACTGCTTTTAGCTTATTCATTATCTTATTTGCATGTGTTATATATTCACATAGTTGTAATGTTTTCATTTACATGTATGGTCCAAATGAACTGGTTAACTAGAATGAATGAGACTTTCTACCATATATATATATACAGTACAGACCAAAAGTTTGGACACACCTTCTCATTCAAAGAGTTTTTTTTATTTTCATGACTATGAAAATTGTAGAGTCACACTGAAGGCATCAAGGGCTATTTGACCAAGAAGGAGAGTGATGGGGTGCTGCACCAGATGACCTGGCCTCCACAGTCACCGGACCTGAACCCAATCGAGATGGTTTAGGGGTGAGCTGGACCGCAGACAGAAGGCAAAAGGGCCAACAAGTGCTAAGCATCTCTCGGGGAACTCCTTCAAGACTGTTGGAAGACAATTTCAAGTGACTACCTCTTGAAGCTCATCAAGAGAATGCCAAGAGTGTGCAAAGCAGTAATCAAAGCGAAAGGTGGCTACTTTGAAGAACCTAGAATATGACATATTTTCAGTTGTTTCACACTTTTTTTTTATGTATATAATTCCATATATAATTCCACATGTGTTAATTCATGGTTTTGATGCCTTCAGTGTGAATCTACAATTTTCATAGTCATGAAAATAAAGAAAACTATTTGAATGCGAAGGTGTGTCCAAACTTTTGGTCTGTACTGTATATATATATATATATATATATATATATATATATATATATATATATATATATATATATGGTAGAAAGTCTAATTCATTCTAGTTAACCAGTTCATATATATATAATTTTTTTTTTTAGAACAAACGCATTCACTGGAATTATTTGGAGTTTACAAAGTAACACATGAGTGAGAGGACCATTTTGAACAAATCTTTTAGGAATGATTTTTAGGAATGAGTGTCCATTGCTACATATGAGACAGAGAACCATTCAGATGAGCATGTTTAATGATTTCCTCTGCTTAGACATTAAACACAGCAATGTAGCATTTGGAACTTTTGGGAGTTAAAAATCAGACAGTCTGATGTGAAGTGGTGATCTGAGTCAGTGGGAGGTCCTTGCGCTGAAGCCTTCAGGTAGAATCAGACTCAGAAATATCATGTTTATGCATTCCAAGTTTGAGAAACTGAGAATTGGAGTCTGGCCTTCAAGTGGATGCACTCTAAAATATCATTATCATGAGATCCAAGCACATGAATGACCAAGCGAAGATATATTTACAAGTGGAAAACTCCACAATCTGGCTTGTCGATTAGAAACACTGCAGACATTTATCTGTAGGTGTGTTTGACTTCATGCCATACTGCACATACTGATCGGCATCTTACTTGAAGCAGTGCATGCCAGTAAGAAATTTTGTCCAACTCGAGACAGCACTGACACCACGCCTTTGTGACGTGTACCATCAAAGTATCTTGACTGCAGTTTGAGAATAGTCGGCTGGCTTACTCTTTGCAGCTTCTCCAGAGTAGTTACACAAGCTCTGATGATGACACAGTTATTTTACTATTGACCGGATTTACTGATGACAACAATGTGACGTCAGCGAAGTTTTCTCTTTATTCTGACAAGTCTTTTCTGAGTAGGAATAGTTGATTTTGCATCTCATTAATATTAATTATTGACAATAAATGTAAAGTTAATCACTAACTTTGCACAGTTTGCTTTATGCATTTTTTTTTTAGATTTGTATAAATGATAGAAATTGTAGTTTATTGAAATTGCTAAATAGTTTATAAATGAAAGCTTCCATGTTATTTTTCCAATTTGAATGCAGGACATATTGTCATAACAAATACCAATTCTGGAATAGAAGTGCACTAATGAAGAGTGCATAATGATGATCTTTGAGGAAGTTAAACAGATTCATCAAAATTGCTTATTTGTTAACACTGTGATTCTGGTGATTTTAATTTCTTTGATGCACTTCACTGGCACCCCTGCTGAGAGTCAACCATCTCCCAGTCTATGCTAAACTCTTTGTGAACATGCTGTGTGCTGAATAATTGACTGGTGGTCTGATCAAGTCCCAGTGGCAGCTGGTCCAACAGACGCCATGCTGCTCTCACACTTCATCATTTCATTTCAAGCCATTGATAATATCTGTCAATGGTCATCATTTGTGATGGCCCTGAATTCTAGAAATGAAAACCTAACAGTCAGTTAGAATAAAGTATGCTGAGGTCTGTACTAACAACAGTGCATTACTGTAGATCTGGGCTACTGCGTGCTGAGAAGGGAATTCATTAGTCAGGCAATGTAGTTGTTTTGCAGTGAAGCTCATGATTAGTGGTTGAGTATCTCTCTAGGAGCAGAGTTTTGAAAAAAAGCTTCTCTCATAAGTGCAAACAAATACACAGCACCTACATAAATATGATCAGATTTGTCAGGTTTTAAAATAGCTGTGTTGTTACTTTTTGAAATACAGACTGTTGCAAGAAAGGTTTAATTCAGCTGAGCTTCTTATCTGGTGCATCACCCTATGACACATTTTCCAGCTTAAATAGATCATTAATGTCAGCAGTATATAAAACAGTGGACACAAACCAGTCCGGCATTGACTGACCTTTTCAGAACAGCGTAAAGGTGATGTATGCCAGAGAAGTTAGAGAAAGAGTCAGATTGGTGTCAGTAGACTTTGTGTGTTATCACCAATTCAAGTGTTTCAACAACCTGAGTAGCTGTTTGCAATGGCAGAAAGTCTTAAAAATGGAAGACAGTGAGAATCTTTATTGACACTTGAAGATGTTCAATTCTTGTAGACAATCACTTTCATATCAACTCATCTGAACAGTTTATATGTTAATTACTTTTTATGCTTTTAATGTTTATGATTGTTATATGAACAGAGTTGAATGACATATGTGCCCATAAAATGCCATATCTAAAGCAGAGGCAGTGTTCACATTAGAAGCTATAGAGAATGATAGACTGTGGCCCACTTCTCAAATGAATTTGAATTTAAGTATGCTTGATGGCTACACTGTGAAAGGATTGTTTAATTAACTCTGAATTTTCAAAGTTTATGTCGATCATATGTTTAATTCGATCATATATTTTAGCACATACAGTACTGTAAAAACAATGCAAGGAAAAGTAAATATTACTGTATTTTTACAGTACAGGACAGTAGAAATAGATCACTGTAATGAAATTGTCTTATGTTATATTACATATGAAGGGTCATCAAGTTGGTAGCTTCACTGCTGTTCATATATATTATTATGATTATAATTTATTATTATTTCTTTCGATTAACACCACCAAATATTAATACTGCAGATGCAGTACATAATACACCATTGTACTATAAGTTATCTCATAATCTTGGCTTTTTTACCACTTTTTTGAGAGTGTTTGAGAGTCAAAATACTCTTTTGTGTTACAAAGAAGAAAAAAAGGATGGAAAGAAAGTTTTGAATGACATGGATGAGTAAATGATGCCAGAATTTTCATTTGTGGATTAATTATTCCTTTAACTAAATACTGTATAAGGAATCACAGCATAAACAAGTGTAAAGGCCATGCTAAATTGCCACAAGACCTCACGGAGATATCAGAACGAAGGCAGATATTGATGCCTCCTTGGATTACCGCTAAGTGCTGAATATCAGTTTGCCTCCTCCGCTCAGGGGTATGGCTCGAATGCCAGATTTTCATTCCATTGTTCTGCTCTGCCAGCTGCAAGTCGATTACTGCATTTACTTACCCTGAGGAGGTTAACCACAGAGCAAGCTCAAGGCCGCTTAAGAGACTCGAAGGCTAGACCTCTCCAATAGCAAGTGTTTACCATATGGAGAATCTCTGTGACAAAAAGTTAGATCTAAGAGTTGTCTATCCATGTTTTAGTGTAGTCTCTGGTGTCAGTGACCTAATATATATTTAGCTTCCTAGCTGCTAACCAGATGGTGCTTTGAAATCATACACAAGCATGCCTTCAGAGACATTTTAGATTAGGTTATCATATAAACTATATATATAACTCTTACTCTCACTCTCTCTCTCTCTCTCTCTCTCTCTCTCTCTCTCTCTCGCTCTATCTATCTATCTATCTATCTATCTATCTATCTATCTATCTATCTATCGATCTATCGATCTATCTATCTATCTATCTATCTATCTATCTATCTATCTATCTATCGATCTATCGATCTATCTATCTATCTATCTATCTATCTATCTATCTATCTATCTATATAACAATCTGACAATTTTCTCAAAACAACAACAGCAAGACCAAAACTACACAATAATCCGTAGACCACTTAATATGTTGGCTAAATGCAAAGAGAGGAAACATAATATTTGTATTGTCTAAATCTGTATCAAATTTAAAGGAATTAAAAAAAACATTTTTTTTTTTTATCTCAGCAGTAAAATGGGAGAAAATTAGTAAACTTTACTTTATTTTGATGAATGAGAAGACTGCCAAAAGCACTGCCTCAATTGCTCATTAAAATTTCTTCAATCTTAAACATATTGCTCATGGTTCATTTGATGCATTCCATTGTGTATTCTTACTGTATTCTCAACATTTTGGTGAAGATACAGCTCATGCAAATGGAAGCAAAGTGGGCCAGTCAGAGCCCCTCTAGAACAAAGAGAGAAACTCCCAAAAAGTATTTACTGATTAAGCCTGCTGTTTAGAGAGCTGTTCAGAGAGCTACTTCAAAGCCCTGAAGGATGATACATACTGTATATCTATATATTCAGTGATATAAGTACAATGGAAAATGACCTCTGAACCTCTAAGCATATAGCTGTTAGTAGTTTTTCAACGCTATTCTTCTCTGTTTCATGCTTATGGAAGCAGTGCTTTCTGGTGCCCTACTCATCTTTACAATTTGAAAAAATGGTGAATTATACTCGACTCACTCTGTAATTCATCCTCTGAAAGATTAAATTTCAGCTTACCATAAAAAGCTGAGAAAAACAAAGACATTTCAGAGCCTGCTGGAAACAATCATCACTGGAACAATAAAATGTAACAATGAAAGAAATACTAGCAAGACTTTCATTGGCTTTGGGTGAACTTAGGTCAACTAATTCTATAGGAATCATGTACAGTTATCACAAATGTACAGTTATCACAAATCTTCTGAATTTTTTTTTTAAACATGCTGTTAAACCTATGGTGCTGTCACCACAGGAACATCCAAAAACAGGCCTATGTTGTGAATCTTAATGATTAATAAAGTTTTATGAAAGGTATTTTTAGCTTAACTTGCTTGTACTGTATGTGCAGGAAATATGCCTGGAGTAGTGTGACCATTATTAAGTCATGACATAAACTTTGTGATTTTAAACATGCGAACAACCTTAAATATTAAATTTTCCTTGCAGATATAGAAGTATGTCCATTTAAATATTGACATTTTCCTTTACAGCAACCTTTCCTCATATGAAAGCACAGTATTATACAAAATTCCACATACTGCATACTTGTACCCACTATAAAAAATCATGAAACTGTTTTTCGTCAAACTTTGTAATGCAGTTTTCCTCTGGTAGTAAACAAAGAATGCATGATATTCCTTTTTTGCATAACTCGGTTTAGAGGAAAAAAAACTCTATGTTTCTAAATGCCGCCCACTATAAAAGGTTATTCACATTATACATTTGAATTGCTTTCTCAAATGTAATATTGCCCCCTCAGGTGCATCATTTATGTCTATTGGATATGTAAATCATTTCTTACTCAGTGCTTCTATCTAACTAAAGGGGAGATTATTGTATTATTGTGAATCTATAGCATGAAAACATAATGCATGTTGCACATTTATCCATTATAGTAGGCTACATTGCACATTTAAATGCTATTTGAGTATTTATAATATAAGTTTTTTGTGTTAAGTGATTCTACAGTTCTACATATTTTGCAGAGTAAAATATTTGCTAGACAACAATTAAAAACAAACAAATAAACAAGCAATGGAAGACTAAAGTTATTAGCATGTATTAAATTATGATAGAGTACAACAATTCATTCTGGTCCTCAGATTTGTTTGACTGTCAACATTCCCAAAGGTTAGTCTAACAGAATAAGATTTTTTGCACACTCTGTTTGTATATATTTACAGCATTCCAGACTACATAATTGAATGCTACAGAGTGGAAATGGAGTTTGCCTAAAGCAAGGAGCAGGTTTTTTGAAAGTCAAAACATCTGTGTTTTCTCTGGCAAATAAAAACACTGGTTTTCTCTCTCTTACATGCTGGGAGCATGAATTGGAAAAACTTGAGTGGAGTTGAGATGGAATCAAGTGGAGTCTGTATTCTAGTGTATTGGTTGGTAACATGGATCCTTGATGCTTTGAATTATTTTAATTATATTTTAATTGAAGGATAATAAATTTAAAATAGCTAATTAGTTTTTATCTGAAAATGCGTTAATCAATATGAATTATTTATATAGCTATAATGAAACTTTTTTGTAACATTAAATACTAAAAGAAAATATTTAAAAATAGAGAAGAGGCAGTCTAAGGTTTTTTATTTTTTTAATTAACCTGAGGAAATCCAGCAGCTGCAAGTCTGCCAAGCATTAAACAGTTTTTTTTACTGAAGTCAACTTTTTTTTTTGGCAGTGTAGCAATATTCTCCCTATTAGATTCCAAACGCACTTCAAAAAGCTACATCCAAATTCAATCATAAGACCACGCGATATCTTCCCAGTGTAAGTGAGCTCACGAATATTCCCAACTGACTGGTGCTGATGAAGTGTGGTGAACGTGACTCCGCCCATCACGATGCGCCATTGGTTGGTTCTGCTAGTGAGCGTGCGGCACCTGCAAGTCTGAGTGCACTAGATCTAGGCTCTGAAGCAGGGCACAAGCCGGCGCGGTGTCTGAAGTTCGGCGCACAGAAATGATGTCCACTGAGCTTTCGCAAAGAAGTGAGCCCAATAAAGTGAGAGAGAAACCATTAAAGCAAAAAACAAGAAACTGTCTCAACATTATAAAACCGGACGAATTTAACCCTCTAAAATGACTGAGAGAAACAGAATAGAAATGGGAACTACTGTGAAGGGACGTCGGCGCTTTTTGGTGATCATCTTGGCTCTCGCGCTCTGTGCAACCATCGTCAGCGGTCGAGGTAAGAGCTGTACGTGGGAGAAAATATGTTTGTGATATTTACAGTATTATATGCGCACTAAATATCCTGCTAAAAATTAAGTTAACTTTTATACTGGCTAGAGAATCTTAAGAGACCTGTTTGATTTCCCGCTTTGCCAACGCGCTTTGGCACGCGATAGCGTTAAGCATTTATCCAGGCTATGCGTTTATTTAAATGACGAATACATATTACGTATATATATATATATATATATATATAGCTACTAAGTGAGTATTTGTATTTTTAATGGTGTTTTGTTTGTATATTTTCCGTTTTAACGGTGGGATGTAAACACTGAGGTGAGACTGACAGTGAAATGGAAAGTTTGTAACATTCTGTTCTGAAACGGAGCCGCACATTTTTCACACCATCCCTGTCGGGATTGTTAGGAAATCAAAAGAAAACTGAAGAAATTGATAAGTAGACAATAAGCGTTTCAATATAAAGTAAATATTCAACAGTCGACCATATATTTACGTAGACTACGTATCTTCTTCTAGCTGCAGGTAGCCTACCAAATGTCATTATTGCGGCACTTACATTCACTAAATGAAACACTGTTATTAGCCTTGTACTGACATCACTGGTGAGCGCATATATAGCCGACTCGAGTCAAACATCACTTAAGATAACGTAGTGAAATGCAGTGTTCAGCAGTATTGTCCCGCTGCCTTTTTACATTCTGTACGCTTGACTTGTGTGGATTAAAGTGAAGCTGATGGACTGTCATGCGATGTGATCCAGTTGCGTAATTACAGTGATTTAAAAGTTTTGTAGTTTATTTATAGACATAATAATAATAATAATAATAATAATAATAATAATAATAATAATAATAATTATAATTATAATAATATGTATTAGAAAATATGATTCTAATTCTTATAATATTTATTAGAAAATATGATGGGGAAGTTAAAGAAAAGTATTTGTATTGTCAATGTTGTTGAATTTTGTTTTATATTTTATTCATAAATAATATAAAACATTTATTGTTGTTGCTGTTATTACTATTGCAGGGTCCCATGTTGATTGAAAACTTAATTCTTTTTTTTAATAAAATGTCAAAGTGTCAAAAAAAATAAAAAAAAATAAAATAAAGATCAAACATTGATCTTCGTGAGTGCAGTCTTATTTTTAAAACTTAGCCTATATTTAAAATTATCCAGTTGTCACAAAAGACTGGAGATACCTTAAGCCCGTGTAAGATCTACAGAAGGTCAGTTTTTAAGCCACGACAGCTTGTTATTTTTGTCTGAGATGTCTTCACGCTTTTCAGAGATCAATGTGGATGAACATCATATCTTCACAATGAGTGCAACTCATGTGAAAGGTCAGGAACTGAGAACTCTTGCGTGCTACACTGCTCTCAGCGAGCCTACTGGGGCTTATATGAAACTTTAAAAGTGTTCTCAATGCATCCAGTCAAGTGTGCATGCCCCGTGGAACACACATGACACGCAATGGTTAGCCTTTCTTTTGTTCACTAGCAGAAGGTGGCACAAACTGCGTAGACATGAGTGAATTAAGGTCTGCTAGCACAAGTTTAAAAACAAGTTAAAATGCAACTCTGTACATAATTTTTTAATTATTAGTTGGCAGAGGTGCATTAATTCATTCTAACTATTGAAACTATTTCCAATGGTTTCTCATTATCAAACATACATATTCCTTAGCAAAAATATGAAGATCTATGATGTGAAAATGTGAAGCCTTTATCAGATAACTTTTAAGATAGATGCTTCTGCAGATTACCCTCATTAGAAATCATTCACTTTTGCCATACACTTAAAATATGTCAGCAATATGACTACTCTTTTACTGTTATTTTCTAATTTATGAAATACATTAACATGCATTATAAAATTTCAATTTAATTTAGACTAAAATAATAATTAATTTATTAAATGTCACTTAAATTCTTTAGTTCAACTGAAATCATACCAGTTTGTTTTTTGTAACCAACCTAGTTAATGTGGTTATTGCTAACATATATTGTATATAACTAAGTCGGACTACAGTTGTCACTTGATCCAAAAGACAGCAAATGTTTATTCAGTTGTTCATGTATTTGATTGTGCATTGTGTATAAGAGTGGTGTATACTTGGGAAGATGGATAAAGAAAAACTCACTGCAGCTTGATTAGAACTTTTTTTTTTTTTTGCCTTGTGCTGAAGGATTTAAATTGAATTTAAATGACTGCACTCATATACAATGCAGTTTTAGCAGCAACAATCTAATTTTAGCAGTGAAATTGTCTAGCCGCCAAACTCCACCAGTAGACCGCTCATTGAGAGAAAGCAGCCTGGAAGTCTGGAAGTGACAGAGGTTCTGTGTATTTTCGTCGCAGTTATAAAAATCTATCACCAGCTCGGATCTGCTAACAGTGTGCCAATTCAGTACTGCTCACTGCTAAAATTTACATTTAAATGAAACCAAATGACTGAGCACTCACAGATGAGCGTCAGTAAAAAAGCACCACCTTCTTGTTTTAATGCGAAAGTACGATTCTCTACCTGAAACTGTTATTAGGCCCTAATGGGATCTGTGTTGGTAAATAAGGAAATTCGATCCTTGTTTTTGTGAGAGGAAAAAAAATTTCATACAGGGCCTTCAGAGATGGAATAAGTCTGGTAAGAGAAAGTACCTAGAGAGTATAACCTTAAGCATTATTAGCTCATAGATACAAGTGTGCAAAAAATAATATGAGCTTGCTGTGACTGCTTTCTCTATGCTCTTCTTCAGAGCTGTGTATTATATTATTTATTATTTATAATATTATTATTTTTGGATGGTGAAGAGTGACTTTAACTTCATTAGTCTAAAGTAGAAGTAACGTGGGCTTATCCACCATCAGGCTTTTTTTCTGGTTTTTATCACCTCCTCTTCAGAATGATCAGTGCAGTGCCTAGCCTCTTAGTTTAACCATGTGATGTCTGTAAATGTATTTGCATTGTATAAACATAGACATATATTCAATAATGTTCAATTGTTGTCATTCAAATTACCTCTATTTTAACGATGTTTGAAGATGCAAGATACTATCTGGGCTCTTTCGCTTTTGCACATTTTACAACATTTGCAAGATCACTTCCGATAACATCTGAATATGTGAGAAATTATGTATTAGTCATAAGTGTTAGATCTTCGGAAGCATTGTAATCAGAAAAAATGACTGTTGTTATCATCATTGCATGATTTATTTGGTGCTAACTAAAATATTTACATTTAGAGAATTATTTATCTTAAAGCTGCCTTTTTTTCCCCCTAGAAGCAAAATATCTTGAGGCAGGATTCAGTATACTGTAGCTGAAAAAGATAGTGCCATATGTAAAACAACAATAAAGAGGTTGTGTGTCAGCAAATGCTAACTGTTTTTCTCTTTAGAGATGCACAATACGTTTTGACCTCAAGGTTAAATATGAATATTTACCAGCTTTTTTGCATTGAGTGGAGAATAACACAAATCTTCTTACACAATAATCTACACAAATGCTCTGTATGCCATTGCTGATGAAATCTGGACCTTGCAGTTTGCAGTCCTCAGAGATGTCCCCATTTTCCCATTTCTTTTTGTGTACAGGACCAAACTTGACAATGCATAAATTTTTCTTTCTTTCTACAATCACACCAAAATAAAAAAACAAATAAGCACACAACACTTTTTTTTATATATATCACTATGGTGTAGGCAACTGTGGTACAGAAATGTGGTGTGCAGACACACAGGTTTTGGTGTGGTAAATTAATGTTTTATTTAAATGCAAAATATAAGGTGGTTGCTAACAAGTGGCTACATAGGGCTACAGTTGTTGTTGGAAAAACATTTGCAAGTCACTTCTGCCCAAAGAGATAAAAAGAGAAAAAAGAACCACTCTGTTTTGTAACAGTGACTAACGCACAACTTAAACCACCTGCAAGGACAAGTGTTTGGTTTACAGGTGGTGAGTTGTTTATTTTAGCAAACTTGCTGAGAAAAAAACGAATTGATATTCATAGAAACAAAATCAAATACAATTGTTGGAATCCTTGAAAGTGATTTCTTTCTTGGTTTAGGTTTAGATTTAATATGTAGCCTTGTTCCCTGAATTATGTAATGTATGTTCATAAAATAGCTTCATTACATGGATTTGTATCATACCTAAATTCTTAGACCTTGTATTTCTGGTTTAGTAACCACTTCCATGTCAGTGTTGTTTACATATGGCACAGACCAAATGAGCTTTTTATAAGCTGGTTTTATGATAGAGTCCCTATTGCCCGGGTAGTTGTTAGGTTTATAGGATTTATCTGTGTCTGCTCTGCAAAAATATCACTCTCTATCCTCCAGTAAATTGTTTTATTCACACACATTAAAGTGAACCATGAGATATTCAAAGTGTTCTTCCTCCCATTTCCAGATTATTTTACTGCTATATGCAGTATAGTACAGTTTACAGGCCTTCCCAAGGCATTAGAAATGCAATTTTGTAATTCGAAAGTGCAGCTTAAAGAAGCCATTTTGTCTCTGATGGAAATCTTAAACCATTTTTTCTGTAATCTAGAAATAGAAATGCAGTGGCTAAGTTTTAGACTTTTTGGATAATAGGTTGCGTGTAGTATCATTATTTCACTATTACGTAGGAGTGAATAACAGGAGATCAAAAGAAGCAATAAGTGTGGGGGAAGAAACCAAACTTTGATCATCTCTGGTGGCATTTATTGATTTTTTTCTTCTTTCCGCTTGACTAACATCTAGATTATGCACACACATTTTCTCCGATCTGCTTTGAGTGGTATAGAATCACTGTTTTTTTTTTTTTGGAGTGCCTCAAGCCATTTTTGCTCTCTCTTTTCTGTGCTTTCCAAGTTTCGATCATAAGTGCCCTTTTCTTTTGTTCCAGTGTCTAAGTTTTTCTGTGCCTGACCTACAGTGGGCTCCACCCGCCTCTCACTGACACTACATTCTTCTTATCTATCCCAGGAGAATGCTAGGCAGCTTTTTTGTTGATTTAACCTGCACCCACACCAAGAGTCATGTTAATTCTGGTGCTTTTGATGCTGCATTTAGGAGTCATAGAACTAGAAGAGGACAAAGGAGTTCAGGAATATTCTATCATCATTTCACGATGCCTTTGATCCAGGAGAATGAAGTAGATCATAAACATTATACTACAATACAAATGATGCTGAACCTTTTTCCAACATGGAATTATTTCTACTCTTACTTCTTCTACAGGGTTTTCATGTACAGTATTAGGCTATCAGCTTTTTCTTCCATTTTAGAAATGTTGATTATTCAAAAAATACCAGCCAGTTCACTAAACGTTTCTCTGTTCAAGCCAGAAGCATAATGTGTTCATTTAGAGGTTAATCTTCCTTTTGAATCATAAGATCATAACTTACTATTGAATTATTAAACACTTTTGATTACATCAAACTTAAATATAGCCAATTTTTCTATACTAAACCAAAGGTGACCAGTATTAATGACTCTCAAGTTAAATTTGGAATAGATATTTTATTCAGCATAGATATGTGTAGTCCAAAATAGTCATATTAGTATTCATGAGGTCAAAGGGATATGTACATCAGCAAGGGTGAGTTATAACAGTGTAAGAAATGTCAGAAACCATTTAGGGACAGTGGTGTTGTAGACAACTCGAGCTCTTACCTTGAAACATACACTCACATCCATATATATAGAAAAAGGGTCAGAGCACTGGGTCAGCTGATGGGCCAGAAGAGAGTTAGCTTACGCAGCAATGGGACAACAGGAGAAAGCTGGATCAAATGGAAAACCTCTGGGTAATAACACTCTCACCTTGAAGTGCTTTACAATATCACATTACACATTAGGTCAGTGCCAGAAATGACCTTTTATATTAAAGGGCAATATTTTATAACTAAATTTTTAGTGTTTTTTAATTCTTCCTTTTTTTCCTGACCATATAAATATATAGTGTTATCAGACATTAAAATCATATCACAAATTATTATTATTAATTTTTTTTTTTTTTTGTGGCTGCAAACTTGGCTTGACGGGAATAATTTTTATTATCAAATTGGCATCCAAGGTTAAATTTTGATGATGTAGAACATATTCAACTGTTCAGTAGGATTGTGACGTAAAGAAATTTTCTCACCATTTAATCGACATGTGACAACAATAAAACCGGTATCACCGTGATGGTGGGGGGTTTCCCTCTTTTCCTCGCTTTTCTTCACTTTTAAATAGCTTGTAAATGCGACGTGTGCATTTTAATAAGAAATGTAGAATGTTTATTAGCAAAACGAATAAGAAAGCCTGGAGGTACAGCATACACTTTGATATCAAATAAAATAAATGAATTACACAAAGTTTTAATAAAGTAAAAATCAGCAAACAATGTGGAACCAATTAAATAAGAAACAAATGTTTTAAAAAAACTTCACCTTAGATAAAAGGCAAAAGTCAACAGGCCTTTCAAAATACAAAATATTGCCAAACAGGCGCTATTGCATTTCGTTTTGAAACTAAATCATCTGCCATCGTCTTGTCTGTCTCACCTCACTCTTCTTTTCAGTCAGCTCGACTCACTCTCCTCACCGGATAAGTGAAATCTGATCTGTGATCCATCATTTTGCAAAGTCTATTGAGCAGCCGCGTTCAGTTTTTAATTGTAGTGTCTGTTCTTTTATTGAACTAAATGATTTTTATTACTATAAAAAATCTAAACGACAGTGAGAGTCAGTGCCGTGGTGGGCATGTGATGTAACCGGTGTTGAGGCTTAACAACGGTATCACCATCAGCACCGTCTATCATGGGAAACCTAGTGTCAGGTGAAAATTTTTGTATTTCTCATTAATTTCTGAACCTGCTGTAGGTACAGCATTTCTGTTGCTTAACATTTACCTTTAAATCAAAGCTATAGATTTAAAGGGGTCATATATATTTCAATTTTTCCTTTCCCTTTGGAGTGTAACAAGCTCTTGGTGCATAAAGAAGATCTGTAATGTTGCAAAGACTAAAGTCTCAAATCGAAAGAGATATTCTTTATAAAAGTTAAGACTCGTCAACACCCACTTAAAACAGCTCATTCTAACACGCCCCCCACATCTCTACGTCACTATATGGGAAGATTTGCATTAGGGATGTCACTTTTTATTCTATATTTGAATATGCATTCGAACATGACGTGAAATATCCGTAATCGAACTATAAATAAAATATCTGGTTTTTAAAATGCCATGTGTAGCGCATTTTTTACAGTCTATGATTAAACCGTTTTTTATTCTTTGCCATCTTATCCAGTAGAGGGCACTCTAGACGTATTGTAGCGTAGGCCCATGACCAAATCAAGTGAATAATAGCTAGTACCCAGGCACGTCTGTGCGCTCCGAACGTGTGTTCTCCACCACAGGGAACATTGTAAATAAAAAGAGAGCCGCACTTAATCCAGATCAAGTTGATAGACTGGTGTTTCTTGCAAACAATATTAAGAAATGAATTAGGCTAGGCTATATGCCTTACTCCTGCTGCTGTTTAAGTTGTCACGTTATTGTTTGTGCCTGTTCTGAATCGTTTTTTTTGTTTGTTCTTTTTTCTTTAGCCTAATGTTGTGGGATATGCATAGTGGCACTTCATCGAATATATTCGAAATACATTGCATGATATTCGATATCTGTTCGAATTAGATTTTTCTCAAAAGTGACAGCCCTAATTTGCATAACACCGCCCAGATGTTCACGCAAAGAAAGAAGGCGTACCTTTTATTCTTGTTGTAGTATTGTTGTTGCCACTGTCGCCATGTCGTATAGATGCTGTGTGTTTCACAGTGAAAAAGAAAGTGAACTACTTTGTTTGGCCTTTGAAAAGAGGACGATATCCGCTTCGTCATGCCTGGAGCTGATCTGTGCTGGTCGTTGAGGAAATACATCAACTTTGCACTGTGGATCGCTGGATTGGCTTTCACCATGGATGAAGCAGCGTCCAGCCAAGGGTCGTTACATGTGGTTGCCACAAGCTTTGTAAAAAATCTATGCGTTTCAGAATGCGGGGCATAAAGGAGAAAAGTTATGTACAGTATGTGGAAAATAATGTGTTTTTTGAACCTTAAACCACATTAATACATTTCATTACACCAAATACACCTAATAATATTCTTTTTAGCAGCATCATATGACCCCTTTAAAGTAGTTTCACTTGAGTGGTGAAGCTTTAATGAAATTGCATTTCTTTCTCAGATTATGTTTTCTGTGCTTAAAGTAATGCTAGCCTTGCAACATTTTATGCATTTAAGCAGTTGTTCATTATGGCAGTTCACCATATGTGCACATCTAGAAGCATGTTTTTTGCTCTGCACACATGACTGAGGTTTACTGCATGGCATGCACACCTTGTCTTTCATTGTGTTCTTTATCTTCATAGGTGCAGCAGATTTGTAGTGATTTAATGTCTCATGCAGTGGAAGGACGCATAGATAAAAGCCATCTATCCCATTTGAATGATCCCCTCCATTCCCATTTCCATATGACATGTATAAAGCTTGTCCTTGTTGTGAATAAACTAGTATCCAGAGGGCAAATATCAAATTAGGAAATACTATTAAAATCACACCTGAGCTCCTTGAATGTAAAGACTGACTCTAGGTCAGAGAAGAATTTTAAAACTGTCCTTCCATTGTTGTTAGAATGTCTTATGGTCAGGATTTGGAGACTGTTCGATTGAATATAGAGCTGGCAAAAATGGCAGTGTTAATGGCTGTGACATTTTGTCAGTGAAACACGAGCCACTACATCAACAGAATGGGTACATCAGCATACATGTCTAATGGTGTAATTTGTTTGTGTAAATATATCAATGAGTGGGCAGGCGACTATGAATTTTGAATAAACTGTAATTAATGGAAACACATTGATTGTGCATCCAGGGTTCAAATAATTAATGAGGTACTTTTAAATATTTATGCAGCCTAAATGAAGTGCTTCACTGAAAGCAATCAGACTGAAAAGTAAACTGCAACCCATCTACTAAATATTAAACAAAACATCAATCTGTAAGCTTGCTTTTCATCAGTGAGGGATGCGGGACAATATCAGAGCCGAATCAAAGTAATTATGTTCATCGCTAGAAAGAACAGCAGTGCTTTGTCATTAGATTATTATTATGTGTCTGAGGTCAAAGGTCATAATGATTTCAATGTCTGAGGCTACATATTCATGACATAAAATAGGTTTGGTGTTACTGTCACTTGTAATTGCAGGACAAAAGGTATGATTTTCAACACATTTTCCTAAAAGTTTTATTAAATATGAAATATTTGGACCCTTCACATCTTGTATCTGCAGTACTTTGGTTTTGACTGAAAGCCTATAATTCAGTGCCATTGCTAGGCTGCTAAATGCATTGGCATTGCATGCCTGTAATTTAGCAGATGTCACTTCAAAAATACATCACTCTGTCATGTGGTACAGTACAGGGTCTGTCAATTTAACAGTGATTATAACATCTAGGCCTATTTTGAGATCTCTGTAAAGTAGCGCATTATCATTTGAAAAAATGGTTGGGAAAATCACTGGCTTTTCATTTTTAAGTAATTGAAAATACTTTATTTTTTAGTTAAGTTGAAGCAGTAACAATGTTTAAGCCTTTTTTTGGTAAATGGATAATTATGCCAAAATTTCCTTGCATCATTTTGCAGTCTGCTGTTTTTTTTTTTTTAAGTGTGAGTCGTCTTAACATTTACATCAAATTCTTAGTGTTGAGTAGCTGAAACCTCTTTAGTGGGCTGCCAGATAGCATAGGATCACCAGTCATTGTGGCACTTGAGGCAGCTCAATCCATTTGTGCACATGGGTTTGAATCCCCACATGAGTTTGGTGGTTATGGTTATGGCTCTGATTTCATTCGGATCAGTAGAGGGAAAGGCACAGAATCCCGGGAAATTAGCTAGGGTTCATTTGGTCTGTGATTAATTTCCAGCAGTATTATTACTGACTCTTTAGACATAGTAGGGTGTAGATACTGTAATACTTACTACAAACCACTCTCGTGGGTGTTTTGTAGTGTGTTTTTGCTCTTATAGATGATTTTTATTTAATTAATTTTCTTAAATTTCTAACATGCAGGCTGACATCTAAAGATATTTGGATTGAAAGGTAGAAAAAATGGCATAATCTGGATTTTGTCTCTATAGAAAATTATAGATCTATAGATACAGAAAAATATACAAAAAGTTTTTTAACTAGCAAAACAAATAAAAAAATACTAAACTACCCGCAAAATGGTCTTGACACCATCACAAATCCAAACACAAGCAAGTGCCCGAAAGCCATACCCAAGTAAAAGTACAGATATCTAACCAGAAAATTACTTTGGTAGAAGTCGAAGTCACCGTTTAGAATATTACTTTTTAAAAAAAATTATATTTATTAACTTTTTTAACAACATATATTACACACACACACCAGGAACAAAAATATAACATATAGATATAGACATATTCAGTACCATCTCCCTGAGCCACCTTTTTATGCTGGGTGGTTCTAGATTTTCCATTGTAATGCAATGAGGCGTTTAGCTTGTAAGATACACATAGAAATAAAGATACATTCCTTTGACTTAAGCTTACGATACAGATGCATTAGAAAAATCCTTGGTCCAAAAGGAAGACTCACATTTATTATTTTACCAATCATATTATGTACTTCTTTCCAGAATTTCGATATTTCTTCACATTCCCATATACAATGGAAATAGGTGCCTTTACAAACATTACACTTGGGACATGTATCTCGTATATTTTCATTAAATTTGTTTGATAATACTGGAGTTATGTATACTCGCATAAGCCAATTATATTGTAACAACTTTAATCTTTAATCTGTTTGTACTTGAGCATCTTGACAAATCTCACTCCATTCATCTGGTGTGATCACCTCGTTAAGATCCTTACTCCATGCTCCTAAACGAGAGCTAGAAGACTCCGGGGAGCCCTCTACCAGTGAAATTCGACCTTTATCATAACAATCTTTGGTGACTACTCTTTCCAAAACTGATAATGGTGGTATATTTCCAGTACTTTTTTGAAATGATTAAATTAAACTTCTTATCTGTAAGTACCTAAAAAAAATGACTTTTAGGTATATCAAATGTATTACTCAATTCTTGAAATGACATAACATTGTCTTCCTTATATAAATCTTTTATACTTTTAATACCTTTTTCTGCCCATGTCTTAAAACCTACATCTACTTTTCCGGGACTAAACTTAGGATTTCCCCATTTTGGACAGTAGCGAGATATCTCACTTGTATAGGAGATATTCAAATATCTCTGCGTCTCATGCCATACTCTTACCATATTTAAAACCATTGGATTCGTAACATTACCCTTCATTTTCTGTAAAATTTTACGATCTAAATCATGTAAATATGATTCAAAGGGTATTTTATTCTTAGAATATTACTTAAGTAAAAGTCTTAAAGTATGTGATATTTATTTTACTTAAGCACGAAAAGTATTTTTTTGCACTTATTGCTTTACTGAACTTGTAAATGATACTGTTTGTGTGATACAGATTAAGTTAACTAGGCCTACATTAAAGGTACAGGTTGTAGGACCTGCCACTAGAGGGCTCACTACCAAAACAATAACAATCGCATGGTTTGATGACGCTAAGAAGGAGCATGGAATGATGGTATTTGTTGTCTTATAACACAATAATTTGGCATACATAGCAAACACGAGTTCAACGATTTGCGCGAGTAGATTACATACAAAGTCAATGCAAAGACGCAATCAGACTATGGATCAGACGCATCTTCGCGTGGGTCTAGAGACGCGATGCCCCTTGTTTGGCTTGAATGCCCAATAATACTAATCTTGTTGACCGTTATAATAGCATATGTTTTCTGTAAAGATACGAATCAAAACAACTCACCTGTTGTGAGTTAAACACAAGCGAGATCGGCATCATTTTCTAGTTGAGGTTTTCACGAAGCTCTCTCCATCTAGAAAATGCAACACCGATATTGATCGGACTTCATCGCTCTTTTTCTTCTCTTGTCCCAAACATTCTTGGGTCGTTTGGTTGGCCCGTATGCTTACGTTTACGGGAGCTGTCCTTGTCGACAGAACAGCGGTAGATGGTAAACAGTAATTATGTTCCATAAATAAGTAACACATTCTACCATAAAGCGTGCAAGAAGAAGTAAATAAGGAACAGCTCGAAGCAAGCTAGTGGTTTGCTAGACGCTAGACACTACTTCCGCATTTGTCCACGACACTGTTGTCATGTGGTTTCTACGTCAGTAACAAAGGGCAACTAACGTCATTGACAGGCGACTGCACTGCCCCGTGTCACTGTTTAGAATGGAAATTTTCTCATGATTTACAATTAGTTGAAACATTAGAGATATTGTTAGTAATCAGCTGGACAAAATATATAACACTAACCCAGTGTTTTTTGGATATTTTACTGCAAATATCTTACAAATTGTACCTTTAAGTTATATAAATATAAAAAGCATTCAGAAGCATTTTTGCCGTCTACAATTTAGAATCCCTGGAATTTTGAGTTTTTTGTTTATTTATATATTTTTTATTAATTTTCTAGAAGAAAGTGTACTCAAAATACAATGATGTTTTAATAGACTATTAAATCAATGTGTGTACACTCTGTGTGTGATTTGGTGATATAGCCTACTTGATAACGTCAGATTACACAATCACTAAGACAACACTTACCATATTATCGCAGATGATGCTGTATCCAACCCCAGACTGGGAAATGAAATCATCCATGGTTGTGCACAGCGCTCACTTGTTTGCACATGAGCAAAAAGTGTTTTAAGGAATCTAACTTGCAAATACCAGACCACTGATTCGTCAAACCTGCTTTCCTGCAGTCTGTGTTCTTCTGACTATTTTGTAGTAAGTAACGAATATACTTAGGGGAAATGTATTGGAGTAAAAGTATACATTTTAATTAGGAAATGTAGTGGAGTAAAAGTAAAAGTTGCTTAAAATATAAAAGCTCAAGTACAGTTCAGAAACTCTCAAAAAATACTTAAGTACTGTAACGAAGTATTTTTACTACGTTACATTACACCACTGAACACAAGTAAAATGATTTGCTAAAAATCTTCTTTAGTCAGTACTGGGTTGTGATTGAGTTAAAGACATGTTTAAAGAACAGACTAAATTTAAGTTTTTTTTATTGCTTGCATTACATGATTTTTCAAAAAAAAAAAAATCAGATATCTAAAAATATCTGCATTTTTGGCAAGACCGTTTTAGTTGAAAAATCCATGATAATGCTATGGGTTGTCTGGCACTTTGGCATATCTTGATAAATGACATTTTCTATTTGCTTCAGCAGCCCTGGTATTAGACTTTGATAAATGTTACTTTCCTTGGTTTGTCTTCAGTCAAAGGCCTTTCTTAAAGGCCACCTTTGTCATCAACATTTCCTTTTGATGAGCTGAAACTTGCCACAGTTATAGGGATTTAAATAAATACAGAAACATAAATGTCAGGGCAGGATTCACATGCACTGCTAGAATTAACTTATTTTGCTGATCTAAGACTGGCTTCAAGTCCTAAACTTCTCATTAGACATGGTTTATTTTTAGATAACCTTAAAAGGACAATCAACAATGATACTGGCACATCCCATATCTTTAGGAAAGGTAGCTGTGACTTGATGTGTCTTTGGTCTAAAGGCAGCAACACTGAGCTGTAATTACCTGCTGAAATCGGAGAGGGTTGAAGCCCAAAGCAAATCTGCAACAAAATAAGATTTTGATCTTGGACTGAGAGTCAGACTGGTTGAGAAGTAATAAGAAGGCATGATATCACTGGGGAGAACAAAGTGCAGTGATTACATTTATCTCTATTGGTGTGCTACAGGGCTGGTGAAGGAGAACAATCCCTGAGCTCTCTATGTAGCAAGGCTACAGGCATAACTTGCTCTGTTTTTATTCAAAGCTTATCGGAAAACAGTACTCTTTGCAACAGTCCCAACAATTTGGGCCAGATTCATCTCTATTTTAGAACATGTTGGGATTGCAAATATGCTAGATAGACATCTTTGGATCACTGATTTTTTCTTCTTCATTGTCTCAGTCAATTAATGCCTTGTTTTGATGCCATGTAAAATTAAAACATGTTGAACTTTTGTCTTCCCATGTTATGGACCTTTTTGTTTTGCTGTGCAGTTTTGAATTTAAGCACGCATCTTGTGTTTAATGGCTTCTAAGTGTTCTAACTCAAAATGAAACCATCAACCTATTCGTCATGAGTTTCTGGACAGGACACCTCTCTCTGTAATCCTCACTGATGTTTCAAACACAGTATGAGTCTTCAGTTTTACAAGGGAAGAATACTATCAGCATTATTTGAGCTTGAGAAATGTAGTGAAAGTTCATAAGTTTCCAGAGTATATTGGTATCTTAAAGGAACATTTACCCAAATGACACTTCAACCTATGAAACTTCAAAAACTAAAAAAAAATATATTGTAAAGATAATCCATATGAATCGACTGGTTTATTAATATAGGCTAATCCATATTATTTGACTGGTCTTTTGAAGAGACACGAATGCTTTATATGATTAACAGATTTAATTAAAAACTTAAATTCATTATTCATTGCTCGCTTGATGACATTTTTAGACAAACTATCTGTTTCAGTATTTCTAATATGTATGCTTGTAATTATGTGCTAAACTATGAATGGTTATATGCAGGTTATAATTTCAGTCCACTAATTTGCTTTTGACAAGCAGTGTTCTGTAAGTTTCAATATTTAGTCCAACAGCTCTATTTTTCACAGCAAAGTAGCATTCTCATTTCTTTTAGCCCATTTTTAAGAATTTTCATTAGACAGTTCACACTTTGAAAGAGAGGACTAATTGGGCAAGACCATGATCTAAATTCAGTGCTAGTCTTTTCTTTTGTATGTTTCTAATTTGTGCAATTTAGTTAAAACTTTTCCTCTCAGCTTTTATTATAATGGACTTAGGTTTGAGTTTTTCATTCTAATTTTGCATCTCTTCAGCACTTTTTCATGGAGATGTGGCTTTAGGAGGCAGCATGACAGGCAAACAAGTTGGAAACTCCTCCATTATCAGTGGCCAATTTTTCTGGCACCACATCCCACGAGATATTGTTGACTTGATGTTTATTAATCGTACGTGTATAATTTCTAATAAAAGGCCTTCAGCACAGTGCCGCCTTTGCACTCCTGAACACTGTCTGCACTGGCAAGTCACATTAGCATGCCAGTCCACTTGAGTGAATGAGAGGTATTGCTAATGCACCTTGTAAGCCTTTAGACCAAAATCCACTTGTGGGATTGGAAATTGGTCTGAATGCTTTTTAGATCATTTAGAGGGAGCGAGATGAGCGTGGTGTTATTACATTAATGATAAAATGGTGCAGTGGTCCCTCTTAGTATGGCATTTACATGCCTTCACGGCTGCCTTTTGGAGCTTTATTTTTTCAAAAACATGTTTTTTCACAAGTTTTCTACAGTAAGCTGGTTAACTCTGCATTTTGAGGAGATGTGTGAGAGTGCTAAAGCTAATTTAGTTTTGTTTTCACAGACTTTTGGTGATCTGGCGGCCAAGAGGAAAGTAAAGTTTTAATTAAAAACTTTTTCTTTCTGGAATGTATTCATGAACTTAAGTATTCACACCAAGCATAAGCATGATAACAAGTCATAATTTATTTTGTGATTGTACGTGTTAGAATAAAAAGATGGGCAATATAGATGAAATATGATTGTTGACTGTTGAATATAACCATAATGATTTTAATACTTATGTTGCTTTGATTGACCAATTTAATTTTGTTATACCAGTAATTTATTTTTCTACATGTTTATTTTAAGATGTTAGCTTTCTTCTTGGCATTTTCCTCTATACAATACTTTCAGCATTTTCAGAAAAGGGCCCATTTAAAGGAGGATTGTTAAATTACATATAGATGCTTGTGAGCTTTTTGAGTCTGATCACATTAATGCTGCGTCTCAATCAGTGTTTTGTCAAGAAACATGCTGGAATCTTACTCAACTCTTAACTCTGGAGCTCTGAATTACTGCAGTTTGAGCCTCAAATTGTACTTTCTGTTCACGTTAGACTCCTATGCTTATCTGCAATAATGATCTGCATATAAGAGCAGGATGGTCTACCTGAATTTATGTTTTCAATAAGTGATTTAGATATGGGAAATTTGATTACCCATGCATGACAATGCTTTCTTGAGTCTTATCTGCACAGTGTGTTTACATTGCATTTAAAAATAGCACAAACACTACGAGATCAGATTAGGGTATGTTTGCTTAGGGATACACAATTAATTGAAATAAATCCAAAATCATGATAAAGCTTGATGTGATTACCAAACTGCAAAGGCTGTGATTTAATTAAAGAATAAATGTGCTGTGTTTCAGAGAGAAGTGCAGCATTGTGTTCAGTAAATGTAGCTTTATTTAACTTTATATTTTAATCTTAGTTTGGGTTGCTTTAATGTGCATTTGGGAGCACAAGATGCACCAACTATTAGGGCATTGTGATTTGGGGAAAATGTCTAATTTAAATTTTTTTTGACAGATATTGTGATTGCGATTTGATTTGCAATTTAAAATTTGTATAGTCAAGCTTCAGCTCAATATTATCAATAATGTGCAGTATGAGTATGTGTATCATTACCCTGCTGAAAAAACAAACAAACAATAAAAAACTATCACAGAAAGTCTTATAGTTTCCATTAAACCATAAAAAAATCCCTTTTGTTTTGTGGGCATTATTCCAATAGGAATTACTGTTGTTCTATTTGTTGATATATTCCATATTACATCCCACCAATAGAATCCATCAAATAGACACCATTATAGTTTACATTAAAACCATAACAATTTCCATGATAACCCTAATATCCTAACATTTTCTGTTGTGTTTTGGGAGGGGTTCTATTGTTGGTATAACTAGGGTTGGGTATCAATTGTTGCCATATCGATACTTTTAGAACAATGCTATGGATAAAAACTAGGGATAACATTAAAGAACATTTAAAATATTTAAAATAAATCCATAGCATTCACACGCTCCTTGGATGCTCTCATTTCCCAAGCTTCCCTTATTCTAAAGGCTAATAAATGTTTTTAACGATCTGGGTTATTATTTAATACAAAACCACACATAATGTTTCTACTGTATCTCTGTCAATCTCTCTGATATTTAGTTAAAATGAGTGCTGTCTGTCACTGTCTTTAAACAGTTCTGTGAATGAGTGTATGGTCATTATTTATAAAGTAGCAACAATGTTATTTGAAGGTACAGTACTGTGCAAAAGTCTTAGGCATGTTAGTACTTTCACCCCAAAGAATGGTGTTCATTCGGCAATCACCTCTTATGGCTGAAATAGCTCAGTTGGGAGCGTGTTAGACTGAAGATCTGAAGGTCCCTGGTTTGATCCTGGGTTTCGGCAGATGAGTTTGACTCCTAACCCTAAGGTTGTGGGTTTGAGTCTTGGACCGGCAATACCACACTGAACCCCCAAGTGCTGCCTGGATGCTGTAGCATAAATGGCTGCCCACTGCTCTGTGTGTGTGTACACTTTGGATGGGTTAAATGCAGAGCACGAATTCTGAGTATGGGTCGCCATTCTTGGCTGTATGTCATGTCACTTTCACTCACTTTAACCCCTGGTCAAAAGACGCCAGACAAAGAGTTGTATGATGGCTCAAAATCAGCTGAAAATTTCAGAGTTTATGTCTGGCTTTAAAAATACATGCAAATGATCAGTTAAAAACTATTTCAGCCCTACAAGCAAATGAAAATCAAGGAAGGGATTTTATCTCACTTTTATAAGATAGCCCATCAGGCAGGGTGGTGATGCATTTTGGTAGCCAAACTGGAAAATATAAGGCCCCGGGATGTCGGGCTACCAATTTTGCGAGCCCTAGAAGGACGGTATGTATTGTTACTGTGGGAGTGACATCTCCCAGAGAGTGACATCTCTTTTTAGAGATTTTGCTATATTTTTTATTTCGCAATATAGCAAATTTGCATATGCAAATATATCCGCATAGTACTGTACTACTTAAAAGTTATATACACCTAAGACTGATAAAGTACCATGCATGAATGAGAAAATAAAGAGTGGAATGAACTTCTCAGGACAAGATTTTTCCCTCAATATATGACAGTGATTATTTTTCTAAACATCACTGAAAATGCTGGATTTATCTACAGAGCTACAGAGAGAGATTAAGGGCTGAAGCCTGTACAGAAATTGAATTTAACCCTAAGGGTGCAAATATCATTTTTTTATAATTTATTTCACATTTCTTTTAACTTTTTTTTCATATTGTTAAGCATACTGCATAAGTGACATTCACAGTGTCTTTATTAAGCACCTGTGGTATGGACCCAACTGCCTTTAGTGGCTGCTAGTAAGAATGCAGTACAAAGCAGCTTTGATGCTGAAAGATGAAATCATCAAAAGCTACTTTAAATTGGCATCTTAGACTTTGCTAAACTAGAACTATCATAAATGACAATCTTAAAAAACAAATAAAATATATATATATTATTTCTCGTCACCGCCTTTTAGGTAATTGCCAGCCATAAGCAATAACCTAAAAAATGACTGATGTACTGCTTCTTATGATGTACATGAAAATGGAGCCAGGGAAGCTTAAGAGTTGGCTGTGTGTAGAAATCCTTCCTCTGTATTTTTTTTTATTGCAGATCGTTTAGTGCCAGAATGATCATGCTAATCAATGGCAACAGCTGTTTCACCTCCCCCTGGAATCATGCTCATTGACACATCATAATCCAAACCTTTACTCTTTGTAATGCATTATACACTGTATGTGTGCAATGCTGCCGCAGTATATGCCCATATCACCGCTGTTGGTTCCATCGCATCCCCCTAATCATTATAGTTTTGCTGTTGCTGGCTCAAAAACAGATGGTAGAACCCCAAAGCCTGCAAGTGCCAGCGAGACTACAGTATTTCTGAATTTGAATTACTTTAGCTTATTAGGGGACTGTGTTTGAAGCAATGTAAATGAGATTTCCTTTTTGCCTTTTCCCTGATGTAGTTAAGCACTGCCTATGCTCCTATTATTGAATACTAATTCCACCCATCTTATCTGGAAAAAAGTGCTCAATTGTCCTAAAGGGATTACAGCATGGTGATTTTGTAGCAGCATCATATTAATTTGTTTTTATTTCACGTCATGCTTAAAATGCTTAGAGCTTCGGTAAGCATTTTTTTTCTTCTCTAATTGCTGCTTGCATAAGACTGCTAGCCTGGTTTGACTGATTAGTTTGTGGTCTCACAGTTTTCTCTTGGTTATATAAGCCATCTGTTCCGTCAAGCTTACCTAAAGGGCATTTCCAATTGTATTTCTTATTCGAACACTGCACGTCAAGGTTTACAATACGAGAAAAGTGTTTTGTGTGGTTGTGAATCAAATAAGAACATAGGAAGTTAGTTGAAAGCAAAACAAAGTAACGCAAGTCCAAATTTTACTTTTTTATTTCATTCATGTTTATTTTCAGATTTTTATTTTATTTTCCTCTATTTTGTGTTTTTTGATTAAGCTGAAGTGGATGATGCCTTGACACTCTGACAATGAGAGTGAAGCTGTTAGTGTCAGTAGAGGCCTTTAGTGGAGTGGCTTTGAGGCAGTAGAGATGCTATTTGTCTCAGGATGCGAGAGGAGGGCTGCCGTGCCATAACACAAGGTTAGACATTGTGCTGAGTGATGGAGGACACAACTGACGAAGGCGGCCATAAAACCTGCCTCTTCTATTTAGTGGGCCTCAATGCATGGGGTCATTCAGAGTTTTACACTGACTGTCCAGCTGCAGCATAGCTGAAGTCAAGCCAAATGTTTGACTTTAACATCCTTTAAACTTTTTGAACTCAAGCACCTATGTACATTCTCTTTATTTTTTTGTGTCGTTGCCAGCTACGTATTATACATTTAAAGGGGAAGTCTTATGCTGTTTCATGCATTCAGAGTTGTTTACACTGTTAAAGAGTTGGATTCTCATGCTTAGCATGGCCAAAGCTCCAAAAAACCATTTGGATGTATTTTTGTTGCTCTTTTGTCAGACTCTGTTCCATGTGTGGATGGATGGCTCAGAGCTCTCTTTCTCGCCCGAGAGTGCCCCCACGTGCTTGCAAGAACCAAATAAGACCATAGTAGTGGACAGTTTTCCACTTCCTCACATGGAAGAAATGTTTGCAGAGCTGAGGGGATCAACTGTCTTTTCAATGCTAGATCTTCAAAGCTCCTATCACCAAGTCCTACTGCATGAGGATAGCCGCAGCCTCACTTCATTCATCATGCATGAAGGCTTATTTCGCTATAAGAGAGTACCTTATGGACTGGCGTCAGGGCCGAGCTGTTTTCAAAGACTGATGTTGACCATTACATTCAATGTTACTTGGACGATGTCATTGTCTCAGGAAAGACTGTTGAGGAACATGACAAGAACTTGAATGCAGCACTTCAGCATCTAGAAACAGCTGGACATAAATTGAACTTTGACAAATGCCACATCAGACAGACGGAGCTGTCGTTCTTATGTCACACAATCTCGGACTTCAGCCGAATGCTTGACATGTCCATGCAGTTTCACAAGCTCCACCTCCAACTGATACTGCCAGCTTACGCTCTTTCCTTGGGCTCACATTGTGGTATTCAAAATTCATACCCGATTATTGGCAGTGTTTGAGCCCCTTAGAGCATTGACTGCGGATCTGCTTCATTCACCTGGATGCCTGAGGCACAGAAATTTTTTAGCGGGTGAAAGACCTTATAATTAATAGCCCTGCAATGACACTTTTCTACAGAGATACTATCGTTACAACTGATGATTCTAATTATGGTCTGGGCGCCGTTCTCACTCAAATGCACCCAGACGGGTCTGAAAAGACTGTTGCTTTAGCATCACGCACCCTCACACAGGCTGAACGCAAGTACTCCAGAATTGAGAAGGAAGCATTATGCTGTGTTCACACCAAACGCGAATAGAGCGTCGAATTCGCATCTACTGCGTCTAGTTTGCCGCTTGAAAATTTTGAATGCATTTGCGCATCTAGAGCGAAATAGACGCGAGTAGAAAGCAAAAGTTTGAAGCGAAATTGACGAGCGTCTGAGGCGAAATCCTTGTGGGAGGGGCAAGGGCTAGCCGGTTGTCTGTTTGCAAGATGGCTGATGTTGATCATGCATTCGGGGCTTTTCCACTTTTTCCTGGACACGTCTTCTGAATAAACACATTATCTTGTTAGCGAAAAGTAGCTGTAGGCTATATTTGGGGGAAACTAGTTGTAAAAAAACAGCGGGAAGGCCGCGGGTCGATAAAAGTGTACGTGACTCAAAAGTTAAATGTGTATTTACAACACACTCTTCCAAGCGAGGTCCTTTTTATTCCTGAAATATGAACTTGTGTGTGATACTTGTGTCATAAAGCTCTGGTTGACTGCTCACTGACAACATCAGTCGTTCCTCCATGTTGAATGAGTGACTCCTGAGCAGGCTCCTGATTGGTTAACGTGGCACGAATTGAGGCCAAAGTTCAAATTTTTCAACTCGGGCGGCAGACGCGAATTTACGTCAAACACATAATTACACAAATGCACCCTTCACGGCAGATGCTCAATTCGTGTCATTTGCACGAACTAGATGCGCGAATGAGACGAATTCGCTTCTACCGCACAACGCTAAATGCCTCATTCGCAACGCGAGACCTCCAGATGCACGTAAGCACGTCTTTACATTGACTTAACATTGAAATCATTTGTGCCAGACGCTCTATTCGCGTTTGGTGTGAACACAGCATAAGGCTGTGTGTGGGCCACAGAGAAATGGAGACCTTATCTGTGGGGGCAACGTTTTACATTAAGTACAGATCACAGCCTACTCACAGCACTGCTTACTTCGAAGGGACAAGGGTGAGCAGGACTCCGGATTGCTCAGTGGTCATCTAGGTTGATGGCTTTTGACTACGATATCCAGTACAATACAACAGTACGACATCCAGAGCTGCAGGGGCTACCTGCCCAATATACAATGAAGTACGTAACTTATTGATGACCAAATGGCCAAAATACCCTAAGAGCCTAGGACCTGATCTGTTACCATACTACACAATTCAACATGAACTTTCTCTTCAAGATGATTACGTGGTAAGAGGCAAACACAGACTTTTAGTACCAGAATCTTTGCGTGGGTAGTTCATTGCATTGGCTCACGATACTCATCAAGGCATTGTTAGAACCAAGCAAAGACTCAGAGAGCTGTATTGGTGGCCAGGTATGGATGCCCAGGTTGAGACAGCCATCAAATCATGCATTACGTGTCAAACTCATGACAAGTCAGCAGTCGTTCGCACTCCGCCACTCTGGCCTGTACCCCTCCCAGATGGAGCATGGGAGAAACTCGCTATAGACAAAAAAAACAACATTTGGTCACTGTACGGACATAAGTGGATACTAGGTACAATTGTTAAAAGAGAGCGAGATGTGGTGTTACCACTTGTTCTGTGGGTGGCACTACTAGATCTGAAATGCATATGAGTGTACCAAGAGAGTGAAGAAGAGTTAGTCTGAGTAAAGCATGTTGATAAGCTATCTCTGTATTGTTTGCGTCCTTACAAAGATATAACTCTGTCTGAACTTTCTTCCCCCATCGATTCAAAACAGGAGGATTTTATTTAACCCCCAGAGCTGCGTGAGGCACGTTTAATGGATGGATGTGCTTTATTTTACTACTTTTGGACTGTTGGAAAAAAAAAAACTCTGGCCTATTCCCATTCTAAAGCTTGAAAGAGTCAGAGTAATTTTTTATATACCTCAAATTTAATTTACATTTTTGGGTGAACTACAACTTTAATAATAATTACAAATACAAACCCGATGCCAAAAAAGTTGGGACACTGTACAAATTGTGAATAAAAACAGAATACAATGATGTGGAAGTTTCAAATTTCAATATTTTATTCAGCATACAACATAGATGACATATCAAATGTTTAAACTGAGAAAATGTACCATTTTAAGGTAAAAATAAGTTGATTTTAAATTTCTTGTCATCAACACATCTCAAAAAAGTTGGGACAATGCCAAGTTTACCACTGTGTGGCATCCCCTATTCTTTTTATAAAAGTCTGCAAACGTCTGGGGACTGAGAAGACAAGTTGCTCAAGTTCAGGAATAGGAATGTTGTCCCATTCTTGTCTAATACAGGCTTCTAGTTGCTCAACTGTCTTAGGTCTTCTTTGTCGCATCTTCCTCTTTACCAAATGTTTTCTATGGATGAAAGATCTGGACTGCAGTCTGGCCATTTCAGTACCCGGATCCTTCTTCTATGCAGCCATGATGTTGTAATTGATGCAGTATGTGGTCTGGCATTGTCATGTTGGAAAAGGCAAGGTCTTCCCTGAAAGAGACGACGTCTGGATGGGAGCATATGTTGTTCTAGAACTTGGATATACCTTTCAGCATTGATGGTGCCTTTCCAGATGTGTAAGTTGCCCATGCCACACTCACTCATGCAACCCCATACCATCAGAGATGCAGGCTTCTGAACGGAGCACTGATAACAACTTGAGTTGTCCTTGTCCTCTTTAGTCCGGATGACATGGTGTCCCAGTTTTTAAAAAAGAACTTAAATTTTTGATTCGTCTGACCACAGAACAGTTTTCCACTTTGCCACAGTCCATTTTAAATGAGCCTTGGCCCAGCAAAAACGCCTGCGCTTCTGGATCATGTTTAGATATGGCTTCTTTTTTGACCTATAGAGTTTTAGCCGGCAATGGCAAATGGCACGGTGGATTGTGTTCACCGACAATGTTTTCTGGAAGTATTCCGGAGCCCATGTTGTGATTTCCATTACAGTGGCATTACTGTATGTGATGCAGTGCCGTGTAAGGGCCCGAAGATCACGGGCATCCTGTATGGTTTTCCGGCCTTGACCCTTAAGCACAGAGATTGTTCCAGATTCTCTGAATCTTTGCATGATATCATGTACTGTAGATGATGATAACTTCAAACTATTTGCAATTTTTCTTTGAGAAACTCCTTTCTGATATTGCTCCACTATTTTTCGCAGCAGCATTGGGGGAATTGGTGATTCTCTGCCCATCTTGACTTCTGAGAGACACTGCCACTCTGAAAGGCTCTTTTTATACCCAATCATGTTGCCAATTGACCTAATAAGTTGCAAACTGGTCCTCCAGCTGTTTCTTATATGTACATTTAACTTTTCCGGCCTCTTATTGCTACCTGTCCCAACTTTTTTGGAATGTGTAGCTCTCATGAAATCCAAAATGAGACAATATTTGGCATGACATTTCAAAACGTCTCACTTTCAACATTTGATATGTTATCTGTATTCTGTTGTGAATAAAATATGTTTATGAGATTTGTAAATTATTCCATTCTTTTTTACTCACAATAGAAATTGTAAAATGTTAAGCTTCAGATACAGATATGATGTAACTAAGCTCTATAAATAGTGAGTGTTTTTAGAGATGTTTTTTTTCTCTCAAGGTATACATGTTAGTGTGTCCACTTATGTTATCATTGAGCTCTCTATTTTACTCTCTATTAGTAGTAGTGGGATTTCCCCCCCCCCCCCCCCTGACTGAGTCTCTCGCCAATTTTACCTGATTTTCCCTAAGAGGTTGAGTTTTTGAGGAGCTCCATTTACTATTGTGTGCAACTTTTCAGTGGTGGCCTGAGGAACTGTCAGGTCTCTTATCAGCCAAAAGAAGAGCTGAATCCCATTACAGTCGTCAGTCAGGCAGACACAAAATCCATTACGTGATCAGAGAGATCAATTGCAAAAGGTTACATTTTTGATGTCTGCATTTAAAGTAGCTGAGGGTATGATGGATGTTTTTCAGCTCCTCAGGTTTCAACGAAGCTGCCTGAAATTCCCTCTCAGGTATACCCGCCTCGGTATAGGAATTGTGCAGCTGTAATGTGACAGAAAACACAGAATGCCTCAGGGTGAGGAGGAAGTCTGGTTAAGAGTAGACAATTCATATGATCCGTAAAAACCTACTGAACTAAAACAGTTACAGTTGAAAGCACTGAGAAAGGGTTTTAATCAGCCCTCCTACCTCATCTGGCCCGGCTTCTGTCTCATTGAAGGATTGCTCATTATTTCCTATCAGTGTTCAAATAGCAGGCTATCTTAACACCCAGAGACTGCCTTTTAATAAATAAGCTACTTTTCATTTCCACAGATATAATTAGAAGTTGTTTACATTGAACTAGAGAGAGCGGTACATGCATACAGGTCTGTTTTGCTCGGAAATCCCGTTTTCTCTGGGTGACAAAGCATGTGATCCAAGGCCAGCTTGGCTTGACTTTAAGATTCTGAGTGTAAACACAGAAGTATGGTCTCCAAGTTATTGACAGTTAAAACTTGACAGTGTTGGTGGTGAGGAAAGCAGTTCAATAATCCATGGTAAATCCCCAAAAGTTACTGAGGTGAAGATTCAATTTTCACATTTCTAATTAACTCCCGTAAAGGATTAGTGACTAGTTGTTGGCAGTTATCACACATAAATAGCAGTGGACTATGTAATTGGGCCATTTAATATTCTAGAAAAGGTACTAATTGTGGCTTTTCAACTTTGCCTACTTTTGCTACACACATCTTTGAAAACATTCTATATACATTTTATCATTTAGAAACATTTTTTTAAAATGAGTAAATACTATTCTATTTAAAAAATGAATGCTGTTTTTCTGAACTTTGTAGTCATAAAACGACATAAAAAAAAAAAAGAAAGATAAGCTTCCACAAAAATGAAGCAGCACATTTGTTCTCAACTTTGGTAATATGCAGCGAATCAGCATATTAGAATGATTTCTGAAGGATCCTGTGACACTGGAGGCATGAGACACCAGAAATGCATCACAGAAATAAATTGTATTTGAACATATAGTAAAATAGAAAACACCATATTACACAGTTTTTACCATATATTTGATAAAACAATTGCAGCATAAGAGCATTTTTCAAAACGCTGAAGCAGAATCAGCAGACTCCAAACTTTTGAACAGTGGTGTAAGTGGAAATAAAATGTACATACAAAAATCAAAATGATAAACAAGGTTTAAAAAAAATGAGCATTTTATCTCTGATATGGCATTATTCAAAGTAGCATAATATTTCATTTATGATGGGACTGATATTGAGTCCATTGTGGATAGATTAAGGCCCAATACCAATTCTATTTTATACCCCTTCCCCTTCCCCTACCCCTCCGCCTACCCCTTCCCCTCGTCCCTTGAAACAGAGTCTCAAGGGGTAGGGGAGAAAATATTCCCCTAAGGATTGGGTCACCACTACTATGCTGTCACACGTCATCAATCGTCGTCTAGCTCTTACAATACACACATATACTGGTGTGCATTAGAGCCTTTAATTATCGTTCTGTATTAATGAGCTGCTTACTGACACACACACATATTGGAAATCGCGCAGCTCACACATCCAGGAGAAAATAAACTTGTCTACGCTGCCCCATGACTTTTATTAAATACAGTTTAAATACTGAATCCCTACATTACATTTTCCATCAACGAGAGGATACAATCGCTGTTTTTAAGTAAACTCACTCTAAAAAAATTAAATGCACAGACACGAATACACGCAACTTCCATTTCTCTTTCTCTCTCTCTCTCTCTCTCTTTCTCTCGAATAAGCAATATTTGAGAAAATGGTTTAGCGATTTCTAATTATTGGGGGGATTAGCTTACATTTATGTAGCAGCCATGTTGCCGAGATAATTCATACCCCTTCGTTTGAAGTGTGGTCCCGAAAAATCTTTGTTTGAAGGGCTATCTGGCCCTTCCCCTTACCCCTACCCCTCCAACCAAAAGAGAATCGAGACAGAAAGGGGAAGGGCTAATTGGCATTGGGCCTTACAGTCTCTTTAATGGTCATGCACTGTATGTAGTAAGTATATATACTGTATGTATATAATCCAGACAGGCTTGTTATTTTTGGAGGGTTTTCCATTGAGAGAAAAGTACATCCCTCTGAGCTTCATTTTCATTCCTGTCAAATTAAGTTAAACCTTGAATAAGGTAGTGCACTTTGCTTTAAAGAATTCCTTTGTGGGATCTTTATTGAATATTTACGCTGATATATACCCAGTAGTTCTCATGGACCTGAAACTGTTTATCTACTATCAAAGCTTTGGAGAGCTTCCCTGCCATATGCTGTGGAGTGTAAGGGCATTAGAGTTAATTGTACCACAAGCTACAACCGACTCTTCCTAATGGCCCTAAACAAATGGACCCTTGAAAGTGCAGGATGATACCTCTGTCCTACCTCTGAACTGATTACCCATAGCTAATTATCACTCATTTAATGAATGAGTAAATTAGAAGCATTGCATGTGGACTGCCATTTATGTCTATTGGAAGCCTCTGTATGCATCAGGCAGACCAAAGGGATGAGGACAAATTGAATAAGGCTTGGGTATGAGAACAAAAGTGCTAAAGATTAAATGAAAAGAAAGAGAGGCTGGGAGAAATCACTGCTCAATGAGCCGTTCTATGGAAGTGAATTGGCCTGTGCTGTTTGGCACACTTGTCTATAATCCACACACAGTTTGAATTGGAGCTCCATCTTAGCCCAAGACAACCTCTCAATCACAGGAACAATCTCCTCTCTGCATATCCTGCGATCTCCTGGACTTGCCATAGACTCTGATTTCCACACCACCACTGATCCGTGGCTCTAACCGTGTTTGATTTGCACAATAGAATGAACTGTTCCTCCTGGGAGAAACACTGCCATTTGTGTTTTGCTGCCAGTGGAGCTCTCTGGCTCCTTTAAAGTTATTCCAGAGGTCACCAATTGTTATGTTTTAAATTACGTCCTCTCAGAGGGCTCATTTTGGAGCTGTGCTGGGCAGCACTTTACCTGGCTAAAGAGATCATATGATTCATGCTGTTCAGCTCAGGATGGGTTGTGTTTGTGAATGAAGGGAAATTGCAGCTTTTGACTTATGCTTTGGAGCTGTTAGAGCACAATTTTTTTCACAAATAGCCTAGCTTTTTGAAGTCTGACCTTATGCTAGCGTTATGCACTGAAAACATAACATAGATGTTTGTTAACCATTTTAGTTGATTTGGTTGACTGTAGTGCCACTTTCCTATCAGTTGTGATTTTATATTTAATATGTTTGTGCAAGAAAAATATTTTTCTCACTATGTGTCAGCGATGTCTAAGGACCTCTTAAATTACTCCTCTTATCGCACTATTCAGAGCTGTGGCACTAAATTTCATGCAAAGAGACAATCCATGGCCAACAAAGATAAATGACTTCTACCAGACATCTAAACATGATTCTTTACGATAATAAATCTTGAGCCCAATATATCAAAGCATCATTCACCGCTTCAGCAGCCATATCAAGATGAATGAGGTGTGTCATAACAATCACATTAAGTCAGCATTAGACTGACTGTGCCAATCAACATATGTCTTGCAGTCCTAATTATACCCATTATTCAATCTGTAAAAATAAATTACTGCATATATTCAGAGAGAAATGAAAGATAAAAATAAAAACAGATAAGATCTGGAGTCTGCATTTGCACTTTCATTTGTTTATGTTTAGTTACAGTCCATTGAGCTACTTGATAGATTCATTAACACTGATGCATGCTGGGATTTTATTAATGGGCCAATAGTTATACTGCTGTTGAAGCTGAATGACTCTTAAGTGATTTTGAGCTGAAGATGAGGTTCAACAATTTGGTTTTAATAGTCGGTACTTTATTGCTCACAACATCATTTGTCCTGCCATTGCTTGAATTCTCCACTTTGCATATCTGATATGATCTAATCAAGTCAGAGGCCTGTTAGTTATTAAATGCATATTTTTATGTGTAATTTCATATGTACACTACTGTTTAAAGTTTGGGGTTGTTTTTGATAAGTTTTTTTCTCTTATGGTTACCAAGATCGGTATCATCTCCGATACTGACACTTTCAATAAATCCAATATTGTGCGTATACTATTCTGTGTTGTTGTTGAGCCCCACGAAAGGCATAAAAACATTATAATGCACCAAAAAGTTTTTGTTCGCTATATTTCAAGTGTTCTGAAGTGTTTCCATAGTTGTGATGTACAGATGAATATTTAAGTCATTAAATTCAAGTTCACATAAACTCTTCTCTCCATTGCGACTGTCTCTCATCCTCCATTCAGCAATCAAACTCCATGTCGATTTTGGTTACTACAGTCAAAACGATGAAACTCTAGATAAACTAAAGAGCGCATAGTAGCTGAGATTTAAAACTGTTAAAAGAAAAGGCTCAATAAACTAACCAACAGATTTAATGCACTACTTATCAATATCTCTTCCCTTTGTACTAGTGATGTCCGGTTTGCGAATTAATTGTTTCGATTTAACTGGTTCTTCTTAGTAAACCAGTTCACCAAATCGGACTGAATCATTTGAAACGGTTCGTATTTCCAGTGAGCATTAATTCACAAATTACTTAAGTTATTCACTTTTGTAATTTGGTAACACTCCCTCTGACTAGAAATAAACCAATTTCCCGGAGTACCGTATTTTTCGGACTATATACACGTCGCACCTGAGTATAAGTCGCATCAAAAAATACATCATGATGAGGAAAAATATATATATAAGTCGCACTGGACTATAATTTGTTAAATAGCATTTATTTAGAACCAAGAACCAAGAGAAAACATTACTGTCTACAGCCGCGAGAGGGCGCTCTATGCTGCTCAGTGTAGGCTACAGGAGCACTGAGCAGCGTAGAGCGCACTCTGGCGGCTTTAGACAGTAATGTTTTCTCTTGGTTAATTTCTCTTAGTTCATTTCTCTTGGTTCATGTCAAATTAATTTTGATAAATAAGTCGCACCTAACTAAAAGTCGCAGGACCAGCCAAACTATGAAAAAAAAGTGTGACTTATACACTGTGACTCCTTGTTGTTTTAAGAGCATCATTCTGCACACGGGAATGTGCATAGGAGCTCTGTGCCGCTCTGTATTGGTGCCTTTAGCATTATAATACTTTTCTGTGCAATCAAAAATTATTAATGGTCTTTGTTGTTCCATCCTAATTATGATTTTTTGCTGCCTTCATTACTGTGCTATGTATTTTGCAACAATACAAAGAGCAATGTGCAACATTTTACCAGATTTTAGACTTATTCACTTTTATTTGTAAATAAAATATTTCACTAGATTGTATAAAATTATTATGCACCCGCAATATTGTAAGAGTACCCTTTGCTGCTGAGTCATCCACTAACCTAGTTTATAATAGTATTTTTGTAATAGATTATGATTCAATATTTATTAGGGGCCAAGCACCAAAGGTGCTTAGACACCTATTTAATCTAATAGCGTGATTTTTTTCTTCCGCCACAAGTCTATGGCAGCATATAGAACCGCTTGCAGGAAAGTTGTGAAATTTGGCATACTGATAGAGGACAGTGAGAAAAGTTACCATAGCAAATTTGGAGTCTCTAATTTGAACTCTCTAGCGACACAACTTGTCTAAACTTTCAAAGAATTTATGCTAATAACTTTTGAACTGTAAACCACAAAATTAAAATTCTTTTTTCTTCTGATTCCATGGCTCACTCCGAGTCAAAAGGACACCAAAATTAAAAAATCACAAGGTTTAGTTTTTTTGCTATTTCAATTGTTCGTAAAAAATACTTTTTAGAACTTGTCCTAGGCCATTGAACCGATTGTCACGAAATTTGAACCAGATCATCTTCTGACCACACTGGCAAAAAGTTGTGGAATTCAAGTTGATTAGTCATACTGTTTCTGAACAGCGCTTGAACTAATTCTACGAAAGGCATGCAAAAGTGGACGTGAGGCTCTATCTCCACAATGGCTTTTTTTTTTGTATATTATTTTTTATTGAGGCTTTCAAACATCAAAAACAAAAAATAACAGACAAAAAGACCCTTCGACAAACAAATCTGTGCAATGAGTAAAATGAATCAAAAGTACTATAAAAAGGAAGACGTACATAAAGCCAACCTCTATTACAGAGTGTAATCACAATAATTACAGAAAGTGATTATTACAGAACAGAAAAACATAAATAAGTAATTTAATCCTTCTGGTTTGACAAAAAAAGTAAAAACTGGTTCCCACATCTTATCATATTTTGCAGGGTTCCCGGATAAAGAGTATCTAATTCTTTCAAGATGTAATGTAGAAGTGAGTTCAGTTAGCCAGTCAGAAAAAAGGGGTCTGGTATTTCTCTTCCACAAAAGCAAGATAACTTTCTTAGCTACAATCACACCATATTGAATGGGTAATCGTACCTTTGGCCTAAGAGGCTGCAATGAGTCTGACCAACCAAGAATTGCTATGAATGGGTCAGGAAGTAAAGCACAATTGTAGATTTTGGCAAAGAAAATGAAAAATTTCTATCCAAAAACTCTGAATTTGTGCGCAGAACCAAAAAAGATGTGCCAAGGTACCCTCAGCAGCTTTACACTTATCGCATATAGGAGAGACAGAAGAATAGAATTTACTTAGCTTTGATTTAGAGTAGTGAAGTCTATGTAATACCTTGTACTGAATAAGTTGGTGTCTTGAATTTATCGAACAAGAATAAATAGATGAAAGACATTTGTCCCAAACAGTATCAGAAACCTGAATCCCCAAATCTTCTTCCCAAGCTTTTTTCAAATGAAGAGAAGAAAAGTTTGTTTTATCTTTAAACACATTAACAAAAAGGGATAATATGCCCTTAGCATCAGGAGAGTTAGAAAATAAATCAAATATTTTACATTCTAATGGCAAAATTTCAAAGTGTGTAAAATTTGTACGAACAAAGTTCCTGACTTGAAGATGTCTGAAAAAGTGAAAAGAAGGAAGGTCAAATCTTTCGCTGAACTGAGAAAAGGAAGGAAATGTATTATTAATATACAAATCTCTCATAATGAGAATTCCTTTACCTTGCAATTCCCTAAAAACATTATCTGAAAGGGAGGGTTTGAACATATGATTATAACAGATAGGAGAAAACAGAGTATTTGGTTGCTTAATTACATTTCTGATCTGATACATATTTTGATAGAGTTGTTAAGGATTAAATTTGTTTTAGGAACTTCTTTACTAGACAAAGGTGCCGAAAAAAGCAGAGCAGAAAGAGATGAGTGGATGGCATTCTGTTCTATCGCTAGCCAAGAGGGGGTGTCTACTTGAACAATGACTGGAAAAGAATCCCGCCAATACATTAATGTTCTGCAGTTCGCTGCCCAGTAATAATGACGAAAGTTGGGCAAACCCAAACCCCCCAAGCATTTTGGTTTATACACGTGGGTTTTGGATATACGAGCGACTTTATAGCCCCAGATGAAAGGCATAATTATTGAGTCAAGAGTTCTGAAGAAAGATTTGGGTAAAAAAAAGGATCTATATTATCGCTGACGGGCATTTCAGTTTTTTGCCAATTAACAGAATAGCCAGAAAAGCTACTAAATGAGTTTAATAAACCCAACAGAGGGGGGACAGAGCGCTCAGGGTCTTAAAGGTACAAAAGAACATCGTCAGCTTAAAGAGAAATGATATGATCAACCTGACCTATATTTAAGGGCGGAATCTGTGGATGAAGTCTAATGGCTATTGCCAAAGGTTCTATGGCAATGGCAAACAACAGGGGTGAAAGTGGACACCCCTGTCGAGTACCCCTATGCAACTCAAATTGCGGTGATCTATCGAGATTGGTTAATACTGATGCCCAGGGATGATGATACAACATGCTGACCCAGGAAGAAAACCTATCGCCTAAATTAAATTCTTTAATAGTGGTTAAGATGTAATTCCATTCAACTTTCAAAAAGCTTTTTCTGCATTTAATGCGATAATTGCCAATTTAGAGTGGGAATTTAGCTTAGAATAGATTATATTTAGGAAACGTCTAACATTAAAAAAGGAAAATCTTTTTGGGATAAAGCCAACTTGGTCAGGATGAATAATAGTTGAAATACATTTGTTTAATCTTGTTGCCAAAATTTTTGTGAACACTTTTAAATCTGAATTGAGAAGAGAAATTGGACGAAAAGAAGATACATTAGTCTCATCTTTGCCTTTCTTAAGAAGTAAAGAAATATTGGCAGAGTATAGAGAAGAGGGAAATTCCTGCTTAATGAAGGAGTGATTGAACATCCATAACATAAGGCGTACAATTTTATCTGCATATTTCTCATAAAATTCGAAACTGAAGCCATCAGGGCCAGGAGCCTTCCCATTAGGAAAGTCATTAATTGCGTCCATTAACTCTTGAATTGAAATATCAGCATTCAAGATTTCCTGGTCTGCTTCACTTAATTTTGGGAGGGAAAGTGAACGAAGAAAGTCAGAAATAACCTCAGATGATACAGATGTCTTAGATTCGTACAAGTCCGCAAAAAATTCCATAAAGCGTTTATTGATATCCTTTGGATTAGTCAATATTTTACCATCCTTGTCAGCTATACTATGAATTGATCTACTGGCATAAGAACCCCTCAACTGACGAGCTAATAATTGATCTGGTTTATCCCCAATCTCAAAATGTTTCTGCTTAATTTTTAATAACATCTTATTCACCTGGTCTGACATGATCTTATTATATTCATATTTAAGTGACCTAATGTCATTTAGAACACAGGAGTCAGTGGTATCCCTATATAATTTTTCCAACTGGGCAAGACGAGCATCTATCTCTACCAAGCATTTCTGTCTGTGTTTCTTTACTGCTGACTCATAAGAAATTATGTGTCCCCTCATCACAACTTTAAAAGTTTCCCATAACACAGAATCAGAAACATCTCCTTTATCTTTGATGTCTATAAACTCTGTCAAAGAATCCAAAATATGCTGACTAAATTTTTCATCAGAAAGGAGGCAAGTATTAAGTCTCCTGTTATAACTTGGCTTTGCCCAGCCGAAATCTAAAGGTACCGTAAGAGCAGAATGATCCGAGATCAGTATATTATGCTACTTGGATGAAGAGACATTCGATAATAATTTAGAGTCTATAAAAAAAAATCTATTCTTGAATATGACTTGTGAACATTGGAAAAGAATGAGTACTCCTTATCGGCTGGATGTTGAACACTCCAGATATCAACAATATCCAGTGACTCAGAAAGATGTTTAATGACTGAGGTAGAATTGAGAGAAGAATCTGAACGGACAGGAAATTTGTCCAGAACATGGTCCAATATACAGTTAAAATCACCAGCAACTATAAAGTGAGTATCGGTTTGAGAAGGTAGAAGATTGAATACTTTACGAAAGAAAGCCGGATCGTCATAATTAGGGGCATAGAGATTTAAAAAAGTAAAATGTTGAGAAGCAATTATGCCAGTGACAAGAACATAGCGGCCGTTAGGGTCTGTTAACGTAGATATATGTTTAAACGAAACTGAGTTACGAAATAATATTGAAACCCCTCTGGCTCTGTACGAAAAAGTGGATTGAAATACCTGGGAAATCTAGTTACACTTCAAGCGATTCTGTTCACCATTTTTAATGTGCGTCTCTTGTAAAAAAAATTATGTCAGCCGAAATGGAACGTAAATATGAAAACACTTTAGCTCGCTTCACCTGACTATTCAAGCCGCGCACATTCCAGCTGGCTAGTGTAATATCGCCTCCCTGTGATGAAATCATACTAGATGCCATTTTACAGCAAACAATATTAATTCAACTGAAAAAATTGAATAGCACAGATGAAATGAAGGGTGAACATAGACAAACAACCGTAAACACAGAGTACAACCCCCCACCCCTTCCCAACCGCTTCCCCAAACCAAGCAGTTTAACAAACCCATATTTACTGTAGAGCCGAAAGGCAACACAAAGAGTAGCAGCGTTGCAAAAAAGAAAACAAAAAAGAGTAGGCTAGTAACTGAGGTTAAACTACACCTCAAATCCCATTAAACATTACAACAATAACAGAAAGAAAAATTGGACATCAGAGTCCAACACTTAAAAAGTACTGTCACACTTTTTGTGCTCTTACCTGAATAAAGAAAAGAAAATCAACAAGCATGCAGCTCTACTGACTAATTATACAACATAGTTATGAAGACTGTACCGCCCTGACCTCATCAGTGATAGAGTCAGCAAAGGCTTGAGCCTTTTCAGCAGAGTCAAACACATGTTTGGATGAGTTGTGAGTCACGATAAGTCGAGCAGGGAAGAGCAACCCATGTCGAACATTCGTCTCCTTAAGACTTTTCCTCACAGCGTTAAAAGCCTGACGCTGCTTCAGAACCTCGGAGGTGAAGTCCGGGAAGATGAGTATGCGCGCTCCGTTGTACATCAGAGGCGACGACAGCCGTGCAAGACTCAGAATCTTCTCCTTATCCGGACAGTGATGCAATCTGGCCACCCTGGTCCGAGGACGAGAATGTACATTTCCAATCGGGCCCGTGCGATGGGCACGGTCAATCTTCAGAGATTTTGGGAAATTACTGGCGCCAAGGATTTTCACGAGAAAGTCGGCTACAAACTGAGTTGCGCGGCCCTCCTCAACCTTTTCAGGTAGACCAATGATCTTAATATTTTGCCGCCGCGAACGCCCTTCAAGGTCATCTAATTTGGATGACAGAGATTTACATGTTTCGAACCAGTCATGGCAGTGAGCCTCGAGTTCAGAGATTCGGCCCTCGTAATCCGCACTAGCCTTTTCGAGATCCGTTACTCGTGAAGTAACTTCTGATAGAGAGACCAGTGTCTGAGACAGCGTAGATTCCAGAGAGTCGAATTTTTCATTCATAGAGCCGTTCATCGATTTGATAGCCTCCATAATGTCAGCGAGATTGACCGGATCCGTGGAGTTAGCAACGGCCTGGACTTCGTCTGACTGACAGGCACCTTGTTCACCTGCGTCCTCTACTAATTTGTCTCCTTTTTGGATTTTGGCTTGGTCATGTTGCCTGCGGTCGTAAGTGAAGGTAATGAGCAGATTTCAACTGAAAAAAAATATTAGTGAAATTAAAGAATAATAAGGGATTTGAAGCGCGCAAAAAAAACACTACTACTCCATGTGGTGCTCGCTAGCGCCCCCCTACTCCACAATAGATTTGGTGGGTCATGTCGAGTTAAATGATATCCAATTTTCCCGTGTCAGCCATTTTAGGCGTCGGCCATTTTGAATTATGTTCTAAAATGCTGTATTTATTTTAAAATGCATTAGAGTATCGTTATGAAAATATTACAAAATTCTTCAGCTCCATGGCCTAATGGCACTCAAAAAGTTTGGGGGCAGCGCCACCTTGAGGTCAAAAGTTTTGATGAAATTTACAAAAATGCTAATAACTTTTGCTTACAATAACCTATTGTAATCGGACTGATGTTGATAGATTCCTTGCATCATGCCGACAATATCAATTAAATTTTGCCATAATTGACTGAACTTCTTGTCCACCATTTTGATTCATGTTCAAAACCTACTTTTTCAAACTCCTCCTAGATCGCTGGTCCAATTTTCACCGAATTTGGCTCGGATTATCTTCAGACCAAGCTGACAAAAAGTTATGGATTTCATGTTGATACACGAAAGCTAGTGTTTTTTTTTTAACATTAAAAAGATCATAAATAGATAAAGTAGAATTAAAATTGAATAGGAAGTGCTAGAGTTAGAGGGTCAAAGATAGATGAAACGGGTGTGTTTTTAGTCATTTCTTGAAGATGGCTAAGGACACAGCTGCTCGGATTGAGTCAGTTCATTCCCCCATGAGGGAACAATTAATAAAAATATGTCTGTGAAAGTGATTTTGTTTCTCTTTAAGATAGCACAATAATGCATCTTTCACTTGCAGAACGTTTACTAGGCAACTAATCAGCATGTAAGGAGACAGACTAATCGTCAATTGTTTTATAAAACTCGACCAGATGAGTTTTGGTGATAAAGCTTGAGAACAGGTTTTTGCTTAACAAGAAGTTTGCACATCATTCCTAAGAGCAATACAGATACTCCTGGCATGTCTTGCCCTTACTTTCTGTCTTTTGGCTCCTCTACATTTACCTTATTTTTACTGCTGTCTCGCTGATATGCTTTCTGACAGCTTGGGGCTATTTAAATATATTTTTGGAGATGTAGATACAAAGCAGGAGTATTAAGAGGGCTGACCCTCTTTGTGACAAATGTTTAAAAAGGAACAGCTCAGGGGAGCTGGGACAGAACCTGCCTGTCAGATCGCCTGTCTCACGGGAACATTGCTACACTTGCCCTGATTCCCTTGCTTTTTTTGAAGGAGACGCTCATGTAGATATATTTAAATGATCTCCCCCATAACCCACAGCGACTGCAGTGAGAGAATTTAATAAAAAAATACCTAAACCCAGACCAGCTAACAAGATTTTGTTTCGTAACCGAAGAGAGAGTTAAGAAGTTGGATGAATTATTGATATAAACTTTGTTGTGACATGGTGAGGAGACGGATGAAGTTCATTTGAGCAAATTCGTGACAGCTCTTCAATGGAGCTCCGCAGGCTTGAGTGAAGCTCAGGCAGATGCCACTCTGTTCTGTTTGCGTTTTGATGTTTCGGAGGTTTGTTGTCATGTTGATTTAATGTTATAATAAACTAATGGTTTATTTTATCTTTTTCTTATCTTTTTATTTTTATTTTATCAACTGAGTTCTTCATATGTTGTTATGTGTACATATAATCTGTGCCTGCTAAGAGTATTAATGTTGCTCATACATTGACTTTGAACAAACCATAATTTTAAATCCTTTGAGGAGAGCTTTGCTGATATGTTTCTAAGCAGTGCCTGCCAAGCAATGAAACAGACAATAAAAAGAGAGACCTGAACCTATGTAGGGTCCCTAATATCACACACTGATAGCAACCACAGAGAACACCTTAGCAAACAAAACACCTTAGCCTTATGGTGGTGAGTTTTGCATGGGCATTTTTTTTATTGTCTTTATCTTCTTTGTCCTTCAAACCTCATAAATAATTGCTCTCACATTGATTTAATAAAACACTGTCTGGCTGTCTGTGTGAATTTTGCAAATATGTAATTTCCCGCTAAGCAATATCATACAAATGTATGGATAAAGTAATTGAACTCATCACGCAGGGAGTGATTGATTTAAACCACAATGATTACGCTGTAATATAATCAGTCTAGCTGACCATGCTTGGTTTGCCCTTCTGCCACTTCGCCTTAACTCAGATTTAATGGAGGAATCTTATTGAATCTTATTGTAGCAGGTTTCCGGGCATCAGGCTATAACATAAGTCAGGACAGAGGTTGCTGACAAATCTGTAATGATAGTGGCCTATTTGTGTGTTTTCATTAGACCCCTAAGAAAACTGCCAGTGGAGAGCCCCACGACTAAATCAGCACATTAAAGCAAATGTCTTTTTTCTTTCTTTTTGCACCTTCCCTGACTCATAATCAAGCGTTTTTCATCAGAAAGAGGCTCGAAGACTCCTACATTTCTTTGATACACCTACAGCTATGATTTCTAATTACTTTTTTCAAGGTTATTAGTATCTCTGTTCACTTTCCTAAGGATTCTTTCATAGAGTGTAGTACCACATCCATCTGTTGTCCTCCTCCTTGATGAGAGGCATTTGTGCAACTGGAGAATCAATCATGAGGTGGTGTTCAGTCCATCACTCTCATATTTCAGTATATTAACATATTCTGTACTGTGTTGTTTATAGACAGAGGGTTAGAGAGAAAGGGCTGGTTTAAAACCTTGAGGTAGAATGGAGTGTGACACCATAATTAAAGTTTAATCCTTTTTGTTTTTCACACTGCTCTGAGAAAGGCTGTAGGGGAAAGTGTTTTGAGTTTGATGAGTCTAATGGATTTTTTTACACCTCTATGACACTTGAGTTGTGCACTGCAGACATCTGAAAGGTATATTTTCAGATAGTTACATATCAATCAGATGGTAATATCAGATAGTTGAGACATGACAGAGAATGAGAAATATATTTCAGTTCATCACGCCTCAAAACTCCATATATATATATATATATATATATATATATATATATATATATATATATATATATATATATATATATATATATATATTGTTCCTTATTCCTTTGAATTATTGAAATACTCTCTTCTTGCAGGATTCAAAAGCAGTTCCAGACATTGTATATGAATTGTTGCTCTTACTATAAAGATAGATGGGATTTTTTTTCAAGCCGTCATAATCATTTTGTTTGCATTGCACTGCACAGAGAGTTTAGTGATCCGTGACACATTCTTCTTGATTGACCAGCTGCTTGGACATCAGAAGCAATGAATAACTAATGAAGTCTAGAATCTGATCTGCCTTGCCATAGAAAAGTGAGAATGAGGTTATGCCAGCTGAAAGTTAATGTTTGAGACACTTGAATGCCAATAAGTTGACTTATGGCACAGTGTTAGACTCCATTAGGGCCAGAAGCCAACAGAAAGACAAGGACATTTACATTAAATATTTATATAAGTTAGATGTACTTTAGGGCCTCTCAGATTCTGTATAAGGAAATGGTACTGTATGTCAACATTGGGTCCACACAGAAGCTGCATCTTTTTTTGGCAAATGTTCTGTAATGGTTGTTCTGTAAATCTTGGTATTGCATTTAATTTGATATGATGTTTAATGCAAATGAGAGTGCTGTACTCATTATCAAATTTGCAGATTTTTTCCTTGTTTAAATAAGCACAATACATTTGAATTTCTTCACCAATCCAATCCAACATTGTTGTGCAGTGTCCACATATTGAGTCAAGCATTGCTGAACAGCGACCTTTTATCACCAATGAAGTCATTTTTCTTTAAGCCTTAGTTGTTGTGATGAGAGAAAGAGAAAAAGAAATGCATTAGGTGTCTTGAGATTACAGGATCTAAGGAGGGCTTGGGGAATTGAATGTGGGGAACTCAGAAGAAACACGGCAAGGAATGAAACCCAATCAGAGTAATACCGCAACAATCACTCTAAATAAATCTGCTGGCGGTTCACAGCTGTAAAACATTGTTTGGTTTAACATTAGAGAGTCAGGAATGACTTCTCACATCCTTGATCCTGTGATCCTCTCACAGTTGTTCAAAACCTTGATAAAGAAAAAATTGCAATGCCAAGGGGAACTGTGGTGTTTTGAATACTTATTGATAGGTGGTTTCTCACTGGCCCAAGTCAAAATGCTCATTCATTTCGTGGAATTCTGTGAGATGAGCCTGTTTTATCATCAGTCAGATGAAAATCAGAGTCTGATCACTTATCTGAAATCATGTTATCTGTATTAGAGATTGACTGCTTGAGAGCCAGTATCTGTCTGATGTGACTAGCAATAGCCTCCACTTTGGTTGCAGGAGAAAACAAACTTATAAATGTTACATTAGCATGTGAACATTGGCCAGTGCCTGTGAAGAGTAAATCCGACGTTTTCCAGCTCAACTGAGCTTCAGTTCCCTCTCTCTGATGCCTGTCCAGATGAGGAGCTTGCTGGCTCCCTAGAGATTTGCGACAGGCCAAGTTAGAGGGGCCAATTAAACGGCCATGCTTGGTTTATTTTTCAGCTAAATTTATGCTATCGCTGTCTTTCAGCTTTTTTTTCTTCTTTGTATCGTTGTCTTGTTTCTTCCCTCCCATCTTCTTTCTGCATGCACCAATGGCAGTAGTTTACATATACCCCACAACCGGACACACATAGAATGCTTCTTTTGTAATGTAATGATAGCATTGAATTAGGCTATGAGAGAGGGATGATTTGGAGTGGAGGGGATGCAAAAAGTCCTGGCAGCTCATTACCAGGATATTATCCATTCATTTTTAAGACATTTCTGTAACTCTAAAACATAACACAATGCAGTGTAAAATTCAGGTAAACAACTGTAAAAGTATAAGTATATATAGAAAATTCCTTCAAATTATTGCAGTATGTTAGGTATCATGTCCAGGCCCAGAGAGAATTTAGCTTTCAGCTCAGTTTTTTTTTTCTGCAATGCTTTTGGGAGAAATTGGCAAAATGGATTTTAAACACTGTGAAATGTGTTCAAAAGGGGTTGCAATGCCAACTGTGGAGTATATATAAATTTGTATGTTTAGATTCTGGCAAAGACAGCATTGATAATTATTAATAATAATTATGACATTTCTATCCATGTGACTGTACATTTTACTGTGTAAGACATGGTGAAAGCTTTTCATAGCATGGTTATATAAAAATATAAAAATATGACATTATAAATCTTGAAAGGATTATAAGGTAAGTGAATTTAAGGTATATAATTTGTGTCAAACTATTTGTTCATTTAAAATGAAATACAATGCCATTTATAAAGTGTGGGGTCAGTACGATTTTTTTTTTTTAAGTAATATTTTATTCAGCAAGGGTACATAAAACTGATGGAAAGTGATGAATATTTTGTAACATTACAAATGTCTTTATTGAATTATTTTAAATACATGCTTTTGTTCATCAAAGAATCCTGAAAAAAAGTATCACAGTTTCCATAAAAGTATTGAAATCAGTGTCATAAACAGCATAATGTTCAAATTTGGGAAACAAAATATGCTAAGACATTTTTTTTTAAATGATCAAGCTTTGCCATCAGAGGATAGATTACATTTTAAAATACATAAAAAAATTGTAATTTAAATCACAGTATTGCATTTTTACACTGTATTTTCAAACAAATACAGTAATTACTATGCTCTGTTGAAACATTTAGAAAACTCTTACTGGTCCCAAACTTTTGAACAGTAGTTTATATGAATAATATAATCTCACTAGACATAATTAGTGCACAGCCAACAGCAATGTACTGTATTGTAATAAGATTGTATCTTCTGCCACCCTTACTTGTGCCAGGGGGCATCGCCAAAGCTTCCCCTATCTGTGCCCTTACTCCCCTTTCCATAGAGATAATGGCTCTGGTCACATCACAGTTACTGCACTGGGGCAAACCGAACAAGGGGGCATGTTGAGTAAAAATGGAAAACTGCTCCTATTAAAGGCAAGTTGGTCCAGTCAATAATATTCTGTAGTTGCAGGTCACACGTTCAGGAGAAACCACAACTGTCAGACCAGTCTTTTTTTCTCTGAGAGTGGTGAGTGAGATGTGTTTACAGTGAGAGCTAGGTGGGCAGACCCAGAGTGCTGAAGGGTAATTACTTAGCAGTTTGAGAACATGGGCTGTTGGTTGGTGATAGGTCCTGTGTAGTTGTTCAGCCTCATTACGGCACAACATGCTGACATTGCATGCCCACACCAACACCACCAGCAGCAAACCATAATGGAAAACTTTCAGTGATGCATTTTCACTAGAGCTTACAGCTGATACGGAGAACACTGAGCAAGCATGTTGACGACAGTAGAATAGGTATAGAGGTAATACACTGAAAAGAGCTGGATATCTGAAGGTGCTCCTGTTGTCTCTGTTTTCACTCTGGGGTTGTTTAGATAAGGGGAAATAATTGGGTTAAAGCTGTTTTCTTGTTGGTGTTGTTGTTGTGTTTGTGTTTTCAAAGGACTGGTTCTGCAAAAGTAGCTAGGATATCGGAGAGGTAGTAGCCTAGATCTGTTAAAGGGATAGTTAAGCCATTAAGGAGCTCTCTCTGGGCCTATTTGCCACTTGATATTCCCACTGATATCCGTTCAGCAACCACTCTTAAAAAGAAAATGGAACTCGCTGTTCGGCATGGGATCTTCTGTCTGTGGTATATTACCAGTGCTGACGTCTTATCTAATGCAGTCTTTGATATTGAAATCAGCTAACGATAAATAAAATGCATTACATATATGTTGCAGAGACACACATATTTGTGGCCAAGTATAAGTGGGCTCACCATGATGTTGCATGAAATGTGAATGGATTGTTTTGTTTTTTTGTGTGTGCAACAAACATTTAACTTAACTTTTTCACACAATGAAAATGGATGGTGATTCAAAGCTTCAAAAAGAACAAAAGAAGTAACAAATGTACTTTGTACTTCTTTTTATTGTAATTTATCTGAAAATCATGCATTTTTTTTTAACTTTGAGGGTAACAGTTACCAGGACAGTGGATTTTGGGGTTGACATTCTTTAAAGAATAAAATAAAAAATGCCTTTGAAGAAATACTGAATTGTGAATCTTAATGAATCATGAATCTAAACGATTCAATGTTTGTTGGATTTTGATCCAATTTAAAAGCATTTTGTTGCAAGTACAATAATAACGAGTCATAAAAATCCACTGCTGTAAATCCTGGTTTAGTTAGAAAAGGCAAGGGTCCACTGAACAGCATCCCATAGAGCACTAATAGTCCAAAGAAACAATAATGTTGTAATATGGACGCCTGTGATAAGGAATGCTATATTGCGTAGCATGTCAGTGATCTACGGCTCTGTGTATTAAATGCCGCTCCATCTAAAAGAAGGTGATGGAGATTTACTACTAATCATGGAACTGGCTTTACTGACGAGATGCGCATGACAATCACATGCGATTAATTGCACAGCCCTAATAGAGATCTGGGGTACTACCATTGGCCAGTTTCACCTTGAGAGGCTTTTAGTTTAATTATAAATGTCAGGAACCTTGAAACGCTGGTCAAGGTCAATTTGGAGTTCAATGGTTTGCTCATTGGAGCCTCAGTCTCGGCTGATTTGTAAGGTCTATTTTTGTATTCATACTGACAGATCAGGAGGCACTGATCTGCACACCTGCTTCTTAGAGCAAGGAGAAAAAGGGGAGTTGAATGGGTACTCATACATCATTATGTCATCCAACAGGGTTGTCCAGTAAGCCTGTGGGATTGAGCTCGCTGTGTTGTCATGTCCAGAGCCGAAGTCTCTGTGGTTCCTGCTGACCTATTGACCTGAACTGCATTTTCTCATTTTTTAAACCTTGTGGCCTCTACAGTAGTGTTCTTTTTATTTCTGACTTTTCTAAGAGGACTTTTTTTTTTTACCTTTTTAACTGTGTCTGCTTGTTGTGTCTGAATGAATCCCATTACACAACTTCTCTGTGAACCCCAGAGTGTTTATCTTCTGTAGCGTCTAAAGAGCTCCCTTGGGGGATCTTTTGTGTCTGCTTAACAGATGTTAAATACTTGGAAATACTTCTGTCATGTGAGAGTGAGCAAAGTGCTGTCAGCGGGAGACGGGGAGCATTTGGAAACTGCAATGATTGTAGAGACCTAGAGCTCACACGGGCCTCCCACAAGTCATTTGCAGCAGGTGAGCTGACTGTAGCAGGGCAGCATGCTGACAGATGAGTCGCTGAACCTCTGGAGAACATGTGGGACTGTTTAATTGGGACTCTCTGGCTCACAGGCTACAAAACAGCCAACTTTCAAAGACCCTGGTGCTGCAGCTGTGGTCCAGAAATCCTAGGGAGCTTGCCAGTGGTCTGGTGCAAGAGCAGAAATGAGAACTGTCATTGTGGTCACTTGAGGCTCAAGTATGTAGGTGTCAGTTAAAAAACGAAGCATTCAGTCCTTATTATCCATCCTCATTTTTGTTTTCTGGTAGCAGTTGGTTTTAATCCGTGAAAGTTTCAGCGGGGCACTGATGCAATCTTATGACAATGCTAATCTAAAAAACACATTGTGCAGAAGTTCTCTGGTTCACACCTGTTCCCTTTGTGGACAGCTCGCTACGGTTCAACAATGTGTTAAAGGCGCTGAATGCACATACTCAGTTTATCTTAGTCTAATTATGTCCACACTCAAGCAAGCCTTAGGTCTCCTCTGTATGGTTTGCAACATTTGCAAAAAAATAATTCTTAATCAATATTTTTACAGTATGTAGTCTTCAGTTTTACACAATCCTTTAGAAATATGGGGTGGTGTTAGCGCAGTGGATAAGACACCCACCTTAGGTGAGAGAGACCCGGGTTCGAATCCACTGTGAGACACCAGTGTGTCCCTGAGCAAGACACTTAACCCCTAGTTGCTCCAGAGGCGTGTGACCTCTGACATATACAGCAATTGTAAGTCGCTTTGGATAAAAGCGTCAGCTAAAAGTAAATGTAATTACTGATTCGGTGCTTTTGTTGTTGTTGAAAATTGTTGTGCTGCTTAACATTTTTTCAGAAACATGATATATTTTCTTTAATTTACAGAAAGAAAAAAAAAGTTTGCATTTACTGTATATAAAACTTTTTAACAATATAACAGTCTTTACTTCCACATCTGATCAGTTAAATGCATCTTTGCCGGGGGAGAAAAAAAACTTTCCAATTACAGTGTATACAAGCTAGAACTAGTGTGTTTAGCCTGTGTGGCACTGACAATATTGAAGTGGTCTGACTCTGTAATGGTTTACTTCCATCAATAAAACTTTTAATATCGAGCAATAAAGGCTGTTCAGCAACTTTTATCGTTTGCATTAACCATTTTCCTTTGTCCTTGACTAACTGAAAGTTCTTAGGAAAAGAAATAGGCTATTGAGCCTTTATGTGAATGCAGTAGAGTTTCAGAATCTTTTTTTTTCAGTTTTGTGAATTTTTTCACCTGTGGCCTATAAAGAAAAAAACAATTAATATTATTTTTTATTGTCGTTGTTGATTATCTCGTGAGTGCTTCCAGGTCAGATGGACTGGATCTGCTACAGTTTCTTCTTCTGGATCTGCTATAGTTTCATCTATATCAAAAAGCTTTTCATAAGAAGAAAGACTTATTTGGAGTCTGTCCATAGCTTACAATTTGTTCTGACAGATTCATTACTTGAATGATAAAAGGAGTGCTAAATTAAACTTCACACTTTACAATACAGACTGTCAGGGTATCAAAGATCATAAGAAGGACTAACTGAATGATGGAATAGGTACATGCCAATCTACAGTTATGATTTGCTGAATAAAAAAAGCCAGTTTAAATCTATGATCTCGGAACCAGTCTTACTTTGCATAAGTAAACTTTATAGTTATTATAGGTCAGCAGATAAGGGATTAAACATATTTGAGCAAATTAATGAGAGATTTTCCCTCAAAGCATAACAAAGTTCCAGGAAAGCTCATAAAAACATGTTTATTATTTGGTTTATGCATGGTTAACCCATAAAGTCTCTTGCTGTAATGTGCCTTTTTTAAATCCTGCAGTGCACTGTATCTGTCACGTTCGAACAAAGGACAGGAAGCAGTTGCAAGTAAATGATGTTTATAGAGAAGTATTGCCAGGCTGGGTTGATGGTGGGTGACGCAGGGACCTCGATGGCAGCACAGACTGGTGAGGAGGTGATTGAGTGCGCAGGTGGGTGATGGTGAGGGATCCGTATGATGACTGGTAATTCCAATAGCGACCGAACAGGAACAAGACACAAACGTAGCTGAGCAGATGAAACACAGACAAGAATCACGGAGGACCTCAAACAACGATCTGACAAACAAGAGACGAAAGACAGGGCATTAAGTAGGCTGGTGGAATGAGCTTCATCTCCCGCTGATCAGATGATCAGCGGTAACACCCACATGAAACAATCAACGTGACGTAACATGAGACGAGCAGGAAACGGTGCATTCATGAACCGTGACAGTATCATGTAAAAATACACAATGGGCATAATTACCTCAAACCAAACCTGTGTCTTCTGTTTTTCCACATTTATATTCTACACATTTCTCACCTCATCAAAAATAGCTAAAGGTGAAAGTGAAAATGAGTGGATGTCCTGCTCTATCCTCTGACCCAGTGATGTCCCAGAGCAGCCATGTTATGAGGCCTCCGCTCCTCGGGTTTCTCTGCAGGCTAATGATACAGAGGTTCTGGATGTGTGTGTGTGTGTGTGTGTGTGTGTGTGTGAGAGAGAGAGAGAGAAGAAGCTCAGATTGTCAGTGTAAATGGCACCTTATATGTTGAGTGATGGAGATGCACTGACATTCATTACTCTCTTTCGCTCACAGCTATGGATTCTCCATTCTTCACTCAATACCTACAGGATGCTGGGCTGGCATTAAAGAAATGGCACGGCTTCTGCTGATAGTGATAGTCCACCCAGAAATGAAAATTCTCTCATGATTTACTCAGACTCATGTTGTTCTAAACCAGTATTACGTGTTTTAAAGAATGTTTTATTACTATTATTATTATTATTATTATTATTATTATTATTATTAATTTAACTGCTTATTTCAAGGAAATAAGATGTTGTTTTTTTTTGGTTCCTAACTCTTTCGATAGGCTTTTCTGGAGCCCGACTAATCAGACTGCTGTAGGCTTTTTACTTATAGGAATGCAAAGGCTATCATGAATGAAGGAATTGTTGTCTGTCAGCGGTGTGGCTGTTTCTATACTTGGCGTTGTCTCAGTCTGTCCTCTCTAATCAGGTTTTCTTCAGCGACAATGGTTTGTGTGAAAATGTGTGTGTGTCAGATAAAGAGTGAAAGTGAGACAGGAAAGAGAGATAAAGACACATAGAGAAAAAGAGAGAGCATTTTTTTGGCTTAGAGTAATAGGTTCGGCAGATGTTTTTGTGGAAAGAAAGAGGGAGAAAGAGTGCCTGACGTGATGAAGAATGTGTCGTTTTGTTGAGTTTGGCCTTGTCCCAAATGGCGCACTTGATGTGCACTTACAATTTTGAGAACTGTAGGCTCCCTCATACCCTTGCCCATGAATATCTGAAGTCAATGAGTCATTTTAAGTTTCAGAAATGTCCTGATGGTTGCACACTTTTGTTGAGATCACACTGGTACTAGCTCTGCGGTGGATTTCTTCTTGTAAAAAAAAGTGCTTCTGATTGGCTAAATCTGATTGTGGAGTAGGAGTGAACATTATCAATTATCTATTAATTGGTTTTAAGATTATTTTTAAAGTTTTTGTTCTGTCAACATCTATTTGAAAAGAATGAATAAAAAGCTACAGTGCAAAGTTGTTATATGGCATTAACATTGCAGTAAATTTGATAATATGAATTAAATTAAGCTGTATTAGAACTTTTTTTATATTTATAGTTTAATTCAGACTAATTGTGCAAAAATTACTGAAAAGTGATTATCTAGCTGCAGTACATAAAAGACCTGCTGGTAATAATAAAATATATGTTGTTGTTATTTATTTATTTAATTGTTTAATTATTTGTCTATAGTTTGTTTGTAGAAATTCAATACGAAATGGGGTGAAGGCTGTTTTTCTTTCCATAATCCACATATTCATACTCCATGTTTCATGGGAAAACCCCAGTGTGTTTATGAAGTCTACAACAGGGTGACCCTCAGGCAACTACTTTCGGTCTCCTTTTAAATGCACTTAAATCACATGCTGTGCATATAATTACAAGGAATGCTACACTGAACTGATGCCACAATTTATAGTGCTTATAGCAGGATAGGGGAAAAGGACGGGGTGTAAATCCATTATGAGCTAGCGATCTCTGTTTTGGCATGCAAGTGAGTTTTTCTTTGTTTCCAGTGCTGAAAAGCAAATTTAAAGAAGTCAGCATTTTCTGTGAGAGGAACAGCTTAGACAAAAGGGAGATGAGAGCAGGAGATAATTGTATGTTGTTTAATTCATTTGTGTGGATGCTGACCACAGTTTATGTTTCCCCCCTTCCTTTTTTCTATGAAAGCTGCAAACTCAAAAAAAAGTTAAGGATTAATTAATTCCCCCCGGACAGGATTGGTCAGAGAGAAATTAAGATAAAAGAAATCGAAAGATTACAGTTTCCTCTAAATATTTATTAACAAATTAGATGTATTTATTTATTTCATATTTACAAATAGAACTTGGAATATTTTAGGTGATGGCATAAGTATTTTCTTTTTTTAATTGGTATATATATTTAAGGCATTAATTAATAATTTGCAACATTGCATGTACAATTTTTACAAATGGCTTTAAAGCTTGAAACTTCATGAAGCTTTCAATTTTGCTTCTGTTTATAATATGATGTGTTCTCATCCTTTCTGATTGTATGTAGTAAAACCTTGACCTTATTGTTTTCAAATATTTCAAGAGATGACTTCGGCCATTAAAAGCCTGTTGAAAACACAATATCAGTTGAGGAGTAGGTTTATTTATTTACTCTGTAAAAAAAGAGAAGGCACTGGCATGTACAGCATAAGATGTTTAGATGTGACTGTGTATTTAAACTCTTGGTCATCAGTTCAGGTTTTTGTATCTTTTTTGTACGGTAGATAAAAAGCATGATTATTAAAGAAGCTTTTATGTCTCACCTCACATTTAACTAACTATTTACTATGACTTTTGCCTCAGTAAAACAGTCAACTCCTGATACTCTGCTTATTAGTAGTTTATAGTTAATAGGTAGTTAATTTACATAGATATGGGCTTGGATTAAGGAATCTAAAATATGGGCATGCAGAATAAAGCATTAATGTGTTTATAAGTACTAATAAACAGCCAATATGCTAGTAATATGCATGCTAATAAACAATTTGTTCATAGTGAAGATTGGCCCCTACACTGAAGTGATAGCATCTCTTGTGTGCCTCAGTGACTCTTTCTAAATGAGCAGAGGGGCATTGTCCTGCTCTGTTAGGACCCCACGCCATTAAAGTTCAAACTTCTCTGAAGTCATTGTCATTTCAGACTCACTGTCTTGTTATACCACCCCCTCTAGTTAAAATATCTGCTTTTACCCTTCAGGCTGACAGTTTAGACTCTGTCTTTAGGTATAATGAGAGTGTTTCAGACTGAGTCAGGAGCAGGATGGTCAATTCTCCATCTGGCCATTGTTAAATGTCATTCATTGTGCCATAACAATGTGAGGAGCATAGACAGGCACTAAATGTTGTGTTTTCACCATGGCTTTTGGGGCTCTTTCCTTAAGATCTTCTGACACAAACGGAAAAAGAATACCAAACCAAAATACTCGTTATTCTGTTGTGTTCAAAGCTAGCAATGTCACGATGCATGGTACAGGGTGATGGCATGTGGGTTTCTGTCATATTATATCTGGGATTGTAGCATTTTATTTAAGAAATATATAAATATGCAAATGCTTTTCTCTTGAATTTTTTATTCTTCTGAGAATCCATAAAAATTGTATCTTGGTTTCCACAGAAATATTAAGCAGCAACTTTTTGCAACATCTTTCTTAAACAAATGTCAAATGTGATTTGTTTTAAAATTCAAAATAAAAAGTCTCTTTAAATTGTAATATAATTTAACTATATTATTTACTCTATTTTTTTTTTATCAAATAAATGCAGTCTACTATCTACTTTATCCAATAGGCCTAATTATAACCTGTTTCACAGAGTGCAATATTTTTGCCCAGTGTATATTTCAAACATGAATAAATTTATGAATCATGCACAAACTGAATAAATATTATTTTTAACAGTATTATTAAATTACTGTGTCTTAAAAGATTAACTTTGATATGGGGGGAATGACCATTAATATTTAAATATCCACTATGGATATATTCTGCATCCTTTAGGAGTGGGATTACTGAAAATATGTGCTTTAGTTATTCTCAGAAGGTGTTGTGGATCTTTAAAGATGTCCTGCTATGTATGTAGTTTGTGCTGTACAATCACCTCTGAGCTATTAAAACCCTGGTCCAAAATCAGCTATGCAGCTAGTAATTGATTTTCCAGATCAATACTGTCTAGCCCAGTGCAGAGAAATTTAAACAAACCCTAAATGATTGTGGGGGACTTTAAACATTGTCTTATTTAAACTGGGCATGCAATAACAAGCTGTTATACTATCATAATTCATTGTAAATCTTGACCTACGGATCATTAGCAGACAGCGTTGCTTATTAAGCAGTTGTTATTTTGAGGACTGATGGCTGAGGTGTAGTTGGCACGCAGAGCAAATTGTGGACTGCTCACCTTTTCCTGCTCTCTGCCTGCAGCTTAGCTGACAACACACTTTCTTCATCCATCAGAGAAACCAGCACATCAGTGTGAGACTTTGCAGAATGAACACCTTATCACTCTCTCCTTCCTTGTCAGTTTCCTTTGTGTCTCCCTGCCTGTTGCTGTTCTTTTTCTTGTTTTAAATATCATGGCATGTCAGTGAAAGTATAATTACATATTAACATGTATCATATTTGTGTGCATTATACATAAAAATAATTAGCTATAGTTATCTGCAAGTTGGAAGAAAGTAAGTCATTCAGGTTTGCAATAACATGAGGGTGAAAAAATGACCATATCTATATTTTTCAAGTTTGTGTATTTTCTTGAGCATACATTCTTTCTGATACAGGTTTTTCCAGTGAATGTCACGTACAGGTTCCCTCACTCTTTCTTCCACCAGCCTTAATTAGTATTAATCACTTCTCACACTTCTCGCCTTGTAAAAGCTGCCAGCTGCCAATTATCAGTGATTATTCTCATTTTGGTAGGGGAAGAAGTTGTGCTGTCAATAGTTGCGTTCTTATTCACAGGGTTCCTTCACAGTGTTCACTCCTCAAAATGTATCATTTGGAATGGATTGACAGGATTTGGGGTATTGTAAAATATTGTAATTTATATTTATTTACATTATATTCTATAACTCAGTGACTGGTGTGTAAATGTTCCTCTTTTCCTCTTCACTTGATCTGTATCACTGTATATAATTATGTCCTATTCTGTTTGCAGTGTCTTTCAGACTGAACATATACATTTCTCACAATTCAAATATGATGAGTGAATGCCATGGTTTTCTTTCAGGTTATTGGAATATTTCCGAATAGATTCACAGTTGCTTATTGGCATGCAAATTACTAGCATGTTGGCTGTGCATTAGTATTTATTAACACATATTAATGCCTTAATGTGCTTGACCCTATTTTAGATCCCTTAACCATACCAAATAAACCCAATATCTAAACATAGCTACTACAACAATGACCTTGCCAACTATTATTAAGCAGCAAATTAGGAGTTTATTGAGGGAAAACTGGTTAAATGGTATAGTTTACCCAAAAATGATTTTTTTTTATTTTCTCACCCTCATGTTGTTCCAAACCTATATGATTATGTTGAACATAAAAGAAGACATTGTAAAGAATGCTGGTAATCAAGCAGTTGATGGTCCCCATTTAATTCCATGGTATTTCTTTGCCTTCAATGGAAGAACATGAACTGGTTCTTCAAAATTCTTCACAATATCTTATTTTGTGTTCAGCATAAGAAATAAATTTATACAGGTTTTGAACAATATGACGATAAGTAAATTATGACAAAATTTACATTTTTGGATGAACAATTTCTTTTATAGTGAATAAGTACTACCAAGTAGTTGTGTGTGGATGTTTCAAAAATTTTGCAGTGGAGTATGGACTGTTTCTTTATTTTTTTCTTTTGAAAGCACAGCCCTCAATTAGCTACCGTCAGCCATATGAACTGATTTATACTTAGCAATACTTTTAGTGAAATAGTCTGTGTATGTCTTTCTCCTAGTCATTTATTTACATTTAGTTTGTTTTGAAGATATATTTCTAACAATTAGACATTGTGGAGTATTCAAGACAGACACCAGAGGTGGAAAGAGTACAAAAATATTCTACTCAAGTAAAAGTACCATTACATTAATGAAATTTTACTTAAGTACAAGTAAAAGTACCAGTCTAAAAATCTACTCAAGTAAAAGTAAAAAGTAGCTCATTTAAAATTTACTCAGAGTAAAAATTACTTAGTTACATTTTAACAGTGGGAGGGAGTCATAAATGGGACAGTCAAACTCAGTTCCTGGAGGGCCACAGTCCTGCACAGTTTAGATATAACCCTTATTAAACACACCTGATCCAGCTAATCTAATCATTTAGGTTTATTTGAAAACTACATAATATGTGTGCTGGTGCAGGGTTAGAACTAAACTCTGCAGGGCTACGACCCTCCAGGAACTGAGTTTGACACCCCTGGGATAGGCCTATTAATCTCAAACTAGTTGTTTTTAATTAAAGGAATCAGTTATTTAGAATAATAATACATTTGGGCTGTTGCCAGGGAAATCAGTATCAACAAACTCATCTTTTAATGCAGAGGAAATGCAGAAGATTCATTGGAAGTGGCATTTAGATGTATTACACTGTTTAGTGCAGGACAAGAATGCATTTAACCTGCAGTTACAAATGCATGAATAATGTTTTGATATACAAGACATAAAATGTTGAATACTCATTTGAAATGATAAGAAATTAATTATTTTAAAAAATCAAAAGATAGCCTACTTTAAATGTGAAATTAAAATGGCCAGTATGTGTCAGCAAGTCACTGTTAATAAGTGAGTCATTGCGATTGAACCGAATCATTTAAACGTTTGATTCATTCAGAAACGAAACACTGTCACGTTGCTCAGAGACGCAAAACTGTGCTTTGGTGGCTGTGTTTGGAATTATTTTCTGTTGTAGAAATAGAGCTAAAAAAGGCAATATGGTGTCTAAAACGCAAGTCTCTTAATTAACTTGTTTACTGAACTGTTATATATATATATGTATGTATATATTCATGATGATTTTTGGAGGAAAAGATGGCATTCTTTGTGTGATTTTGATTTAATATATGAAATTATATAAATATGTGAATTTTCTGCCCCTATATCTTCAATTTTGTGATCATTCTAAATGCATTTTAGGAGACTGAATCACACAGTGAAAGAACGCACAAAAATTCGCGCGCACATCATTAAAACAAAAATAGCACACTCCTCACCATGGTCTTTTTAGCTAATTTGTGCAAAACCTCTTGCTAAAATGTCAAAGCTTCATTTTAACCACCAATGCAACGATGCAATTATTAAGCGTACCTCTTCTTGCGAAGGGTTGATGTCTTGTCGAGATTTTATAAGCTGCTAGTTTGGTCTTCCTAGGCAAGTACAGCTTACACTGCATAATAGAGCATACATATGGCCATGGGTTCACTTCATTTCCTTCGGGTTCAACTTCAGAATATGACGGGGTTTCGTTTTCAGCGGTGTCTGCACCACTAACGCCTGTTTTGTCCGTCTGCATCTTTCTTGTGATTTTGGCGCCAGTTTGCCCTCCTGCCCATTATTTACTGCCTTAGTTTCCAGGGAGCGATTTATTTATTTTTTTTATTTATTTTTTTACTCAGTAATTAATGTGTTTTAAAATGTAGCGAAGTACAATACTTCAATCAAAATATACTTAAGTAAAAGTAAAATTACAAATTTAAAAAATTACTTTAAAAAGTATTAGTACACAAAAAAGCTACTCAATTACAGTAACGCGAGTAAATGTAATTAGTTACTTTCCACCTCTGACAGACACTAAAACCCTTTAACATTTGAGATGATTTTTATATCTTGTCTACTATATGGTATACTATCTTGTCTTGAATGTCAGTCAGTCTTCTCTCTTAGTTTTAATTAAATCCATGACTGAGCTCTATCAAAGGTCATATGCCAAGTTTGGATCAATAAAGAAGTACTGACCAAAGATTGAACTGGTTCGATAAATCTATAACTTTGCTCTAGTCCTTCAGCTTGAATCTTCTGCAATACAGTGGATGCTGCAAGGGATTATTATTTTTTTAATCTCCCACCCTCATTTCTTGTTCTGTAGTACTACAGTACTTGACGGTTAGTCACAGACAAACTTGCTTAATTTCTTTCATAGAAGAAAAGGTGGTGTGCCTTTTTAAAATTCATCTTGAAATTAGTATTCCTTAGTTTATTTGATAAAACACAGAAAATAATTATGAGGTCCAAATTAAAACTGTGAAAAGCTCTTTTGTTTGTTTCTTTTTTTGACAGTAGTTCTTGAGTTTGGTTCATACCCTGAAATCCAACTCACCACTTGGAAAAGGTCAAAATCAGATTGAAAAGCCACTACAGATATCATAGTCTGCATTTATCCCACATATACTTTGTGGATTACATGTTAGATGGGACTATCTTGCATCTGACACAAAAATGAAACCGACTGCTTTACATCTGTACGATGAAACAACATTATGTCTGATAACAATGCCATTTTGAAGAAAGTCTCTGAGAAAATGATGTCCAGCTGTGCCAGTATACCATTCTGGATGCTCTCATCTGTTGTGGTTAGACATCATATTCTAGAAGGTTAGATGTGCTTTGAGGAAAAAATCTGTTGCAGTGTTGACTTACAATTCTGCAGTAAAATGTCAGTCGATGAGTGGTGGCAGGTGGACTGCGATATGAAGCGAAATATGCATTAACGTTGGGCTGAAACGTATGAGATTGTTCACGCTTTGCCATTTTGGCAACTGATGCACAGCAGATGTGTCAGAGTTTTGGTATCAGATATCTGCTCTGTCATGATTGTCACTGTCCATAAATATGATATGCCTATGAAAAATGTCTGCTGGGGAAAATATTTTGAATGATTGATGGATCCAAAGAAGATTCTGCCCACAACATTGACCGAGACATCAAGGGTGATGTCATATTTAATAAACTAAATGGTGAGCATAAATGGATTACAACGCTAAGAGATGCGATTGTATTCATTCTTCCATTCTGTACACACAAAGGGTTTGCTTTAGAGAGCCTCAGCTCCAGCACACGTTGTCTTAGTAACTTTAATGAGAACTCAGGGGACAGCTGACCCCTCTGACTTTCTCTCGCATTTTTTAGTGAGGCCTGTATACAATGTGTTTTTTTTTTTTTAAGATTTAAAAAGCTATGATGTTAATGTAAATCATTTGAACAGGTTTTTTTTTGAGTGCATCTGTTAAAATATCTCTGTTTTATCTTCTTTATTTTTTTTTATTTATCTACGCACCTTTTTTGTACTATTAGAAATAGGCTACAATCTATACTAACTATACTATGCATCTATTTCTATACTAGATGTCACATTGTTACTGACAAATTTGTACTTCCTTTCCATTAGCTGTTTACAATTAGCCAATCCAAGTGTCTGTATTATTCTTTTACAAGGCATGAGCTTCTTCTTCTTTTTTTAAATTAAATTATAAATTATATATATATATATATATATATATATATATACACACACACACACACACACACACACACACACACACACACACACACACACACATATACACACACACATATATATATATATATATATATATATATATATAGACAAAATGCTCTATTTGCTTGTATTATGCCCCTTTTTGTACTATAACAAATAGGTTACATCTACTAGATGTCCATCCATTAGATGGTGGCTTTGTTTTCAGGATCTGCTCTGCATTTAGAGGATCTGCTACTGAATCCATTTGATATTCTGTTCACTGCTCAGTGAACATGGGGCCATGTTTTGCTACTTTTCTGTGAATAATGGCTTCAACTGTGATGCTAAAGTGCTGCAATATTGAAACTCTGTACCACAATTTGTTTATGTATTGAAATTGGAAGGTATAATTGCTTGAGAGAGAAAGGAGAATGTAATTGACTTTATTACATTAAACTAGCAGATTAATGAAGTGACAGAGTTTCCTCATTTAAAGTTCATTGCATTATTTCTTCCACTGCTATCTTAAAACTTAACACGTTAAGTGGTTTATATTCATATTGTTTGATACATGATAGCTTTAATGACAGAATTAAGAATTACAGTTGGCTATAATGCAGCAAATGGATCTGAAATGGCTCCGTGTATGTATATCATAATTTTAATGTTGACTCATGAAATACTATAAGTGCATTTGCATGGTTAGCTATTTTTTTAGCACGCTTGATTCAGTTTTTTTCTGTTTATTCCTTAATGCACATATAATTTGGTTTATGGTGTTGTTCAGAAGTGAGGGGAGCATGCTGTGGCGATGATAACTCTGTAGCAAGGCGTTTACATTGTAGAACTGGTACAACATTTGTCTCATTGGCTATTTTCATAGCTAAAACAGATTTGTCTGTTCTCCATTCTCATGCATCGCATTAGAGAAGATTGATAAGTGTGGCCCTGTGTGTGGGTTTATAGGTCATTTCCCCTGGATCTTTCACTAGCCCTTGAGAGCCCTCGTATCACCACATGGTAAATAAATCAGCCTGTGCAACTTTCCTCTGAAGAGATTTAATTTACCTCACAACCAGTGAGCTGGAAAGGGCTATTTTACTCACCTACCAAGTAAACAGAGGCTGTAGCCACAAAATAATCGACTGAGATAGAAAGGAAGCAAGAAAAGGGTAATGTCTTTTGAGGTTAGTGTCCACTCTAACTGATTTAGAAATCCTGTTTTTGCTCTTTGTTTCTTCCAAAACAAGTCAAAATCAGAGGTTAGAATACAAGAGACAAAAGTTATGCCTAGTATTTATAGAACAAATGAAGCAGCCAATGCACCAAATACATCATTTCATTTTTCACTTAAAACTGCCTGAACATTTTGTAATTATCAATGAGCCAGTCAAACCCTCTCAGCTTCTGCAGAGAAGACACGATTGTCCTCCCTTTCCATTATTCTTTCACAAGGCATACCAGCTTGATTTGTTTTTGGAAAAATATATAGCCAAAAACTTGTTTGGTTTTATTTATCAAACAAATATTGAGGATGGTACAGAGGGATTTTTAATTCATAATTTTTTTCCAAATCTTATAATTTAGGTACTGTATTTTACAGTAGGCAGTTGGAAATTGAGATGGAACTGGATTCTTTGTGTGTACTGATTGCATTATTGTTTAGTGACCCATTTCATTTTCATATTAAATAAATGCAATTCTTTGTATTATTACTCAGACAGAATGCTCTGGAAAAGGGCTGATTAAGAATGCTGCTTAAAATGATTCAAATTCCATTCTTGTGTGCACAGAGATTAAGATAAGCCAGAGGACTCTTGTTTTGATTTCATATTGATAGGATAATAGTCGCTACTGTATGTCATTTGCTCATATTTATTTTCATCTTGTTTTTTATTGCAAGAGGATCTTAAATGCCTGGTATTTAATTTTACTGGATTGTGTTTCATAGATTAGATTGTATTTCATTTATTTTCTAAACATCCCTACAAATTCTTTCATTTGCTATCAAACTGCTATTGATTGGAGTTCTGTACCCAGATGGCAGTCAGAATAAAGAACCCAAAAGATAACATTTTGCATAGTATTTTTTTTTAATAGTTTTTTTTCCACATGAAAGAAAGTCAGTAGCTAATTTAATAATATTCTCTGTGCTAATATAAAACATGTCTAATGTTATGCATGAAGCAGAATATGAAGGTAATTGTTCTCAGAGAGAGTCTCTTTTAGAATCTAGCTTTTCTTCTTCACCACTTAACATTTAATTTATTATTCACTTTTCTTCCTGCAAATGACAGTAGTTTCAATTTAATGAATTTTCTTATCTCATCTCACTTTTAGAGGATTACTAATGCAATATGGGAATGTATGCTTGTAAGGTGGGGTTGCATCTTAATTTGCAGTGTTGTACTATGCTGCTCATTACAGCATTTGATTTTAAGCTCTATTATTCAAGTGTGTCTTGTATCAAACTACTGTGAGTATGTTATTATCTAGAGGATGAAAAAAGAAAGCATTTGGAGGGCTCAAGCTAAAGATTCATTCCCATGTATTGCATCTATTGCTATGAAATCTCTTGATATGCAAGTCAATTGTTATTTAATCGATGCCATTTCATATTGTTTCTATCTAGAATTTCAGTTGTGATATGTCAGTATGCAACATGAAGCACAAAGCAAATTCAATTATCAGACATTTCTCATTCATGAATGTAATTAATCTAGCCCCACTTTGAGGGTTCCCAGGCCCCACTTATTCATTGTAATCACCTGTGTAGGAATACCACAGCTAAAATTTAAATTACACTCTTGACTTAATATTGTTATTAGTTGCAGAAATAGAGGGTGGCCTCCTGTAGAGCTTCCATCTGCTGGAACACCTTCCACATATGACAGATACCGGAAGTGAGAGAAGAGTGTTTATTACTTTTGAAATTATGAAAATCATGGATTTGCCCCAAGAGGCCTTTATTCACCCCCTAGAGCACAGTTACTCATTGCGCGGCTCGCGAGCCGCATGCGGCTCGTCAAGCTATAACTGGCGGCTTGCATAGTAGCTTACAGTATCACACTGCCACTTGCCTTCAGAGCATGTGAGGCGGGAGCGAGCGGGGAGCGCGAGCGGGCGGATCTTGGACAGAGCGCAGAGCGCAGAGCGGCAATTTCAAAAGGACGGTGGACGGAGCGTCGCATTTCCCACTCCAATTTCGCTCTGCTCACACCACGAGTCTGAAGCATGCTCATTCAAGCCTTACCCTGAATCCATTAGTCTTGCACAGTCATCAACAGTAGACTATTTTCAAGCAAAACTTGGCTCAATAATGGAGTTCAAAAAGTAAAATGAGAATTCATACAGGTGTAGCCTATCAATATAAGTCGCTCCGGAGTAGCCTATAAGGCGCATCAGTCAAAAAATGCGCCATGAAGAAGAAAAAACATATAGGCCTAGCCTCGCACTGGACTATAAGTCGCATTTATTTAGAAATGTATAAAAAAAAAAAAAAATATCTTATGGACGGGACAGTTCTCCGTTACGGACGTGAGCGCTCTGACAGCGGCACTAGGACTGCTTTAAAACTTTCACTGAGACCTCAAACAGAAAGCACAAAGCCTGCCTTTAAATTTGATTTCGTTTTGTATTAATTGTATCTTAATTTTAATCAAGGTTTCATCAACCAATTGTCTGGATTTAATAAGAAGTAAATAGAAAATAGATAACCACGATACGAAGGAGCCGGTGTGAACCTGGAGTTTGTCTCATGAATGAACCGAAACTCAGCGTATAGCCTACTTGCCTCACAGACCCAACAAATAGGCTATATATAAAGCTTGAAATGTCTACTTTTAAACAAAAAAATTCAAAACGAAAGAAAACAGACTGCTCTCCCTCCCGTATGAAATGTGCATTTCTCTCAGGCGCGTTCACTACTGCGAAGATCACGAGTCAGCATCTTTCTAGCCGACAGACATAAAAAAAAATTAAATGTCTTCTGCTATATTTTACATATTCATAATCATTAATTTTGCCGGTTCGTTGTGACAGCTTTTAGGTGCCCTTAAATGTTTCATGAATGCATCAGCACTGAAAACATAGAGATTTTTTTTTTCTTTTGGGGGCATTTTGTTTGACATGCATGCCAGCTTTCACTCATCCCACTATTAAAGTAAATCTGTTCTTAAACGAAAATGTATTGGCCGTGTTATTTCTTTTTTGTGGGATGTCCAATTTATATGTAGAAATGCACATTTGCAAAGGTGACTTAGTATGTTGTCGTAAAAGTGGCTCGCCTTTTGATTTTGCTCTGCCAATGTGGGTCTTGTGAAAAAAATAATGAGGATCACTGCCCTAGAGCCATGTAAGGCACATTTTATTATGGATATGTGAGCTTCATTTGACGTCTTGTGGACTGTTCAACAGAAACAAAAATCATAGAGGTTGGAATATCTAGGAAAATCTTTTTATTAGGGATGCTTCGATCAGGATTTTTGCAGTCGATACCAAGTACCAATTTCTTGTCATGATGATCAGCCGATACCGATGCTGATTCTGATGCTTCAAGCCAGAGATGGCCACTTGAGTTAGTGACTCGGACTTGAGTCGCATTTTTATAGACTTCAGATTTGATTCATAATTTACCTGAAATGACTCCAGACTTGACTCAACTCCAGGAAAATTGTAAAAGTTACTCCAGTCTTTTATCCTTAAATACTTACATAACTGATATTCAAAATGCAGACCGCATCTGCACCCCGGCATCCATCCAGACCTCAAGCCTTAAACATAGCACGATTTTAACCATTTTTTTGAGCAGCGCATCAAAACAGCAAAGTGGATCACATAACAAGCGCTCAGGGTCATTTATAATAAATATATTTCAAAGTTATGTCTTCTAGTATTTTTATTGAAAGCCAAACGTGCTTTGTTCAAGCCCTTTCAGCTCTGTGCGCTTTCTCTTTCTCTCTCTCCGGACACGCCAGCATCAAGTTTAGATGACGTGGTTTTTTAAAAACTACAGAAACAACAAAACACAGCAGAAAACAACAATGCTTCAAATATAGTTATACTGTGGAGGACAACATAAACATTTAATTAAAAAAACTAAAAAGCATTTAAACTCCTAAAAGAACTAATTGGAGAAGTCTGATGTAACACATAAGGTTTAATACTGTCCACTATAAGACTGAACAGTAAAAAAAAAAAAAAAAAAAAAGGAGGAAAACATTTAAACTACTGAAAGAACAAAACTGTTCGGTTACGGTTATATCCACAGGTGACGTGGATAATCCGAAGGTCGGGTAATAAAAAAAATTGCATTCTGATTATTTGCGGGTGGGTCACGGGTGGATAAAATTATGCAAATGTTAACTACATTTATTTTTAAATACAGTTATTTTTTCATCAGGCAGGCGATTTTCTCTGTGTGTGTGTGAGTTCCACATTCCAGATAAAGTTTAAAAGGAGTAAAGCCTGTGGTAATGCTATTGAGTAGGCTAATATATGTGGCCAAATAAGATAATTTGTTTTATGAATAAATGTTAGCTGTTCATGATCAGCGTATTATGTTACCGTTACCCCTTACTTCAACAAGGTTTTATTCTGTCTTCCACGCTGTGACAACTAACAAAAGACTTAATTTTTGCCAAGCAGAATGGAGAGCCACTTCAGAAATGTGCCGCAGCTGGCCAGAATACACACAAGCACTGACTAGAGTGGCCATGATCAGCTCTGGTTCCCGTGGAGCCATATTGCACTGCAGACGTGCACAGTGATGTGCAGATCAGCTCTACAGTACGTCACTGAATCTGCTGTTAAAAATGAATCATCATATCATCATGCCAAACACGCAGGACAAATTAAATCTTCATTGTTTCTTGAAATGTCATAGCATTTCCACACGGGCGATGACATGACTGTGGTTCCAAATAATTTATGTCCCCACACATCATGTAGGTCGTCATGCATTGACGTTATCAAATTGAGATCGGTTCGTGAGATCAGCCAAGTGTAGTGAGTACCAATAGAGTCATAAAATGTGATTATCGGCTGATACCGATCTCCGGCCGATCGATCGGACCGTCCCTATTTTTTATGTAACTCCGACTGGATTCGTCTGAAAGAAGAAAGTCATATAAACTTAGGATGCCTCGAGGGTAAGTACAACACAGGCTAATTTTCATTTTTGGGTGAACTAACCCTTTAATAAAATCACAGACAATACAAAGCCCTTAAAGATGTTTAAAACATCCATTTCTGAATCGCAAAAGTCTGATATCCACAACAGACATCATTAGTGGCACCGTAGATGGCAAGGTACAAAAATTGAGCGAGTAGTGGCATGGTCTTGATATTATTGTTTTAGCCACTAAAGGCACATCGGCTTAACTGTTAGGATTGTTGACAGCAGAGCTTTTTGTCCCAGATCTCTTCTGCTAGCCTGTTTTGATGGTTTCTAGTGCCAGGAGAGCAGATGGGCATCAATGCCATCAAAGGTAAATGTGAGATGGGCTGAGGGAGCCAGCAACCTCCTCTGTGTCACTGCAGACAAATCTGAGAGCTAATGTTGCTGATAAGGTAAAATGACACCTGTAATGAATGCCCAAAAATGAAAAAGTGTGACCGGAGTGCTGAATGTGTGGAATTGAGAATAGAGTCAGATCTGTAAAGTGGAGAGAGAGAAAACGAGTGAATACATTTTTTTTTTTTTTTGTGAGCTTCAAGTACTGGCTGCTTTTCACACTTTTGACCATACGTTCAGCTAGTGAAACAACTTCCTTAACATGCAGCACACATCTTTTAGTGAGCCAAAACTGGAACTACAACAAAAACTCCTTCTACAAAGATCTTCAAGTGATAGAAGGAGTTCTAAACCCATTCTGTGGAGGAAATGTTGTCTGCCAGGCTAATTTGAATGTGTAGAGCTGCTGGTTCCTGTGGGTTGTACTCCTACAACTTGATATGACAACAGGTTTAGTTTGTAGTTCTCATCAAAGCCTTCTAAGTGATTGGGTTCAACCACTTTAAAGCAGTAATTGCAAACCCAAGGTAGTTAAGCAAGTTTAAGTTGGCGCTTGAAAATATTTTGATTTGCATATATGTATGTATATGATTAAATAAGTCATTACTATAGGGTTAAATATTTTGTTATTATATATTTTGTTATCTTGTATTTTGAATAAACAGCATTTTCAAAGAAAAATTATGTTTGACAATTTGAACAATTTGAACATTTATGTAGTATATAAAGACTCATTATAAAGCGGTTTATTAATGCATCAGTCCTTGTCTTGCTCACATTTTTATTTACTCTAAATTAACAGATTTCTGTTGTTTAGTTTAAAAATTAGTCATTGGATGTTACCATTTTCATTTTAGACTATTCATCAGTGGTCGAAATCTTCACCACAGAGGAATAGAGTGTTTGTCTCTTTCTATCAGCATCTAAGTCTCTGTCCTTCATTAAAACCTATTATGCCCTTCACCAAACATGTACGTGCAGCAACAGGTACTGGAAAGTTCATCCTGTCATGAAAATACATATCCTTTCGATACAGAATGTATGTGGTGAAGGCAGTGACATCCAAGTAGCATTCCACAACTTCCTGTTTTTACTCAGTAACTTACAGAGACAGCATGTCAGCTTCGTCCACCTGGTCCATATGCTCATCGCAATCATCTTGTTGCAGTGGCAACCTTTTTGCTCCTTGTCACATTAGTGAAGGATGCAGGACAGTAGCTGTTTGACAGAAATGCTACACTAACTTATCTTTCCAACTCACAGATGAAATTGCATCAGAAGTTAGACAGTCCTTTCTGAAGTCCCTGAGCTGATAAATTATTTTTGGTGGACACCATCTTTTGCTCAATTTAACTGTTGTTTAATCCTAATTTGTACTGTTTAGTTTGGCTGCAGTGCTTTTGATAATTATAGTTCTGTTTCCTAAGATGTTGAAATTATACAGCTTTCCATAGCCTGGCCAGAAACCTGCTGAAAATGTTGATACTTATCAAAATGGAAATGGAGTGTCTCTCATCTCTTAGAGGATCACCATCTCAGCTTGAGTGTGATGTTAATTGCCATCAAAGCCTATTTCCTTCATGTTAAAAAGACAGAAAGTTTGTTGAGTTTAGATGCATAGAGTAACTTGAAATGTAGTGTGCATTAAAGATCTTCATCAAATAATGAGAGAATCCACTGGGTCCCTCAATTCATTCATTCATTCAAAACAAGATGATTCCATACTGTTTCTTCAATATATATTTCTCAACCCTGATGTTTATCTCCTGATGTGGACACTTTAATGTATATATTTTAGCAAATATCAAAGCAAAAAAAGATAACTTTTCCCCTGATTGGTGGGATTTTCATCCAACAAGTATGGCTATGGTCAATGTCTGCCCAGCTAGATTTTCACAGTTTTGAAATTTGTGAAATACATTCCTTTTGACATGCCCTACAGCATTCATCTGATCTTGTCAGTTAAGATTTTAGTTTAACCAAGCCCTTCACATGTAGCGCGTCAACGAATTTGATTGTGAGGGTGCCATCTGGAAATGACAAGGCATCCTGAATTTGTCATTTTCGTCCAAACCTGAGCAAGTTTGGGATCAGGACAGCCTACTGCCAAAAAAATCTCCTAAAATTAAATGTATGCTTGTATTTTAAAGGTATAGTTTACTCATAATTTAATTCAGTTTCTGTGTGTAACTACCTTATTTTCACCTTATGCCTAGATTTAATTTACATCACTGCTGTAACAGTGAAGACTAGATGAAAAGTTTAAAGGGCACCTATTGTGCACCTTTTTCTAATATGTAATTTAAGTATCAGGTGTCACCAGAATGTGTCTGTGAAGTTTCAGTTCAAAAGCCACAGATTATTCCACAGATTATTTAATAACATTTTGAAAATGCATATTTTGAGTGGAAATAGAACCATTATAATGTTTTTGTGCACATCTTTTTTAAATGCAAATGAGCGGCTGTTTCCTGCCCACTTTTTTAGAAAAGGGCTGTGCCTTTACAGCTCAAACCTCAGATACTCTATCAAATGGCATCTGAATAGTTTTGATTTGTCATGTCTATCAAGCTGAAATCATACATTTTAAAGCTATATCAGTTTAAAGTTTTGATATACTGTTTTCTGAGCACACATATCCGAAGCATGAACACAGAAAGCAGCTGTCACGTGACATGTGAGTACTAAACTAAGGTTTGGATGTTTTCTTTCATATCTTGTTGTGCTTAAACAGTAAAATACACACCAATTTATGTTAAAAACAGACATAAGTTACAAAAAACAGTTGGATATGTTTGTGAAGGTAGTCAGCTGGGGAAGAAATTGTATGTTTATATTACAGTAGATCTATGTATTAAGTAACAGCAGCATAATATACAGTACTGTCTATGCTGTTAACTTGACCTAAACAATAAAATAAAACCATAGTGTCACTCTTTCAGGATTGGACCTGTTGTCATTTCAGTTCCTGTTTTTCCTTATTTGGTCTGTTTCCTGTCCTTGTTTGGTTCTATTATAACTGATTCCCTGCACCTGTCTGTTCCTCTTTATCCTGCCTTTATAAGCCCATGTCCTTTGTGTTCAGTTTTATAATAATAATAATAATAATAATTTATATAGCGCTTTTCTTGGTGCTCAAAGCCCTTTACGTGAAAGTTTTGTCGGGTCTACCAATTCGATACGTGTTTCTTCCTCCTGTTCTCCCTTTTTGGATTTACTCCTGTGTTGAATTAATAAAGACTGACCGATCGATTATCCTCAACTCTGTGTTCCTTCTGGCACAGTAGTGTGACACGCTTACTTTTCTTGAATAATTTCTGTAGCTCTAATAATAAGACACTTCTTACTTGAATGCTGCTTTTAAATGCTCTACCGTGAAGACAAACATGGTAGATTGTGTGCGGCTCACTCAGACTGGGGCCTGTAAAATGTGACATCAATTTTGCATTATAGGTGTTCTTTCAAATATACCAATATTTTATTTTTGTTGTATGTTACAGAACCATAATAACACGATCTAAGAAGATCATGTGCAAGTTAAAATTATAGGTTGAATTTAGGTTTAAAGAATTTAGGGCTTCAGTAAGTGATTCTAAAATCTTTACTCATTTTAGTCTGGTCTTATAATTTTAATAGAATCTTTTTTTTTTTTTGTTAATCAAAGGTAGCAAAACTCTTTTCCATATGTTCCTTGCTCCCTGCAGAAAGCATGTGCATGTACGTGATTGAATGAACAGAAGGAGGGATAGTTGAGACTTCAATTATAACCCGAAAGCCTCCCTCCCTTTCCAACTCTTTCTCACTTCCTCTCTCTCACACTTCCTTTCTCTTCCTCTCACTCTCATCCCTTCACCTTAGATGGGATTATCTTGACACTTTCTGACACTTCTGACTTAAAATTCTCAGCTTGTTGAAATCCAACAGAGTCCTCGCCATGTAACCCCCACATGCTCACTTGTACACATACTCTCCTCCTCTCGTGTCAAACCCTCTTCAGAAATCCATGAGAGGCTTTGGTGTGAAAGTAAAGTACATGGTTTTAAAGGGCAGGAGCTTTTGGAGCATGTGCTGAAACAGTGATGTGTAACTACATCAGGTGACTACTTGGTGATGAGGACTGATGGATGTCAAATGCATTTCCATGTAACCCACAAGCCAAGCTATTTTCTATGCACTTTCATTACAGAAAGCCAGAGAGGCCAAAATAGCTGACATGGGAATTTCTGACACATTATGAGCTATTTGGAAATGTGCTTTATGAGATTATTAGAACTAGAGGTTTAGTGTTGCACTGACTCATAATGGCTGAATTCAAGCATGATTGATCAACATTTAGATTTTGTTTGTACAGAAGAAAAACAGCAAAACATTTAGGTTACTATACATATAGATGTATAAAGGATTTTGCTATGCCTGTATATTCCATTCAGAAGTTTGGAATTAGCAAGATTTTGTTTTTGTTTTTTAAAATGATGTATTTGTCTGATCAAAAATCAACCAAACAGTATTATTGTGAAAAATGTATTTTTTTTTGGAAAATATTTTTTAATTAAATTTTTGTAGAATTTATTCTTGTTAAATTTTAGCAGCCATATTTCCAGTCTTCAGAGTAACATGATTTTTCAGAAATCATTCTTATATGCTAATTTGCTAATCTAACAATTGTTCATGATTAGTAGCCTGTTTTGGTGGATGAAATAAATTAAGATAAAGAAAATGGTTGGAAAATATTATGAGTCTTATGAATCAGCCTAAAACAACAATTAAGAACAACCTTGATTACTGTATGTCGTGGAGAATAGGGCAGTTTAAACAGAAATCCAGCTAATCAGGGAAAGATAACAAAGTCATCACTTTCTTAAATGCTAAAATTCACTAGGGACAGCCATCGCTGCCATTTAACAATCATAATAGATGATATCATCTAAATGTAATGAACTGAGAGATGAGTTGAAAGAGGGAAAAAATGCACAAAATAAACATCACTAAAGAAACAACACCTAGAGCTCTAGGGAGCTGGCGTGATGCTGTCTCACCTCATGGTTTGAAGTTTTTGTAAGAGTGCGATAAACACACATCATTATGCAGTTTTTTTACGGTCTTTACTGAAAAGTACATTATTGAATCACCTGGATTAGTATATTATTTAACTCTACCTCTTTTCTGTCTAATATTGGACAGTCTATGGACATTCATTGCAGAGGCTGTAAAATTAACTAGCATAATGAGAATATGAATGACTTATTGGTGGCTTGCTTGTTAGAGTCATTAGGACTTGTGTTTATGCTCATCTGTCATAGGAGGAGCCGAAAGAATTGTCTCTGCTGTTTTTATAGTGCATGGATTGTTCCAGTTATCCATTACCTTTTATTGCAGTAAGTGTGCAGGCACTGCTAAAAGGGTAAGGCCAACAATTAGCACTCTGGGAATCAGTGTGAACTCAAAACCAGTTATAGATGTGCACAGGCCCATTAACCACTACACCGTCCTCTCATTCTTTTATACTTCATTACTTTCCCTCATTGAATTTGAACATGGGAAGGTGTTTATAATTGGGTGTGTTTTATGATGGTCGACTGTATTGTTGTTTTCCCATTGAACTTCGTCTGGAAGATGAACTCTAGGGATAGTGTAACGACTGGGTGAAGGAGTGGCAGGAAGCAAGTGCGAGATTAATGAGATTTAATGAAAACAATGAGACAATACAAAACTGAGACACAAATAACGCTGGTGAGTTGGCAGCAGGAGAGGGTGACACAGGAACTGCGGGGAAGCGAGCCGAAGGTAAGTGGTGTTGCTTGGTGGTGGGTTGCATAGAGTGGATGGGGTTCTGGGGAGACACAGACATCCAACGCAGAAACACACAAGAAAGCAAGGTATAGGTTACCGTGATCTCTGAAACAATGCTCTCACGAACACAAGACGCTAGACAAGCCAATATATAGGGATGAGTAATGAGTGACAGCTGTTGCTGATGACAATTAACGGAGACGCCCACAAACCAATCAGTGCTGACGTGTAACACACAGACTTCACCCACAAAGTGCAAAACCCAGAGATCACGGTTTACCAACCGTGACAGATAGTTACACATTATTTACCCATCCTCATGTGGCTTTTCCCGTACAAATAACAAAAATGCAGCATGCAAAGATTTTGTGTGAGAAATAAACTGAAATCATTTATTTTGTTTTTCATTGAAGAAGAAAAAATAGACACAACAACATTGAGGGTGAATAGGCAAATAAGGTGGGTAAATTTTCACTATAAAATGTCTTTTCCTTCATTGCAGAACCAGCAGCAGTCACTAGTCATGAAATTGCTTAAATATACGCTGACAAAGTTAAAGTACAAAGTGATCTTGCTTGTTCACCTATTGACCCATATTGTAAAAGGGCATTTTTAAGCCACTCTGTGTAACTAATATATTGATGGTAACAGTATTGTATAGATCAATACAGGTTATATCAATACAGGTTTGCATTTAGATAACAGAGCAAGAGGTCAAGAACATAAACATGCTGATAAGAATTAGCTTTAACCTTCACCTTGTGTTCCATTTACTTTATTAGAATAATTGATATATGCATCTCTCTGTTCTTTCCAGCATAATCGCTGCTAATGGCTTGTAAATCTTTCAAAATATTTTCCTAATGTTATTATTATTTCATCATAATTTTTGTTGAAGTTTAGTAAGATGCTGTGTCTGATTCATGTTTAATTCATTGCAAGGCCGTTTGGGTGAAATAAAGTTTAGACTCTCTTCACAGCAACAGATGGCAGATGGATCTGGAGTCATTTCAAGTTGCTCCTTCTATTCATCACTGAAATGTGTGAAACGGATGTTGGGAATTTTTGCTGGTAAAGGAAGGACCAGACTACTCATAGGGAACTGTACTTCTAATGCTACAATTCAAATTAGAGAAATACCATGCAATGTTAAGGGCAGACATTTGCATGAATGGAAAACAAGCTAATTCAGCAGGGCAATGCATGTGCTTTAAATAATACATGGGCTTAAAAGATTGGCAGATCTACAAGGAAGAATAATGAATTCTGTTCAAAAGGTTGCGGCTGCCTTTTCTACCATTGACCCTCTGTAGCAGAGGGAAGTGAAGTCGTCGTATTCTGCTCATGATACAATTTTCATCTTGTCACCCACCTATCTGCAACACTGCACAGCAGGATTGTGTCCTTCTTTTCTTCCTTTGTCTCGGTAGTACAAAACAGAGGATATTCATGGTTTTGCACAATGGAAGTGACCTGATGTCATGGGATTGAAGCTGCATGCCTGTTTTGTTAAAATCCATTTGTTTTCCCAACCAAACTTTTGGAAGTGCTTATGCATAGAATGAACAGAAAAAGGGTTGAGCTGTGATACTTTCTAAAATTGTGCGCTGTTTTTGCTCCTATACTAAACCGAGAAAACAGCAGAGAACTTATTTTTACACCAAAGTTGATCACCTATGGTCTTATCGCCCTCTCCATGAGGAAGCTGAGATTTTAGTCAAAGGTGACAAAATAACCAGAAATTGTGAAGAATTGGAAGTTAAATATGCTGATGTAATTCTGTGTTGTTTTCCAGGCAATCTGTCTATCCTCGGTGCTCTGTGCAACCAAGACAAATTTCTGTCCACCGTGAGACTGCCAGCAAACATCTGCAGAGGCAGAGTAACATTTCATTTTGAATTATTTAGAGTGAGCTCCATGTTTTGTACCTTGAACTTTGAAACCCAGTGTAATATCGTGCATCTAAGATTTCATGCTGTTGCCTCCTTACCCATGGGGTGATCTGTGACATTATCCTGACATCCCTAGTGTGACTTTGCTTTTGCACTTGGTGATTCTGCCCAGAATGCACTTCTCCGTGAACTAGGTATCACACCTGGGAATATAACTCTGAATGATAACATTTGTTTTCTCTGGTGCTTCTTCGAAGCTTTTTTTCTATAACCAGAATATATTTTGTATACGTATATAACCGAATGATTTTTAATCGTATGTCAAAGTGCTGTTGGCATGTTTTGTTTTAAGCATCGTCCACTCTCCAGCAATTTTGCCCCTCTTAAAAGCTTGTCAAGAAAATCATGGAAGATGAGGGGAATAAAGTAGTCATAAGTCTGATAATAGTTGACTGGGGGAGACCAGAGGCAATTGTAACACTAAATTTCTTTACAAACAATCTAGACAGATGATACTTGAGTGGAGCTGTACACAGTAATGGCAATTCAATTGCTGGAGGTCACTAGGTCAGTCTACAGTGATTCACTTAGCAGCTGACTATGAGGTAGTATCCAGCTGTATGTAATAGTGGGTTACTGTCTGCACTACTAATGATAGTCTGATCATTTCTGTGTTTTTTTTTGCACTAGGGAAGCATGATGTATCTGTACTATATTAATTAGTTATTGATTGATATTAGACATTTTTTAAATGTACTGTCTGTCTCGTGTTATAATTAAGTTTGGATTCAGTTTAGGGTATTATTTATTGTTTTTAAATAGTCATTTATGCCCCTTTGGTTGCATTTATATGATCAAAAATACAGTAAGAAGTTAAATTGTGGAAGATTACATGACTGTTTTTATTGTTGTATATTACATATTTTAGAAATGCCTGTTCTTCTGCATTATCAATATTAAAAGAGAATATGAAGTGAGTATGAGTTACAAAAAAAAGCAGTTAACTGTTTTCAGTGTGTGGGTGTGTGTGTGTATGCATACATTCTTTATTCATTTCACATGACAGCAAATGTGGGAGGAGGAAAAAAATGAAAGTCTATTAGATTTCAGTGGGCAGAGCTGAATTAGCTGCTAGTTTAATGGCTTTCATGGGATTTTACACATCTGACAGACTTCGCAGTATATGGCCGGTCTCTCATGGGTGGAGTGTTTTATTCCAGAGTTTCAGAGATGGTGTAGGCAATTACAATTATTAAAATGGTATTCATGTGAATATCTCCAAATAAAATCTCTCTTAATTCCCTTCATCCTTTACACCTCTTTATCTGTCTTATTTCTCTTGTCTCTGTCGACCTGTCTGCTATTTTAGTCTTCCTTCCATTAAAAAGAAGGATGGCAGAAAGAAAGAAAAATAAAACACACCAGGCCCAGGGAAGAGCATTCTAACTTTTTTTCTGCACTAAGATGCATTTTAGCTCATCAGTCAAACACAAAGCAATCAGTCGCACTCTCTTCCATCGCTAATTCTTTTATTCTTTTCATCACAAAAGCACTCAGGGAAAGCTAATGCGTTTTTAAAGAAGAAAATGGCTTGAATTGTTTTAGCGGAATTGTATCTTTGGCACACAGTTTAAAATCAATGGGAAGCTCAGAACATTCCCAGAGGAAAAGCACCATATTTACAAACCTGAAGCTGTATTAAATGCAGACCACATTTAGTTATGATTGTGACAGTATTTGTTAATTTTTTTAGCAAATAATTGTATGTACAAGGCACAAGGAAAATTATGTATCTGGGGTGTTCATAGATCTAACAAATGGCCATAAAAAATAAGATGTCATGAGTTTAAATTCTTAGTACATGTGTTAGAGAAGTGTGCTTGTTTTTTACATGTATTAATTGATTTAACAGGAACCGTCAGTGACGCCCTTGCTGATTCTCTGTCATCAGTTGGTGGGACATTACCTCACTTCCTGCAAGAGCCTGAGGATGCTTACATTATCAAAAACAACCCAATCAAGTTGCGCTGTCGAGCAACTCCTGCCCTGCAGATCTTCTTCAAATGTAATGGGGAATGGGTCCATCAGAACCAACATACCTCACAAGAGTACATGGACCAAAACACTGGTAAGACAAGTCATTCCAGTCACCTGGCACAAATTCACCTCTATTTCACATCTTTGCATTGACTTTGTATGTAATCTACTCACGCAAATAATTAAATTTGTGTTTGGTGTAAATACATTAGATCTATTAGATCCCTAATAGATCCTTTTTCTCGTTGCCTCCTGTAGTTTTTCTGATCTGTATTTTTCTTTGTTCTATTATGAAAGTGCTATCTAAAAAAGTCAAGAATAAATATGATGAAATTGGCCTGTTGGTAAATGTTGTTAACTATATTCACTGTTATATAGAAGTTTATTCCATAAATTGCTTCATAATTTATCGCCATTTTCACACTACAGATGGTAATTTCCCAGTTAGACTGTGTTACACTAGAAATTTCGATGCGCATCATGATATTCTCATGAATAAATAAGTTCACGGTTGGGGTGATATGGCATTGCGATATTATTTCAACATCTGTCATGATACAATAATATGGAGATTCTTTTTTGGTTACCATGGCTGTTGTTGTGGTTCAAAACTGAAATTTATGTTGGATTATTTTTTTAAAGTTCTGTAACATTCATTTCATGTTTCCTTGGCAACTTGCCGGCTACAGTAAGGTCCAGTACAATTAAGGCTGAATTACAGGAACTGTCAGAGGTACACATTTGACTGTGCATTGATTAGAAGATTTCATCTTTTGTATTTCCAAAAAATAAAAGCCTAATCCACTAGCTTCTCAGAACCACAGTATGATTAGTCCACATAGGTGGTTTCCTCACATGAAGGCTATGTCCCAGAAAGATCCTCTTAATTGCTTCTGGAAGTTCATTATTGTGTGATTGCTGTGCTGTGAAATTGTTGTGGGCATGATAATGGGGAAATGAAAAATCACAACAAATTATTTTCCCGTCTATGTATGGGAAATGTCAGAGAAGTTTAGGCAAACTTGCCTGTCACTTGTCACATTCTGTAAATGCATTGCCAAACAAAATGTCTCAGTTTGTGCTTTTGCATTGATTATATGCTCAGAAATTGGTCTGGAAGGCTGCACCCTGCATCTCTCCTGTTTTTTATCCACAGTAAAGAATGAGGTGACTTCTACCGATTTATCACAGATTATCTGCTTGCCGATCTCAGTTTCATTTCGATACTGTACATACATGCTAAAGACTTTGCAACATGTTTTCTTGCCCCTATTTCTGCACCCTTGAGCATTTGCATTGCACACAGATTCATCATACCATTGCCCTCCAAGGACACATCATCATTACAAATACAAGTCAGGTTCAGTGGTCATAAATGAAGATAGGTTCTGGATGTCTCATCCTCATTCCGCTGAAAATTTTGTTCCTTTATCCAGCTCACTATCTGTTGTACAATAAATTTACAACAGATGTCCAGCTACAATATGGAAATCAGTAATTTCCTCCCCTGAGAATATACTTCCCCCATTACCAGGTTCACTGCCTGCAGTGTTGCCAAGGTGATGAAATGTATCAGTCTGGGCCCAAGTGGATTTGCAATTAGAAGAGCCAGAGGAAGTCTCCGTTCGGCCAATCACATTGCCAGCTTTACATCAGTGCTAAACTCATAACCAGCAATTACGACATCCTTTATAGGGCCCCACCATGCCACCATAATGGATGACAAAAACGGGGATTGGATTAGAGAGACGCTAATCAGAGCCACAGATCTACAAAGAATTGGATTTTATCGATTAGAGCATGGGTCTTCAATGTCATCGCGAGCAGAAGATAAGATCTCTTATTTACCAGCCATCCAGATAAGCAGCAACACATTGCCCTTGAGTTTAGACCAGGTGAAGATCGAGAGGTACCAGTCCAAACCTATTGGACTTATAATTTCTTACTTTATTTTCGGGGATTTTGTTTGCATTTGTGGCAACAAATTAAGATCATGGAGTCAGTTTTGTTTTTAATTATGTTGGGAACAGAAAACAGTCGACAGAAGGATAGCAGAAGGGGCTGTCATGTTTATAGCTGATAAATATAGGTGATTTTCTCCTTCATAAACAAACAAATGGGTGACACTGTTGATCAGCTCAAATGTGTATCTTAATCTAATTCATTTAAAGTTTTCCCATGGTGCATCAACGGATATTTTTCTAAAACTGATATAAAATTGGTGCAGGCACCAATAGGGATGTGACAGAAAATGTTTGTAATGGCAGAAAGTTTTCTTTATTATTAATTTACTCATGTCATAAATGTCAGTGTTTTATTGCAGATAAAGATCCTGTTACACCACAATCATACTGCAAACACTTTGGCTGTCAACCCGTTTTCAGTGTTTGTTTTAGAATTGGTGGGAACAGTTAATATGCCTATAGTAGCCATTATACGAAGACACTCTAAAAATTAGACAATTTAATGAGAAGAATCCTGAAAACTGTCCTCAATTAGTGTCAGTTTATAGACCATATGTTAGCATACAGACCGATCCATTTTACTATAATAATCATTCTTACATGGGTCTATGAAATACTTGATTCTGAATGCAGTCAGATTTTGAATAATGACCACAAAACTGTAATTGACTGTAGTTCAAAGCAACTGATTTCCTATATGTACATTGTCTCTTATGCTTGTCAAGGCTATATATATTTTGCTGCTTGATACTGCTGGTGTGTCTTACCATTTTATTTTAATGTATTATTTTAAATATAAACACACTGGTTTGTAGTGCAGACAGTTTTACCATTTACTTTACTTTGTTAGTCTTCTTGTTATTTCCTTACGGTGGCTAATGAACCAGAGATCTCACACATTCACAGAAAAAAAAAAAAAGGTAGATAGTGCTTTATACAATACAGGTGGTGTCAAAGCAGCTTCCCTGATCACACAGGCAAAGTTAGTAAGATTATAAAAATATTTCACAATATTTTGTTTTCAAAATTATTTTACAGAATTTTTGATCAAATAGATGCAACCTTGGTAAGCATAAGAGACTTATTTTAAAAACGACCTATCCCAAAATGTTTATTTTCTTTTTTTATATTTTCTCTCTTTTTTGTGTGTCTCTCTCTCTTTCTCTCTTTAATAATGTGAAGCAAAATGTTTATGCCTTCATCTATTCCTGCTTGTAGGCACAGTGTGATTGAGGGTGCTTGAGAATTTGCTGCGATTTCCATGATTGCCGAAATTCCATGAATGGATGGATTTATCTATGCTTTGTAATATTTTTGCACATTAGTGCCATAATCAGTGACAGAAACATATTTAATACATCAACTAATTATATGCTCTCTTACCGTTTTTGCCTCAGCAAATCAGTTGCTAATGTACTGAATGCCTTAATAATCCAACCTTTAAGGTGATGAATGTGTTATATGATACTAGTTACTGAGCATCCCTGGTGCTAAAATAATTTGCTCGGTTGAATTGTAGCTCAGTAAGAGTTGAAAAGCGCCTTGTTTATGCTGGTCTTTCAGCGACTGATAAAACAACAAGATGCATGCTTTCCTTCCGACATGAGCATTAACACTGCTTTGGGAAACAATATATAACTGCTTGTAATGTTTTTCCTTTTATTCTTCAGTGTTGACTAGGGAAGAGATCTGAAATTTCCAAAGGTGTTCGTCGAACCCCATCCTGGAGCACTACCTCAGGTTTTATTTGTTCCAAGCTCTGCAATATCAGCCCATGAGGACAGTTATAGAGTAAAACCATCATATGAAAAATCTTCCTCCGCTAAGTCATTTATCACAATTTTGCCAAAGGAGGAAGAAACGACTGCCAGGCTGCTCGTTGTGCCTCTATTATTGTCCTTTACTGATAAATGACAAGTTGAAACTTCTATGCAACAGCACACAAATAAGCACACAGACTACTCAATTTAGGATTATAACCTGTGGATTGTGGTAAGTCTCTGCTGATAGTGTACTGTAGGTGTTGTTGAAGAGAGAATCCTATTGAATGTGACCAAAAACTAGATGATGCTTTTGCTTTCTGTCTACAGATTAGAGGCAAATAGAAAGAGGCAGATCCAGACACGTTTCAAACACTATAGGGGGTGCAGATGCTGCCTAGACCTGATAATGAGCTCTGTGTTTTTGTCATACCTGAAGTGAAGGCCTTGATTCCTGGCTACCAGGCAGCAGTGACAAACTAACAATGACAAGATCTTTCCTCTGGCACTGTGTCTGCATGCTTTTCTTCTCTGCCATTGAGTGTCACATTCTAATGGCTGCTATCATCAGGAATTAAGTCAGTATGTTCCTGGAGTCTTGCGATTTGAATGAGTGAGAGTTAACTAGGAACTAGAATACAATTTGAGGTGTTTGCCACTTAAAAGGCATAGTTCAACCAAAAATGAAAATGTACTCTCCCTCAAGCTATCCAACATCACTTCTGGCAAAAATAATTTGATTAAATCCTTAATCAAAATGAATGTCATAATAAAAATAATCCAAATCCAAATTGATCAAAATCTGTTCCAATGAAGAAAAAAAATCATCTATATCTTGGATGGAATGACAGTGAGTAAATTTTCAGCAAATTTTATATTTAGTATAAAATAATTATTGTTTTATGAGCTGAAAATTATTGAATATTGGCAAAAATCCAATATCATGCTTCCCTAGTTTTGTTCCTTTCCAAGTCAACAGAGAAAGCCTGAAAAAGCTTTGCGAATTGAGGCATACAACATGAAGGGTCTAGAATTATGCACACTTGTATGATGAATATTAATATTTATACTGGTATGTTCATATTTACTTTATATTTAGTTTGAATATTACTAAAATATAAAGTGGCTTAGTAACCTTAGTAAGATTCACCATATGTATTTGTTAGTTTGCCAGTTTATTAGCGCTCACTTAACATCATTTGCCTTTTAGCTATATTTATTTGTTGTCGTTAGGTAACCTCAAATAACAAATTTAATTATTTATTAGCAATTTTTAACCTTAGTAAATTGTAACCAATAAAAAAAGTTTAAGTCATTTATGTGCACTAAAAATATCCTTTATCATATGCCAGATCACATATTTTTGATTATCTTCCTGTTGTAGTCTGCTTTTACTTAAATATATTGCATTTAAATTGTTTAAGTGCACTGCATTTACTCGTTATTACATTATTCATTTTCTGATTTGTCTGATTTACATATTTTAAAAACATGTTTGATTGTACCCATGACTATTTTCGTTTAGTGCTACTTGTGCTCTTAAACAACAATCTTAGAGTAAAGTCCTGTTACTCTGTCACTTCTGTTATTTATACTCATTTCTTCTCTCCTCTGTCTCATATTGATGGAATAAGTTTCCACTGACTGCACAGCAAAGCTTCAGGGCACTTGTAGCTCTCGTGGCTTAGTCCAGCTTTCTGTCATGGAAGAGGGAGCCAGCTGACCACTGCGAGTATATTTATGATATGTCAGAGCTGACATGTGATGTGGTGTTGACATCTGCTAGCGACAGCTTCTCAGAAAAAAAAGAAGCTTCTTTGCCTTTATGCTACAATAGAGGGAAACTGACTGCAAATGAAGGAAAGAGAAAGAGAGAGAGAACTTTTGCAATACAACAAATGGAAGCTGACTGCATGGCAAGGGCAAAGAAAGAGCACAAGTACAGGGCATCACCCTTCATTTCACTTAACACAGATGCATTTTAGTGTTGATGTTTCTCTTCTCTGGGCCTATAAAAGCATTATCACAGACAATTGCACACTCAACACCCACCCTGCAACATACATGTCTAGAGCACAACAGGGGGCAGTATCTTTTTTGTTTGTTTTTTACAAAAGAAGGATATATAGCTTTAATTATGTGTGTAAATCAGATTTGCTAAACCTGTGCCTTTAAAGTTTTAGCAATAGCAAGCATCTAACTGGAAGGAACATGTCCTTGAATTTGTGCATATATATTTATTTCAGTTCATTTTTAAGTTCATTCAGGAAGTCTTTCCGTCATTGCTCTAATAGCACTTTGTGCCGTAGTCTCTTATGATAATTATTTATTTGGAGTTACGCTGGAGGGTGCTGCCATGCAGAGCGGGTGGGGTGTACATGAGCGTGTGATGGAGGATGACATTAATGTGCGATTAAGCTTCTACCCCGTGAGCAAAGTGTCACATTTGCCACTCTGAGCTCAAGAACGCACACATGCACATAATGAGATGAGTCATTTGGAGGAGGTCATACCAATGTTGTGTAAGTTAGCTGAGAAATGACCTGTTGGGAAGAATGTAGCCTTTAAAATCCCATCCAGTAAGGGTCTACATTAGTAATGAATGCAAGTAGTCATTTAACAGATGTTTTTTTCTCTTCTTCTTCTTCTTCTTTTTTCCAAAGCAACTCTTATTATTTGGACAATCCCCCTGGAGCAAGCTGGGGTTAAACACTCTGTTCAAGGGCACAACAGGTTGTAGCTCCTTGTTTGAATATCTGCTAATAATGATAAAATTGGTTAAATTATTGTGTGTGCATACAATAAATACACACACATTTGTTTGTTGTTTGTATTTCTAATTATTTCAGTTAATTAATTTGTATTTATTTTTTTAATTGTTACTATCATATATATATATCAGTTTGTTTATATATTTTATTTATATTTAAGTTTATTCATATTTTTTTTGAAGGACTTGCATTTTAAAATCTATCTGTCTCAAAAATCTAAGGCTTCTTCTAGTTTGAATGGGCATTGTACTACTTTATATGACAAATAGATTTAACAGCTTGCACCAGCACAAAAGTCTTTTGGTGTTAAAAAAGTATTGTCAGGATTTACTAAAGACGCACAATGAATAATTAGCACTGAAAAATTAGCACTGTAAAGGCTTGGACACAGTTATTTTTGCACCTGACCTTTTAGAATATGCATTTGTAGGAGTTTCCCTTTTAGACAAACAAAATATGGGAGGAGAGTATTAAAATGAATCATGCAATGTGATTTACCAGTGTTTGTGTGCTTGTCAAATTACTGGTATTTGCGTCATTATTTAATGACATAAAAAAGAATGTCTTAAAGCAGGCGATAATTTGCGCTGCTCTTGGTAGATTGGGCTGGTCATTATGAAAATTATCTGGCTGCGCCTGTGTTCTTTAATGTGCACATTGTCAGTAAATCACACACAGAATTTTCCTCTCTAATTGGCACTTTCATTGAATTGCGCTCTAAAGCAAATTTGCCCTGTTTTGTAAATCTGGCCCTAAAAGTAAAATTTTAGGTCTGTTAATTCATATGAGCTCAAGTTTAGGCTCAAGCTTAATTTAGAGTATAGCATGTCACACTGATGTCACAATTGAAACTATTTTGAGATCCAGTCATTCAGGGTTGAGTTCCCAAAAGCTTCGTAAGCCTAAGAAGTTTGTACAAAAAAACGATTGTATGAATGATCTTAATATTACGGTCTGTTTCCCAAAAGCATCGTAACTTAAGTAGTACTTGAAAATCATTGTAGATCTATGGGTGCTCTGGAGTAATTGTAAAGCCCTAAGTGCATCGTAAGAAGACAGATTTATGCAGTCACCTGCAGGACAATCGGGAGATTACACCTTTAACTTGATTCAAGTGCAATGTGATTATAATATAAGGATTTGATTGTGCTTTATTGTACACTTTATAAAATCTTTTTCTTTATCTTTTTATTAATTTATAAATTAAATAATTAAAAAGGGAAGAAAAAAATAGAAATACACATCTAAATTAAATGACTGAACAAAAAAATGAATAAAAGAAGTAATGTAGGAAATGCTAGAAAAAATATGTCAACGACTTGCAAAAGTGCACAAAAACCAGCTATGTATTGGACCTGGAAATAACGTCTCTCTCTCTCTCTCTCTCTCTCTCTCTCTCTCTCTCTCTCTCTACTGTATATAAAGTATATTATATATTATTATGTAAAGTATAATATTATACACTATAATTTTATATTGTATTGTATTATAGTTATTATATCCAAGTTGTCTTTGTGGAATGCAGCATTAGGTTAACTTGTCAATAAATGATCGTGTACTACAATTAAGAGCCATTCTACATGGTGACATTTCAGCACTTAAAAAACGGATAGCGACTCCTAAGTAGCACTTAAAGCACAGCTACGTGCAATTGCTTTACGTGCATTTTTGGGAAACGAACGATCGTAAAATTACTCTTAGAAAATGCTATTAAGCGCTAAGATCAATCATTATCGGGAAACCGACCCAGGTCATTTCAGTTCCATTGTTTGTATAGGTGCTAAGCTGCCATTAGTTATTGTAAGTACTTTAATTTAATTTACTGTCCTGTCCAAATTTCTCACCTAAGCAAAAACTGGAAAATCTGACTTACAATACAATAAATACTGTATGACTGCAGCAGCTCCACTTGCTGGTTCTCCAGTGGTTGTCGCTCTCCATGGTGCTGAAATAATCTCTCTCTGCTACAACGGGAGACAAAAGCTGCAAAATCAATTGCTGGAAGCCTTTGCAGAAATCACATGTAACGAAACATTACACTGTCTCTGCTGTTCCATGGTCTTTTCAAATGCTAAAATACTGCTAAAGTCATTCCCTGTGGCTACTGTCATGTAATGTAAGCAGCTTTCTTTAAATCTTGCTAGTGAAGTGTTACGAAAAGAACCGGTGTAAATCAAAGCGCATTAAAAGTGACTTGCAAATGTTGTTGATTGATGTGAAGCTATTGTGAACTTGAAAGTGTGATTCTTCTTGAGTACTGCTTTTCATATTCTCTGCTGTCAAAACTAGGCCTATGTGTCACCGATCTAAATGTCTTATTTGGATCTGAGGTGCATTTATTTTAGCATCAATTTATGCTTAATGTCTTGATGGAGCACACCTTGTCTTGATGCTGTTCATTCAGTTCTTTTAAGACCTTCCTCTAGCAGTCCATTGCACATAGAGCAACAGAAGCCTCCACTTAGTAAATCTAATACTGGTTGAACCAAAGCTTCAAATGGTTTCTGTGTCTGTTCAGTTTCTGGACCCTAAATTGTGTCATAGCAGTGTAACATGTTGCAGCTGAGGCAGACTGTGTTAACTAACTCTAAATAAAGCTTTAAGAAGACCAAAAATTTGCTGCTGCATGTTTTTTACATTGGTTACATAGACATAGTTAAGACTCCTCCTGATCGTCTTGCTCATTGCCAAAAGGCAAATGAGATTCTGAAGTGTAGAAATCACACTATTCCAATAGGGGTGACTGCAATTCCTGTAGTTCACCTCCTAGAGCAAGGTGTTACCAGCAGTCAAAGTCCTGGGTTTGATTTCCAGGGAACACATGGACTGATGAAAAGATCAGAAAGAAAAGATCAGAAGCAACAGAACATTTATAATGTTTGACATTTTAAAAGATTGCTTTAAAACTTCCAAAAGATTATGGTTTCAAATAAACTATTCTTTTTTAGACTATAAAGTCTATTCATCAAATAACCATGAAAAAATGCTTTATGGATTCCATATTTTATCAAGCCCAACTGATTTGAACAATGATAATAGTAAGAATAGTTTCTTCAGCACAAAATTTACATTCTAGAATTATTTCAGAAGGATCATATGACACTAAAGACTTTTGATAATTTGGCTTAAATTACTTTCATTTTGTATTCAAATGCAAACATTATTTTTCAAAATAAGAACCTTCCTTCAAGAATAATCAGATCCTAATTTTTTTTTAAAGTTGTGTAGGTTGAGGAAATCACAGGTTGAGTTGTAGATTAATTAGAAACTTGGAGAATAGATCGCAGTGTATATTTAGTTCTGAATGCCATATATCAAATCAAACCATATATCAAAAAATTGTATTTCCAGGTCCCTGCTGATTCCCACAAGAGCCCAGTGATGAGGGGGCCCACCCATGAAAATTTAAGCAAAGATGTGTGAATTTAAGTGACGACCAGTTTCCCACTCTGCTGTCAACAGCATTTTCTTTGTAAAAATGATGTGACAATAGAAAGTGTGTCAGCTGTGTCTCTCAGGACTATCACCCATCAGCTGTCAATATTCCTGCCGGAATTTGACTTAGTAAAAGAGACCACCTCCTATTAACATAGTACTCATATTTTGCCATCATTAGTCATGATTTTCTTGCCTTCTGCTGAATTTTACCCCCCACAATAAGCTGTCGATGGAACATCTCAGCTGGGGAATGATGAATAATGTCTGTGTCTCTCAGAGTGTCCATGAAACACAGGCGTCTGTCTTGCTTTGTTTACCCCTGACTAACAGGACCATGTAGAGTCAGCTCAGAAGTGAAGGCAGTCTGCTTTCATGATCAATAAACCTGTGGGACAGGCAGGATACACCATGCTGTTCTGGTCTGCTTTTTTATTTCCAGTGCCATTCATTTTTGGGAGAAAACCAATTCAAGAAGGCACTTGATTAAATGATAAGTTAGTGTTTCGCCTTCCCGCTCTCCCATGACTCCTCTCGGCAGAGGCTGAAAGCTGCTCATTTATTAAGGGTAGCATCACATCCAGTTCTACTAAAGTAGACATAAGTGCTGTGTGTGGTCTGAACAACATTCATTGTGTGTCATCATCTCAGCAGGCTCTGCCTTTAAAGATTTGTTATCATTAGCGAAACTTTGTTAACCACATAATGACGGAAGGTGAATTTTGGAAACCTACAGAGTAATTACAGGATCATTTTAAAAATGGTTCGACTGAATGACTATTTGACTAGTTGCTTTTTTAAAGAGATTTACTAGATTTCCTGCTTGCTTCTGAGCGAGAGTTTTTTCTATGGAACACAAAAGAATTAGTTTTTTGAAAAACTAATTTTCATATTTATTAATAATTAGTTTGTTAATAACTACAACAGGCCATGATTGACATTGTAATTCAAGTGCTCTTGAATTGATTGACAAACTTGAACTTGGTTTTATCTTTTAAAATATGTTATATGAAATTATGCTTTACTTCAAATATGAAATTGTTGCATGACTTTGCACATTTTATTTTTCATCAATACATGACTTGTATAGCAGGTTTTATGAACAAATATTCTCTATATACATGCTAGATCACTGGATCAATACATCATATATTTACCAAACCAGTTAAGAATCAATAAATAACTTGATTAATTTTGTGGCTATTGCCCCGAGTGTTACAGATGTGGTGGTGCTAAACGTAAAACAAAGGGAGAGAAGAGGAACTGGAACAAATAAAGAGTTTACTGATGAAGAAGGTACAGACTATATTAACAGGATTACATTTAGCATACATACAACGAACACATCAACAACGCTAAACAATCACGGACGAGGAGGAACTGAACAGAACGGGTAATTATACACACAGAAGGTAATGAGGGAACTGGAAACAGGTGGGCATCAATCACTTAACTAAAACAAGAAAAGGAAGGTGACCAAATAAGGAAACAAAGTTCAGAAACGTGACAGTTCGCCCCCTCCCGGAACGGTGCGTCCTCGCACCGTAAGAGGAATACCAGCGGAGGGAGGGTGGGGGTTCTGGAGGCGGGCGAGGAGTAGGCCAGGAGCAGGTGACGAGGGAGCATGGAGGTAGGGACCAGGGCGGAGTGGATGGAGGGAGGAGCCAGGGAGGAGCCCGGAGCAGGAGGAGCCAGATGGTCCACCAGAGACCAGCCAGGACGGAGATCCACGGTGGAGTCGACGGCAAGAGGAGCCACGGTGGAGAAGCGGCCGACGACACCAGGGGGCCGACAGGAGGAGACTGCGCCGGTGGGTGAGGAGCCCAAGATGGAGCAGCACAGCCGCAGAGCCAGGGTGACGTCGAGGATCCGGAGGGCCTAGGTGGAGCAGAAGGCTCTGGCGACCAAGGCGGTGGCGGGGTCCTGGAAGACCGCTGTGGAGCCCGAGTGACAGAGGATGATGGTGGAACCAGAGGGAAGGAGGAGCCTGACAGAGCCGGAGGGATGGAGTGACGAGGTGGAACCAGAGGAGTGGAGTTCCGAGGCGGCGGATGGTCGACGACTGACCAAGGTGGAGCCGGAGGGACGAGGGAGCCCGGTGGAGCAGGTGGGATGACAGGCCACGGTGGAGACGAGGGAGCTAAGAGCCAAGGCGGAGCTGCTGGGTCGAAGGACCGAGGAGGAGTCCAGGGCTCGGAGGCTGGAGGCGGAGACAGGGCCTTAACATGCCAAGGCGGAGCTGGAGACTGGCAGTCCATCGGCAAACCATCGCGCCCAGATGGCGCGGACTGAGGGTGAGCTGCGGGACTGACTGGCACCAGCAGGGATGACGAGGAACTGGCTGGTCTAGGAGGAGGAGAGAGAGGAAGGATGGGAGGAAACACAGGAGGATCAGGGCTGGACGAAACCAGCAGTAGTGGAGCAGAGGGACTGGCAGGTTTAGGAGGAGGTGGGAGAGGGAGGCTGGGAGGGAATACTGGAGACACAGAAGATTCAGAGCTGGGCGGAACCAGCGGAGAAACAGAAAATTCAGGGCTGGACGGAACCAGCGGAGAAACAGAAAATTCAGGGCTGGACGGAACCAGCGGAGAGACAGAAAATTCATAGCTGGGCGGAACCAGCGGAGAAACAGAAAATTCAGGGCTGGACGGAACCAGCGGAGAAACAGAAAATTCAGGGCTGGACGGAACCAGCGGAGAAACAGAAAAATCAGGGCTGGGCGGAACCAGCGGAGAAACAGAAAATTCAGGGCTGGACGGAACCAGCGGAAATGGAGCAGAGGAGCTGACTGGAGGAGGTTGGAGTGGGAGACTGAGAGGGTATACAGGGGGATCAGGGCTGGATGGAACCAGCGGAAAAACAGGGGATACAGGAATTACCTCCATAGACCAGTCCATTAGATCCATAAGTTGCTCCATATTTCCCGAGACCGAATACAGCTCACCCTCAGTCGCAGGAGTGTGGGCAGGGCTTTCCTCCATGCCCTCGATCTCCACGAGGACTCCCACGATGCACGGTGTTGCCGGCTCACACACCTGGTCAGTCACGCTCTCGAGGTCCTGCTTAGGCTCGGGCTCTGCGGCTGCGGTGGGCTCTGGCTCCGTGTGGCTTGATGGTGGCTGGCTGGTCTCTGGGTCGGGAGTGGGGCTGGAGATATCCTCTTCGGCGGTGCTGATGGTCCACGAAGATCCATTTTTCTCCAGCACCCAAAACACGAAAGCGGCGAAATCCTCTCGGGGACCGTTCGCTGGTAGGCGTGCCTTACTCCGCTCGCTCAGGCCGGTGTAGAAAAAGTTAGAGAGCGAGCGGTCGGGGAAGTGAGTAAGGCACGCCAGATCTAAAAAGTCCCTGGTGTGGTCCTCCAGCGAACGGTCCAGTTGCTCCAGGCATAGGAGACGGATTGCTGGGATGGACATTCCGGGAGAGGAGAAAAAAAAAGGCAAAAAATAAATGAAAGAAAAAAACGCCGCTAAAAATAAACTATACTGTTATGGTCCGTGATTCTGTTACAGATGTGGTGGTGCTAAACGTAAAACAAAGGGAGAGAAGAGGAACTGGAACAAATAAGGAGTTTACTGATGAAGAAGGTACAGACTATATTAACAGGATTACATTTAGCATACATACAACGAACACATCAACAACGCTAAACAATCACGGACGAGGAGGAACTGAACAGAACGGGTAATTATACACACAGAAGGTAATGAGGGAACTGGAAACAGGTGGGGATCAATCACTTAACTAAAACAAGAAAAGGAAGGTGACCAAATAAGGAAACAAAGTTCAGAAACGTGACACCGAGGAGCAACAAAAATAATAATAATAATAATTTCCCTCACTGTGTGCATTAAATGGTTCAAAACACAGTTGAGACATTGAAAAACAACAATATACTATGCAGTAGCCATCAGTGTTGGTCAACAACAGTAATTGTCTTTGTAATTGTCTTTGTTGATAGTGGTGAATTTGTTGAATAAGTGGTGTTTGATGGCTAGAGCAGTGGTGTTTTAAAGGGGATGGATCTAGAGATGGCTGCTCAGAGAAGGTTTCTGTGCGCTGACACTCCAACAGTAACTGTTACTGAACCCTGAAGCACAGCACACTGTCAGCATGCTCCCTGAAATGCTGCATCTCTTCCATCTCTTTTTTTTTCCTCCAAGATACTTTGAGAATATAAGAAGCATTTGTTTTACATAGAAATCTTTTGTAACGATATATACATTAATTTGGTTTTTATCTCCATACTCTCTGAATACAAATATGAATTTCTTTTACAACAGCAACAACACAATCATACCTTCCCGAAACTTTCAACCGGTATTGTAGAGAGCCATAATGTCCACTTGTATAGTTTATGAGAGTAAAACTAAGCATACGAAATGGAACATTTTCAAACTAGAACTAACATGTTTGTTTGGGGTTTATAGCCATCTTCCAGAGCAAATTTCAGAATACAGTGTCACCATCAGTTCTTCTGTTTATTCCACGACAATGGGGCTCATCCTAATCTCACAAGAAAAAAAAAATAGTTTCAAAATGAGCTGAGCCTTTTAGAACTGATCTGTTTCCATAAAATGCATGCCATTGTTTTACCTTGGAGCCACAATAGTAATCTCTGTATAGTTACCAGGCACTTTCAGGTTTATTTGATATTTATCTGGTAAAAGTGTTCAGTTCCTGGCACTGTTGTTAGGAGACTCACGATACAGGAGCAATTCAGATTATAGAGTATTTGTCTGAGAGAAAGTTTAAGTGGAAGAGCAAACAATCTGAATCATTTATTATAGTTCTCAACATATTGCATATTGCTTCTAATCCTCTTCTCTTTTTTTATGATTGTATGGTAGAGATTCTGAAGAAACAGGAGATGACACCGATTAACAGTGAATGCCTTTACTGATGCAACAAACCTGCAAAATGTGACTTAGGCTCACAGCAGGGAAGTTAGACATTTTGAAAATCTAGGAACATAAAATTGCATCTCTAAAATTGCACAGTTTTAATGACCGTAGATTTGACAGTTTGAAAGGTTAAGGTTGTGACCATCTCATCTGAAAATATTTGTCTTAAATGAAGCCTCAGGGGTAACAAGCGTTCCTGGCTCTTGTGCTTTTAGGCTAATGCAACTTCAGCTAGCTATTTTCATCTTGCTAACGATCTGTGGTACAGACAACAAGGAAGGACCTCCTGGGAGAGGGAGAGGGGAAAAAAGGTTTTTATCAGTAATGCATTTAAAAACTTTGAGCAGAGAGACATGAAACTGGAGTTATGTAGGGCAGCTTGTGAAGGGAAATGCAACCCGAGGCCATTAAATTTTTCACTGGTCATGAAGATTTATATATATATATATATATATATATATATATATATAACAATGCATAAGATATTTTTAAACTTCAGTCTCAGAATTGACTGAGCTCTGGTACCCTTTCATCCTTCTGACACCCAGTGTATATATTTTTACAGTCAATTGCCATTAAGGACCCTGATTGAAGTGACCAAACACTGAAAATCAATACTTAATGTTCATTGACCTGAAGTCAATTCAGATGTTTGTGCTTTTTGTTTCTTACTATATAGGGCTGAAAATCCGTGAAGTGACGATCAATGTTACCAGGCAGCAGGTGGAGGATTTCCATGGTCCTGAAGACTACTGGTGCCTGTGTGTGGCCTGGAGTCACCTAGGAACCTCGAAGAGCCGTAAGGCCACAGTGAGGATAGCCTGTGAGTAGCTCAAGGGACCCCCAGTGGTCTGCAAGTGGGAAAAGAACACAAAATATATTTTTAAGGCTGTCCAACCAAATTTTTTATGTTATATTATTAAATTTGCTTTTGGAAATTATGAAAATATTCAATGGTTATTTTATTGTATTGGGGTTATTTTTGTTATGTTCTCTGTATTGAAAGCCGTAACTGTTAAATGAAAAAAAATTTTTTACCAACACAAAGTTTGAGTGGGTCTTTTTATAGCTTTCTTTTTATTTTACTAAAGGAGTCCTTCACAGTGGGATCAACATATTTGGGGTCATGGGCTTCAAAAATACATATTTTTTACTCAAACTTTTTTAATTATTTGAACTTTTCTTTATCTTTCTATTTCTAAAAATGATTTTGAAAAAACAAACATTGAAATGCATAAAATATGACCAACAATTGAAAATGATATAAACACAGCTGTACTGCTGTAAGAAATCTGTTTTATGTATTTCCTTGTACTTTATGTATTTCCTTTTCTTAATTGCTTTCATTAAACAGTGCTCTAAATGCTTTAAATCTGAAAGCATATTAAAAGTTTTAATTATTGATATTATTGCAAAAAAATAAATTAATAAATTTTGTAGTCTATTGACATCTTGATTTTTGATTTGCTGTTGTTATAATAATAATCATTCATTATCATTATCAAGTTATTATTAAGCTTTATTATTTTATCATTCATATTTGTTATCAAATAACTACATTTTTATTTTACTTTAATATTGGTAACATAGATTTGGACATTTTGTATTTTTCCTTTCTTAAAATTGAAAGAATTTTCAGTGCGCAGTAGAACAAAAAAATAATCCATTGCTGTACAAGCACAGTGGGGATGAGGCAGAAATGTCCAAATGAACTGAACCCATGACACCTGCAACTCTAGCAGATGGCCAGAGCACCGTTGAGAATGCCTGCACTCTCCCGCTCTCTTGCCCTGCCTTTCCAAGGTTGCCAAAACGAAGGGCAGGGGGCATAGATAGAGCAGGATATGGAGTGATGAAAGCGATTGGCGTAGATAGGCCAAATATTGACTCTTCCCGCTGTGACAGCTGTCTCTTATCTTTTCAAACAGACCTCCGCAAGAACTTCGAGCAGGATCCTCAAGGGAAGGAAGTGCCAATCAAGGGCATGATTGTGCTGCATTGCCGTCCCCCAGAGGGAGTGCCCATGGCAGAGGTAAGACCCGTCCTCTCAGCCTCTGACATTATTGCCACAGGGAGGATATCTGGGAAGGGCAGTGCATGCTCTTTAGTAACTGGAAAAGTACATCAGTGCTGTGTATAACATCTATACTAATTCTGTGGGATAGTTCAACCTCATGTTGCTACAAACCTGTATCCCTTTCTTTCTTCTATTATATTATAAGGAGGCTTTTTTGGTCCACATAATGAAATTTATTGGGGTCCAAAACAACATGGGAACATTTTGACTATATTAACAAAAAAACACAACTGAGATATTTTTCAAAGTATCTTCGTATGTGTTCCACATACAAAAATGAAAACCATACAGATATGTAAAAAAATGTTTTGATCCATGTAATGAAGGTCAGAACATGGAATCGTTTTGGCTTCCAGTTTATGGACATTTTTCGAGATATGTCTTTTTTTATGTAGAACACAATGGAAGATAAGAAGGAAAGTCATACTGGTTTGGAATGACATGAGGGTGAGTGAATGATGGCCGAATTTCATTTTTGAGTGAACTGTCCCTTTAAACAGAACTCCAACTGACTGAGCACTGAGAGCTGTCATCAAATTTGATAGACTGATTTCAATTTAATACACATTCGCGTGCAGTCAAGGGTCAAGTAAGGGACAAATACGACAGGTCCATATATCATAGATTATGAGCAGGCAGTATACCCGTGTACATGTGTTTGTGATTATAGTAGGGTTTGGTTCTTGGCTGCCACCAAAGCTTTATGAATGATTCAGTGATGAAATGGAAGAGCTCTGTCAGCGTCTGTCTCTTGGAGAGTGCGGTGGACAGAAACGCAGGAAATCTGGGAAGTACTAGAAGACAAGAATCTCCCTTCAAGTACTTTGTCAACATAAATGAAGTCAGCTATAAGAGGGGCTAGTGAATAATGTAGAGTGCAGACCAGCAATTGGCGATCAGGTCCATTCCAGCACACCTCTGTCATAAAAATTTTAAATCCAAGCTGTGAGAGGAAGAGTGCAAAGATTTATACGGCATCATTTTACCAGTGTGCTGGATGCTGACTCTTTCTCTTGCTCTGTCTGTCTTAGTAGAATGTGTTTGTGGTTTTTAAAGGTCATAAACACCCCCTTTGAGAATAGCTCTGTAAGATTTCTGTGGTCACAAAGCTAATGGGACTCACGTCCTTCTAGATACAGTCAGTTTGTCATCACTGTTAGATAATTAACCAGCCTGATCTCTGTTTTAATGAGTAAGCATATACCATCATGTTTTGGAATAAATGCTGTTGGCCATTGTTAATTTACATGCGTTCTCTCAGAGCTGCTCTCTTATACAACAAAAGTATATGATGTGTTATACAGCCCAGCTCCAAAACAGACAAAAAGCACTATAAAAATTGATCGACATGATGTGTGTACTATATTCTAAGTATTTTGTACTATGTTCTGGTCATATGATAGATTAATGTTTCTTAATTTTCTTCATACAAAGCTATTGTATGACTTAAAAAGACATATAGCAGTAGCAATATATATAAGTAATAGAGCACACAAATCATGCATCTCACTTTCATGTTTTTTTATTTTATTTTTTTATTTGTATCCAGCCTGATACATTAATTAATAGTAGGAAAAATCATACTTTTTGGGAGTTGAACAGATGATTGAACCTTCAAACAGAATAAAAAAAAATGTGTGTTTGTGTGTGTGTATGATGTTTTTAATGCATCATGCTTTTATGGTTTATATAGTATGGTATAGAATGGTATAGATTTTCTGTATTTTCTGATTTTGTATAGACACAGATTTCCTGTGTTTCTGTCCACCGCACTCTCCAAGAGACAGAGCTCTTCCATTTCATCACTGAATCATTCATAAAGCATTGGTGGCGGCCAAGAACCAAACCCTATAATCACAAACACATGTAGACGGATATAGCTTTTAATAGCATATATAGTATGGAGCTCACACTTGGGTAGTAAAAAAAAAAAACGGGTAGGAATTACATGGAATGACATAAATAGTAGTAACTTTAATTTACGGGGAATCTGTTACCTTAAAAGTGTGTGTTGTCCTTTCAAATATTAGCAGTATTGATGATACACATGATACTGTGTCTACGCTGGAGTGCTTGTCAAATGACCTTTTAGAAAAAGAACAAGTTTCCTGTTTTAGAGCGAAACTGAAAATGTAAATGAGTTTCCCCAGAGAGCCTCTGAAGTCTCTCTGCATAGTTGGTCTAAACTGTGTTATCATAAAAATCTTTTTAATGAGATTATGCACTCTGAGTTATGCTACTGAGGCAATGTCTTCATTTCGAGAGAGATTTTGCTCCCAAAACTTTCTGTGAAATATATTCACCCTTCCTTTTACTGGGTTTCCTTTTTAGCTATTGACATTGAATTTTTTAAGAGGAAAGAAAAATAACAAATAAGATCTATTCAGTATCTTATTTGTGTAAATGGAGATTTAAATCTCCTTCTTTACATGGTTCATATAGACTCTTAAAATGTCTTAGGCTGTGCTTAGATCTGTCAAACACCAGCCTTTGTAGTCAAAAACCAAATATTTTGTCATGAGCTTAAATCAAATTCAGCCAAGGCCAAATGATCTGAGCATATACATTTTTATGCTACCTGGTCTCATGGCATAAATGTACCTGGGTGCACTTTTTAGTTAGACGCGAAATATGTACCAATAAGTACATCACTGCAGTTTCCAAAATAAATGAACACTAGGCAATAAAACTCAGACACCTTTAATTCATTTTCATACAAATTTACAGAGTTTTGATTAATAAAGCATGATTTTAACACAATTACATGACTTCAAAACAATATTAACATGCTGGGAAATTTGAAAACTGATGTTTTTGAACGTTAGCATCGCAAATATCCTGCTTCATATCTATTGGATTTTATAGACGTTCAATTTGTTTGGTAGCTCACAGAGTAAAGAGACGTATTTGAGAATCAAGGAGCTCTGGTTCAAGTCCCGTGGAACCATCATTTGACAAAGCAGTTCAAATCTACATATAAGGAAGTTAAAATGGCAGTTGCATCAGCACGGTTTTTATATCGGTTTTGCATTTGTTAATACTATCGGGTAGGTTTAGGGTTGGGTTTAGTGTAAGGCATATTTCCAAAACGAGCATTAACTTTTAGCATTAACAGTCCCCAAATATTTGAATTCTGAACCACTGTAACAAGTACCAGAAGCAACATAATAAAAACACAGCAATATGTAGATATTTCAACGTTATAAAAACGTGCCAGGGCTCACAAATTGAACCAGTGTTTTAGCGCCGTTTGTCATTGAAACTGCGGTGAAATGTGCAGTAAGGTACATAAAAACGGTGTTGCACAAAAAGGGCACAGAGCTATGTATTTTTATGAGACCAGTTTTTATTCATAGCTCTATACCCTTACTGCCTGACATCGTCTAAATTATTTTGGAGAAACTTCTGAGATTTTAACATCTGAGAATTTCCCTACCTTTCTTTTATTTTTTTACAATTATTTTTAATATGCATCAGGAGATTATCCATTCAAAAAGCCGTGGCTCAGTTCTAACAAGCCAATTACAGGCCTGTTGAAGCTGGGTGATATCCTGTTTCTATGTGTTTAGCTATGATAAGACTGATCTGGGAAGAATGGTAATGTGGTTGTGTGTTCAGGAGAGGAGAGGATGAAAGAGGCAACCCTGTGCTTTATGCTTTTGTTTGCCTTTACTTCTGCGTGATTGACCAACACCATAATAGTCATAGAAGTGTTTGCCTTTTTCCCTCTGTGTGTTTGCTAGGTATGGGGTTAATTCCTTGTGAGTGTGTGTGTGTGTGTGTGTGTGTGTGTGTGTGTGCGTGTGTGTTTGTTTTTTTTCTTTCTTTTTTATTTTAGGATTGTTATTCGAATTCATAGTGTGCCAAGGGGATATTAATGGTCTATAATTGGGAATCAAAAGAAATTCTAACTTTTGAAATTGAGCTGATGAGAATAAGGAAACAATGAGTCAGAATTAATTTGTGGATTGAGGCTGCAGGGAGTAATTTAACATACATGGCTTGGATTACAGGGATCACTTGACTTGCCCACTGATATTTCTTTTCATTACAAAATGGTCTGTCTATACTGCATAATATTGCAGATATAATTGCTGAGTGGCAAGACTATATATATATTGCATACATTTTTTTATATATATTTTCTTCAGATATCCAGGTCATATATATATATATATATATATATATATATATATTTCATTTATATATATATATATATATATATATATATATATATATATATATATATATATTGTTTATGGTATGTTGATAGCTGTATTGTTAATGTTTATTGATTGTGGAGTAATATATTGGCATGTAAAAGGCCAACCATTTAAAACTTTTGAATTTTGAAGTGTTTATATATAGTACAACTAAAAAAAGAAAATCAGCTATGTTTCAGTTAGGGCTGTGCGATATTAAAAAAAATGCAATACACAATACCTTATTAAAAAATGCGATATTCGATATGCGATAAGATATTGCTTAAATTGTGAAAAGTCAATTATATTTTAAAACATTTAAAAATGAAAATTATATAACCAATTTGTTGAAAGAACAAATACACAATTTACAAGCATTGATAAAATAAACAATAGTATTCGGGTACAAAAATTTAATAACTAAGTGTAAAATAGCACTGCATTGTGTTCACTGTATGAATTAAATTGAGATTAATCTTTGTTATAGGTGTTTTGTTGTTTGATTAACATTAGTGACATATTCAGCAGCACAAATTTATAGGCTGCTGTCCCTTTAAATCCGACTTCACGTATACAGTATAATGATACACATCCGATTTCTTTCTCAGCTGTTTACATTCATTTAAAACATAACTGACTGCAATTACAAGAATGATCGTCGAGATGGTGACTATTGACAATTCTGTGTGTATGTGTATGTGTCTGTTCATACTTAAGGAAATGGGAAAGACGAATCAACTCGGTGTTAGCATACCATATAAAATGTGTCTCTGTGTATTTGTGTGTGTGTGTGTGTGTGTGTGTGCTCTTTGCACGTGTGCAGAAGAGATGAAAATACGCTGTGCGAGATGCGGCTTGTGCGCGCACTTCAGGTGTGAGTCAGACTGCAAGACGAGATGGCAAAGAGTAGTTTTCTATGGAAGCATATGGGTAGCGATATTCAATTTGGGATGTAATATGCAAAATGACAATGCAATATGTAAAATGGCAGTGCATTTCTGTATTTACATTTAGATTTTCCAATACATTTGTGCAACGTTTGGTGCAAAATGAAAATTAAATTACATAATTTTCATTTGCCATTTCATACACCAGTTTTAATATGTAAAACGAATACTAATTTTAATGCTTTATAAGTTGCAAAATTAAAATTAAAATGTATTACAGAAATGATTAGATATGTATAACATGTTCAAGCAAAAACTGTGGCAAAATTATCATTTAAATGCTATTTTTCTTAAATGCATTAACACTCACAGTCAAGACACTTCGATTGCATTTTCATTCAATGTCCTGCAATGAATGTAGCAAAATTCAATGTGCACATTGAAAATGCATTCCGAGCCGATCACGTGTCCGCCCCCTGCCGCCATGTCAATCATTGCGTGAACAAGGCGGGGCTTGCAGAAGGTCACAGACTCAAATCTCAAGAAGAGGATTCAAGTGAGAGAACATGGACAAAACAGTTGGTCCGTGTACGTTTTGATCATTTCGGTTTATGGCTTCAATATTTCATTCGCACTTGTGGGCGGAGCTGAAACACTGCTTTCATCTGATTGGTCGAATCGCTCCACCTTCAGCTCGGTCTCTTCATTCTTTCAGACAGAATAAGAGTCAGTGCAAGTGAAGCACTGTAATGTCTGAAACTACACTCACTGTTAATAAGGATAATATCTGAATCAGATTATGCTGGCCACATAATTTGTGCTGCTGCGACTTGCAAGAGACCCCGTTAAATTTTTTCTAGGTTATAGTATTGTATAAATATGGTACCACTGATAAAAACAGTGCAAATAGTTCTGTCTCCTTGGATAACAGTGAAGTGGAAATAAATATAGTTAAATTTATGAAATAAAATTAAATAGGATTTTTTGGGAAGGTAAGTCTGGCCAGTTATACAGCAACACGAGTCAGACGAGTCTGAAGATCTGAGCTGAATTTGGTGAAACATTAAAGTTCTAGTCTGTGTCAATTACTCTCATAATAAATAATAATGTTACCCGTATTTTTCGGTATAAGTTGCATCAGTCCAAAAATACGTCATGACGAGGAAAAAAACATAAGTCGCATTTATTCAGAACCAAGAGAAAACATTACCGTCTACAGCCGCGAGAGGGCGCTCTGGGGTAGGCTATAGGAGCACTGAGCAGCATAGAGCTAATTTTACTATTTTTATTTCAGAAATGTAACAATATTAATTTTTACAATTATTTATTAATGTCACACACACATACCTAGTGCCTTATGACTTAAAAGATGAGAGTGGTAAATGTTACAGACATGGAACTGTTCAGTCTATTATTGATTTTTATTTCCATTTCACTTTTATCCAAAGAGACAGAACTATTTGCACTGTATTTATCAGTGGGACAATATTCATACAATACTACAACCTAGAAATAATTTGCAGGTCTCAGCAGCACGCATTATGTGCCCAGCTACATCTGATTCAAATATTATGCTAATTAACAGTGAGCAGTGGTTTCAGACATTACAGTGCTGCACTCGCACTGACTCTTATTCTGCCTGAAAGAATGAAAAGACCGAGCTGAAGGAGAAGCAATTCGGCCAATCAGATGAAAGCAGCGTTTCAGCTCCGCCCAGCAGTGCGAATGAAATATTAAAGCCATAAACTGAAATGATGAAAACGTACACGGGCCAACTGTCTTGTCCATGTTCTCTCACTTGAATCCTCTTGAGATTTGAGTCTCTGACCTTCTGCAAGCACCGCCTTGTTCACGCAGTGTTTGACATGGCGGCAGGGGGCGGACATGTGATCGGCTCGGAATGCATTTTCAATGTGAACATTGAATTTTGCTACATTCATTGCGGGACACTGAATGAAAATGCAATCGTAAGTGTCTTGACTGTGAGTGTTAATGCATTTAAGAAAAATAGCATTTAAATGATCATTTTGCCACAGTTTTTGCTTGAACATGTTTTACATATATTAAAACTGGTTTATGAAATGGCAAAAGAAAATTATGTAATTTAATTTTCATTTTCATTTTGCACCAAACGTTGCACAAATGTATTGGAAAATGTAAATGTAAATACAGAAATGCATTGCCATTTTACATATTGCATTGTCATTTTGCATATTACATCCCAAATTGAATTATGCTACCCATACGCTTCCATAGTTTTCTGCTACTTATTGCCCATGATAACTCTTTTTAACGTCAACCAATTCTATTCTGTATGCATCAAACTAAAATTGTGACCTTTTGCAACGTTTTGATTTAAGTAGCCTATTAATAAAATTATTCAGATATCGCAGGCCGTTGCGATATGCATATCATGATATTATACATTTGCAATATTTCAATAATTTCAATATATCATGCAGCCCTATTTTCAGTGTTAATTTATTATAGAGACACTGGAATTAAAGTTATTAATCACACTCTTTAAAAAAAATATATGTAAAGCATGATGTAAAGCTAATCTATGCTAGTGATTTTTTATTTGTATGTTGGCAATGGGAACTGCAAAATCAGTTAATTATATTGCTCAAACCATAGTTTACACCATATTAATATCAAGACAAGTGTAAAATCATGTATAATTGGTAATGTCAAGACGCTGCAAGACATTGTACATGTACCAAAAAGTAGACAGCTTGCACTAAGTAGGGCTTGATATCCAAAATGTAATAAAACTGTTTAATTAAAAGAGAAACTGACCACTTACAGGGATTATGTTAAAAATATAGTTCACCCATAAATGAAAATTCTGTCATTAATTACTCACCCTCATGTCATTCCAAACCTGTATAATCCAAATGTTGTATAAAGTCATTATTTTTGTTTTCTTTGTGCACAAAAATAATTTTTGTAGCTTCATAAAATTAAGGTTCAACCACTGATGTTCATACACCAGTTTTAATATGTAAAATGAATACTAATTTTAATGCTTTATAAGTTGCAAAATTAAAATTAAAATGTATTACAGAAATGATTAGATATGTATAACATGTTCAAGCAAAAACTGTGGCAAAATTATCATTTAAATGCTATTTTTCTTAAATGCATTAACACTCACAGTCAAGACACTTCGATTGCATTTTCATTCAATGTCCTGCAATGAATGTAGCAAAATTCAATGTGCACATTGAAAATGCATTCCGAGCCGATCACGTGTCCGCCCCCTGCCGCCATGTCAATCATTGCGTGAACAAGGCGGGGCTTGCAGAAGGTCACAGACTCAAATCTCAAGAAGAGGATTCAAGTGAGAGAACATGGACAAAACAGTTGGTCCGTGTACGTTTTGATCATTTCGGTTTATGGCTTCAATATTTCATTCGCACTTGTGGGCGGAGCTGAAACACTGCTTTCATCTGATTGGTCGAATCGCTCCACCTTCAGCTCGGTCTCTTCATTCTTTCAGACAGAATAAGAGTCAGTGCAAGTGAAGCACTGTAATGTCTGAAACTACACTCACTGTTAATAAGGATAATATCTGAATCAGATTATGCTGGCCACATAATTTGTGCTGCTGCGACTTGCAAGAGACCCCGTTAAATTTTTTCTAGGTTATAGTATTGTATAAATATGGTACCACTGATAAAAACAGTGCAAATAGTTCTGTCTCCTTGGATAACAGTGAAGTGGAAATAAATATAGTTAAATTTATGAAATAAAATTAAATAGGATTTTTTGGGAAGGTAAGTCTGGCCAGTTATACAGCAACACGAGTCAGACGAGTCTGAAGATCTGAGCTGAATTTGGTGAAACATTAAAGTTCTAGTCTGTGTCAATTACTCTCATAATAAATAATAATGTTACCCGTATTTTTCGGTATAAGTTGCATCAGTCCAAAAATACGTCATGACGAGGAAAAAAACATAAGTCGCATTTATTCAGAACCAAGAGAAAACATTACCGTCTACAGCCGCGAGAGGGCGCTCTGGGGTAGGCTATAGGAGCACTGAGCAGCATAGAGCTAATTTTACTATTTTTATTTCAGAAATGTAACAATATTAATTTTTACAATTATTTATTAATGTCACACACACATACCTAGTGCCTTATGACTTAAAAGATGAGAGTGGTAAATGTTACAGACATGGAACTGTTCAGTCTATTATTGATTTTTATTTCCATTTCACTTTTATCCAAAGAGACAGAACTATTTGCACTGTATTTATCAGTGGGACAATATTCATACAATACTACAACCTAGAAATAATTTGCAGGTCTCAGCAGCACGCATTATGTGCCCAGCTACATCTGATTCAAATATTATGCTAATTAACAGTGAGCGGTGGTTTCAGACATTACAGTGCTGCACTCGCACTGACTCTTATTCTGCCTGAAAGAATGAAAAGACCGAGCTGAAGGAGAAGCAATTCGGCCAATCAGATGAAAGCAGCGTTTCAGCTCCGCCCAGCAGTGCGAATGAAATATTAAAGCCATAAACTGAAATGATGAAAACGTACACGGGCCAACTGTCTTGTCCATGTTCTCTCACTTGAATCCTCTTGAGATTTGAGTCTCTGACCTTCTGCAAGCACCGCCTTGTTCACGCAGTGTTTGACATGGCGGCAGGGGGCGGACATGTGATCGGCTCGGAATGCATTTTCAATGTGAACATTGAATTTTGCTACATTCATTGCGGGACACTGAATGAAAATGCAATCGTAAGTGTCTTGACTGTGAGTGTTAATGCATTTAAGAAAAATAGCATTTAAATGATCATTTTGCCACAGTTTTTGCTTGAACATGTTTTACATATATTAAAACTGGTTTATGAAATGGCAAAAGAAAATTATGTAATTTAATTTTCATTTTCATTTTGCACCAAACGTTGCACAAATGTATTGGAAAATGTAAATGTAAATACAGAAATGCATTGCCATTTTACATATTGCATTGTCATTTTGCATATTACATCCCAAATTGAATTATGCTACCCATACGCTTCCATAGTTTTCTGCTACTTATTGCCCATGATAACTCTTTTTAACGTCAACCAATTCTATTCTGTATGCATCAAACTAAAATTGTGACCTTTTGCAACGTTTTGATTTAAGTAGCCTATTAATAAAATTATTCAGATATCGCAGGCCGTTGCGATATGCATATCATGATATTATACATTTGCAATATTTCAATAATTTCAATATATCATGCAGCCCTATTTTCAGTGTTAATTTATTATAGAGACACTGGAATTAAAGTTATTAATCACACTCTTTAAAAAAAATATATGTAAAGCATGATGTAAAGCTAATCTATGCTAGTGATTTTTTATTTGTATGTTGGCAATGGGAACTGCAAAATCAGTTAATTATATTGCTCAAACCATAGTTTACACCATATTAATATCAAGACAAGTGTAAAATCATGTATAATTGGTAATGTCAAGACGCTGCAAGACATTGTACATGTACCAAAAAGTAGACAGCTTGCACTAAGTAGGGCTTGATATCCAAAATGTAATAAAACTGTTTAATTAAAAGAGAAACTGACCACTTACAGGGATTATGTTAAAAATATAGTTCACCCATAAATGAAAATTCTGTCATTAATTACTCACCCTCATGTCATTCCAAACCTGTATAATCCAAATGTTGTATAAAGTCATTATTTTTGTTTTCTTTGTGCACAAAAATAATTTTTGTAGCTTCATAAAATTAAGGTTCAACCACTGATGTCACATGGACAATTTTAACAATGTCCTTACTACCTTTTTGGGCCTTGAATGTGGTAGATACACTACTGTCTGTGGAGAGTCAGAAAGCTTTTGGATTTCATCAAAAATACTTAATTTGTGTTCTGAAGATGAACAAAGGTCTTGCAGGTTTGGAATTACATGAGGGTGAATAATTAATGACATCATTTAAATTTTTGGGTGAACTTATCCTGTAAGTTAATAGTGATTTCTCTTGCATATGTTGAGGCATAGAAAAGATTTAGGGGTCAGATAAATGAATCCAGAGCCGTGGGTTTTTTTGCAGTTGAGTGCTTGAGCTTAATAGCATTAGAATCCCAACTCACTGTAGCATTTCAGCAGTTTACTCACCCTGAGAACTTGGCAGCCCTTGAATTACTTGAAAAATTGGACCATTTTCCACAAAAGCAGACACTTTGTGTTGCCCACACTCTCCAGCTCATTGTCTGTTTTTCTCAAGACTGGAGTAAGCCCTTTCTGCCAAGCTCTTGCAAGAGTCACCAAGAAGATTCTGTTGCCATAAATAAACCACAGTATGTAGGTTCATTTTCATCTAATAAAGATCTTATTTTTCATGTAAAGAGGTGATCCAATCAGACGTCTTTTACACATGGAAGTCTTAAAGGTACAGTAGCAAAAACTGTGTGTAAATCACTCCCTATGTTGTAAGAAACCTTGTTATTAGTAAACTTGTTGTTTATTTGGGCATTTATCAAGAACAATCAAGAATATTCATTAACGCATTCATTTTATTTATGTGAATTATTTTGCACAAACATATTCTAGAGATGAAACTGCAGTGTTTTGTTTAAACTAAGTACCATTTGAAAGTTTTATGCTCATTATTTAGCAAAGATAAAAACTAAAGTAGTTGCATAAATTTTGATTTACCAGTCTATCAAAGGTTGGTGTCAAAAGCAATTTCAAAGAGATTGTAGATGTGTCTGCTGGTGCCGGTCTTGTCGGTGTGTTGTGTGCATGTGGGTTTGATTGAATTCACAGTCAGTGAGGCGGCATTATATTTCTGCTCCCTGAGGGCCGTCTATCAGAGCTGTTTAATCTTAGTAATTACCCTGCTGAAATATGAAGCAGTTTCAACAGCCTCTTCTCCACCATACAGACACTTCACAGGTAAAAACCTCCTCTAACACCACCTGCAAAACTGATCCAAACATTTTCTGATACCTTGTTTTACTGAGTTCAAAAGTGTACTGAATTTTTAAGTGGCTCTGACCTCCTGTCCCGACAGCCAAATAGCCCCTTTGTTCACGATAACAGCGAGGTCTTCACTTCGACTGATCTCTTCCTGTCAAAAGGACCTTAATCAGGCAGGATGGAGGCACTAATGAAATCATGGGATCCTCTTGAGACTGTGGAACCTCCTCCGTCAGCCCTGCCACCGTTAGCCATGCTGTAATTGAAACAAATGTGCCAATTAGGTCATTCATTTCTCACATTGTCTGCCACACATTTACACAGCTAATTTGTATTTGTCCCCTACCTTTCCTCCTCTCACTCCCTCTCTACTTCTATGCTGTTTTCCCCCTTTCTCTCTTTCTCCCTCTCCTCTTCATGTCTGTGCTCTACACCTTTTTAAAGGCTGAGGGGAAGTGGTGCTCAAGAATGCAGAGCATGGCAAATGTCTCAACAGAGAGGTCTGCTTGCACTGTGTGCTAATTGCCTATTTCAACTCCCAAGTTTCCCTGAAAACTTGAGTAAATACATTAGAGGAGAAGTGTGCTCTTCACTTCCATGCACAAGTAGTAACATTCCCTGCTGAAAAAGCAGCAGCTTAAACTGCTTGATTTGTTGGTCTTAGCTGGGTTAAACTGGTTTGCCAGATGTCTTTGCAGACTTTTAACTGTAAAGCGCCCCAATTTTAAGTAATACAGTGCTTGAAAAAAAAGAATCTGACATTTGTGGCAGAAAAAAAGGCAGCTGTTGTTGCCAAAACTTGCCCGAAAAATACTGTAGCCACATTTTTAGGTTTTACAGATTAAACATTTAATATAATAATAATAATATATCAAATTACTAGTATACATTTTTCCCCTTATGCTGACAAATGCCTGAGAAACAAATGCAATAATGAGACGGTCAAGTTGTAAAGTAAAGCTTATTATCAATAGCATTTTCACAAGCCCAGTTAAATACTAAAGTATAGAAGGTGTATGTTGTCATAGACATATAATCCAATTAACATTAATTTAACAAAATAAGATGTAACATAAAACCCTAATACACAAATCTGATTGAACACACACACACACAGAGGGAGAGAGAGAGAGAGAGAGAGAGAGAGAGGAAACAATTTCTGTGAAAAAAACATTAAATGTGAATGATTTACACTGTCTCTTCCAAAAATATATAGCAGTATTTTAATGAAAAATTACACAAATTGTCCCATTAGATCTATTAAATTTTTTCAGCATGTAAAGTAAGGAAAACTAAAAAAAAGTAAGGGAATTAGAAAAGTAAGGGAATTTAAACAGTAATATTTATTTTACACTGTACCATTTGACTTTAGACTTCACAGACAGCTTTATAGTGTAGCATCACAAACTCAATCACTCTAATTATGCATCTGGGTTAGTCATATAGCTCACAAAATAATTAAAGCATGTTATGATCTATGAACATGAGAGCTAATGTGATTCTGAGAAATAATCTGTGAAAAGAGCAAAGTTTAAAGTGCTGTGATGAATGCAGAGGAAGAGAGGGCAAAGAGGGCATCACTGCAGCTACTGCTCAGCATAAATGCAAATGTTATTTTATATTTTAGTAACCATGTTCTGTTGAAAGCAATAACCAAATCAGATGGATTTAAGATGGAAATTTACCCAAAAGAGCTTTTGTGTTCCTTCCAAGGTTATGAAGTAATGAATTACAAACAGACCAAAAAATAAATTAACAGCTGTTTTCATTATTGGTGTGTTTCTTCTTTGAATAAGCACAACAAGTGTGCAGTGCAGTGTCAAAGATGAATGGTTGCTGTGCTTTCAATTACAGTTTATACTGCTGAGTTTAGAAACTGATATAATTTCAGCATTTGTTTATAAATGATTCTCTTTTTGTCAGGTGGAATGGTTGAAAAATGAAGAATTGGTTAGCTCCCTTGAAGACGATAACATTGACACTCGTGCTGACCACAATCTGATCATCAATGAAGCCAGACTCTCTGACTCCGGCAACTACACTTGCCTCGCCACTAACGTAGTCGCAAAAAGACGCAGTGCTACAGCTACTGTAGTTGTGTTTGGTAAGATAACACTGATATGCTTCATTGACTTGTTGTGGTGTCTCCTCATCTTTGCTAAAAATACAGCTGAACAGCTCTCTGCTTGTGAAGCCATTATCACGTTTTACATGTTAACTCATTAGGTTATATACCTCTTTATGATCATTTTCACTTTTGGGTGAACTATGTACTTACTCTCCTGACTTTAATTAAATGTAGTTCCTTTTCAGGAACTCGAGCTGCGTCGAAACGCTTTTGGGGAACGTCCCTGACGAGACCGACTCTGAATATCGTGTGCAATCAGTCCATCGGAAAGGCGTGACGTCACGGGCGGGGTGACGTAGCGACCAGGAAGCTATAAAAGCACGTGCCGTGCAGCTGGCTTCAGCTTCGAATCTGTCAGCAAGCGCTCTGTGTGTGCATGTGCAAAAGTCTGTCTGTTGGTCCTATTTATTGTTGTCTGTCCCTTAGCTTAAAAAGATCGCTAAAACAGCTACAATATGCCTAAACAAAAGCAAAAGACCAAACATTTGAAGGGCGATTCCAAGCCGCGTTACAGACTGTGTGTTCCTCCCTGCACTCGCTACATTACGAGTGGGGATACACACAGGCTGTGCGTGGCTTGCCTGGGATCGAAGCACGCTGAGTCGGCTCTCGAGGGGGCCGACTGCCCGCATTGTGATCGTTTGCCAATGCGGACGCTTCGATCCCGGAGGGCTCTCTTCGAGGAGGGAGCCTTCACCAGCGTTCCTCGCGGTGCTGGCCCCGCTTCTGCCGAGGCAGAGCGGCTGCTGCACTCGTGGGGTTCGCAGGTGGATCTGTCAGAAGGAATGGAGACGGGCCAGTCCTTATCTCCTTCCTCATCTGCCAGATCCGGCGCCCAAACCCTGGGTTCGGAAGCACGCTCGTCGGTTTCTTCCCCCCAGGGTGAGGGATCAGCTCTTCACCTCTCGTCCTCCGAGGAGGTCGATGTGGAGACTGTTGCTGGGGATTCGCCACCCCTGTCGCCCCAGTATGAGGAGCTGTTGGAGGTGGTCACGCGGGCAGTAGATAAATTAAAAATTGACTGGCCTGCTGAAAAACAGACTGAGCCGCAGGGAAGCAAATTAGACGAACGCTTTCTGCGGCCGAAGCAACCACCTCCACGTCGGAGCCTTCCATATTTTCCCGATCTCCATGACGAGTTATCGAGATCGTGGAAACACCCGTATTCGACCCGCCTCTTTGGCCCCGATTCACTATACTATGGCAACGTGATGGGGCTGGGAGAGCGTGGTTATAGAGCGATGCCACGGGCTGAACAGACGCTCGCGAGCTATCTGTCACCCGGTTCGGCCTCGTCTCTAAAGGCTCCGACATTGCCCACTAAGCCGCTTCGAGTTACATCATCGCTAGTGGGCAAAGGTTATGTGGCAGCAGGTCAGGCTGGGGCGTGCCTTCATACTATGGCAGTCCTGCAAGCTTATCAGGCTGACCTGCTGAGAGATATCGATGAGGGGGAGGGGATTAAGTCTGAGGAGATTGAAGAACTCAGGAAGACCGCTGATCTCTCCCTCCGCGCCACTAAGGAGACCGCTCGCGCAATTGGGCGGTCTATGGCAGCTTTAGTGGCCGCGGAGAGGCATTTGTGGCTGACCCTGTCAGAAATTAAAGAACGGGACAGGGTCTGCCTCCTGGACGCCCCGCTTCAAGCCTCGGGCCTGTTCGGCGACACAGTTAATACTGTCGTCGACAGGTTCCAGGAGGCGCACAAGCAGGCGGCGGCGTTCCAGAGTTTCCTCCCTCGTCGCTCTCGTGGTACATCTGGGCGGGAGATGACCACGCCACATACCGGCTCCTCACACCGGGTAGCGCAAAAACAGAGCGTCGCCACTCGTGCTCCCCCACGTCGGGACCGAGGGCAACGACGCTCTGAGTCGGGGGCTTCTAGGGCGAAAGCCGATTTAAGATCTGTCATCGAAGCCCGGAAGTCCTCGACGAAACGATCCTGACGCCAGGATCCAGAGGGTAGCCCCTGCTGGGGTAGAGCGCGGTTCACCTCATTACACGGTGCCCGTCTCACCTCAGTACCCTCAGGAGGTCGGTCTGCCAACCCTGCCAGAGTTTCAGGGCGCAGCGGCCTCCAGCGAGCACCACTCCCAGTTACTTCCGCCCGTGACCGTAGCGGAGCTGGGATGCTCGCCGCCCCTTCGGGGGCCTCTTACACCAGAGGTCAGTCTCGAGAGACTGATTCCCTTAGTAGATTATTTAGCAGCGTGGAAGCTACTGCCAAATGTATCTCAATGGGTCCTGCTTACAATAGAAAGAGGCTATTGCATTCAGTTCGGTCATCCACCACCGAAGTTCAACGGGGTTACACCGACTGTGGTCGGCCCCCAGCAGGCTCTGGTTATGGAACAAGAAGTGAATACCCTATTAAGGAAGGAGGCCATCGAGGTGGTCCCTCCTCTAGACAGGGAATCCGGATTTTACAGCCGGTATTTCATAGTTCCAAAGAAGGATGGGGGGTTGCGTCCGATCCTGGACTTGCGTCTCCTGAACCGCTCAGTTATGTCACTGAAGTTCAAGATGCTCACTGTCAACCAGGTTGTAGCTCAAATCAGATCCGAGGACTGGTTTGTCACAATAGATCTCAAAGATGCATACTTCCACATATCCATCCTTCCACAACACAGGAAGTTTCTGAGGTTCGCTTTCGGGGGCAAAGCTTATCAATATCGAGTACTTCCCTTTGGCCTCGCACTCTCACCCCGCACGTTCACGAAATGTATGGATGCGGCTCTGGTATCCCTCCGTATGCAGGGCATCCGCATTCTGAACTATATCGACGATTGGTTGATCCTAGCTCAATCAGAGCAGATGGCGGCTCGACATCGAGATGTCGTCCTCGCACACATGGGGGAGCTGGGTTTGAGACTAAACGCCAAGAAGAGTGTACTTTCTCCAGTTCAGAGAACCACCTATCTAGGCGTAGTGTGGAATTCGACCACGATGCAGGCACGTTTGTCTCCTGCTCGGATCGAGTCGATCCTCACATCAGTCGAGAGAGTCAAAGAAGGCCAGTCACTCACTGTCAAACAATTCCAGAGATTGTTAGGGCTGATGGCAGCTGCGTCCAACGTGATACCTTTTGGCCTGCTGTACATGAGACCCCTACAGTGGTGGCTCAAGTCCAAGGGTTTTTCCCCGAGGGGAAATCCACGTCGAATTATCAAGGTCACGCGGCGGTGCCTTCGTGCCTTAGACATGTGGAGGAAACCTTGGTTCTTGAATCAGGGCCCGGTGCTGGGAGTTCCTTGTCGCCGTGTAACGCTAGCGACAGATGCGTCCCTCACCGGTTGGGGTGCGGTCATGTGTGGCCACCCTGCCCGCGGTCTGTGGAGTGGTCGCCATCTAACATGGCACATCAATTGCCTAGAGATACTAGCGGTCTATCGAGCATTGAAATATTTCCTCCCGGACCTGAGAGGTCACCATGTGTTGGTGCGCACCGACAACACATCAGTGGTCTCTTATATCAATCACCAGGGGGGTCTGCGTTCGCGCCCCTTGTACAAGCTGGCACACCAGATCCTTCTGTGGTCCCAGGGCAAGCTCCTCTCGATCAGAGCAGCGTATATTCCTGGGAGATTGAATGTGGGAGCAGACATACTGTCGAGACAGGGGCCGAGGCCCGGGGAATGGATGCTTCACCCCGAGGTGGTGAAGCAGATATGGAGAGTATTTGGTACAGCTCAGGTGGACCTCTTTGCGACTCAGGAGACATCGCAATGTCCCCTCTGGTTCTCTCTAGTTCATCCAGCTCCTCTGGGACTGGACGCTATGGTACAGACCTGGCCGAGGCTTCGTCTGTACGCTTTTCCCCCTATCGCTCTGCTCCCGGGAGTTCTGGCGAGAGTACGCCGGGACGGGGCCCGTCTACTACTAGTAGCCCCGTTCTGGCCGGGCCGAGTATGGTTCTCAGATCTAGTCTCGCTCCTCGACGGCTCTCCGTGGGAGATACCGATCAGGACAGACCTACTCTCACAGGCGCAGGGCACGATAATTCACCCTCGCCCGGAGTTGTGGAGGCTGTGGGTGTGGCCCCTGAGGGGGCACAGCTGTTAGCAGCCGGTCTCTCAACCGAGGTTGTTGAGACCCTACTCCAATCCAGAGCTCCCTCTACGAGGAAACTGTACGCCCTGAAGTGGAAGCTCTTCACTTCATGGTGCAGAGACCGCCAGCTTGACCCAGCAGACTGCCCAGTTGGTACAGTTCTGGAGTTTTTACAAGCCAGGCTCTCTGCGGGGTTATCCCACTCCACCTTAAAGGTTTACGTGGCGGCCATAGCTGCTTTCCACGTCCCTTTCAATGGTCAGTCAGTGGGTAGACACCCCCTAGTTACACGTTTCCTCCGCGGTGCGCTGAGGCTGAGACCTCCAGTACGATCCCGTGTTCCCCCCTGGGATTTGGTTGTGGTTCTAGAGGCTCTTTGTAAAGCTCCATTCGAGCCAATACAAGATATCTCAGATAGACATCTGACACTTAAAACTGCCCTATTACTGGCAATCACCTCACTAAAGAGAGTTGGAGATCTTCAGGCCCTTTCGGTGGCCCCTACCTACTTAGACTTTGCCCCTGGTATGGCCAAAGCATTTTTATACCCTCGAGCGGGTTACGTTCCGAAGGTTCCCTCTGTTACACCACAGCCTATCGTACTGCAGGCCTTCTGTCCTCCTCCCTTTCGGGAGCACGACCAAGAGAAGCTAAACTGTATGTGTCCAGTGCGAGCACTGGACGCATACGTCCACAGAGCTGCCCTGTGGAGGAAATCAGACCAATTGCTTGTTTGCTACGGTCCTTCTAACAAGGGTTCTCCTGCCACCAAGCAGACCCTTAGTCGTTGGATAGTCGAGGCTATCAACCTCTCCTATGAGTCCTCTGGTCTTCCCCCCCCTTTGGGGGCCAAGGCTCACTCTACTCGGAGTATGGCGGCCTCCAAGGCCTTCTCAGCAGGTGTGTCCCTCTTGGACATCTGCAACGCTGCGGGGTGGTCCACGCCCTCCACATTTGTCCGATTTTACGATCTTGACATGCAGGCCACGCCGGGCTCTTCTGTCCTCTCGTCTTAGCTGTGCTCTTTTGACTACACACTAGGCAGGGATTTGGAAGTCTGGCAGCGTTGGCACATCGTTCCCCAAAAGCGTTTCGACGCAGCTCGAGTTCCTGAAAAGGAACGTCCCAAGGTTACGTATGTAACCCTAGTTCCTTGAAGGAACGAGACGCTGCGTCGCAGAGCCATACTCCCGGCACCCCTGCCGGCGCTTGCTTCCCTACTCGAAGCTGAAGCCAGCTGCACGGCACGTGCTTTTATAGCTTCCTGGTCGCTACGTCACCCCGCCCGTGACGTCACGCCTTTCCGATGGACTGATTGCACACGATATTCAGAGTCGGTCTCGTCAGGGACGTTCCCCAAAAGCGTTTCGACGCAGCGTCTCGTTCCTTCAAGGAACTAGGGTTACATACGTAACCTTGGGACGTTTTTGTCAATAAAAGTATCACAATGCAATACAAGTCATAGGAGTTCAGTTGGTTTTTATGGATCTCATCAACTTAAATTTTATGGACAAAAACAGTTGAAACACTGTTTCAGATTAAAAAAAACTAGACATTTAAAGATACAAGCTAAAACATTTTTACCTAAACAAGCTTTAGCTCACTTTAAGAGGTTTGCTGAGATTCATACATACATCAAAATTAACTAGTAAAAAACATTTATAGCAATACCTGTTCTGAAAGTGCTAATAGGAGGATCAGATGATTCACCTGGTCGAAGCCAGCAAAAAATATAGATGGACAATCTTGAGAAAGTTCTCACCTTTGAAGCAGCCTTAGGGAAATGTCCACTCTTGAAGCCCAGTATCCATTAGGATGTTCTGTGAAAGGAACACAGAATGATGATTGAAGTTATATCTTTCAAGAGTTTAGAAGAGGATAGGACGCAGTGAGACAGATATGTAATTATCTACAACCCAGTGTTGGTTTTTGAGGTAGACAGCCAGTGAGGACAAGGTTGGAAACATCAATCTGAAAGTAAGTAATATGTAGTCTTTGAAGCCGGTCTTATTTTCTTTTATCTTTTGTAGTTTTATGGTTTTTGAGCACGAGTGTGTGCCACTCAATTGGTCCTTGGCTAGCTTGTACGAAAGTGGCAGATTATTTTTTTTGCCAGAGTGCAGTTGATTTTGATTAAAATGAGAGACTTTTGACATCAACAAAAAGTTGATAAGCCTGTTAATTTTGCTTTTATACATATGCATTATTAAACATCTGGTCAAAAGTTAAAAAAAAATGTGTCTCTCTGAAAAATCTTACACACCCTATTTTTTAATGGTACTTTATGCTATAAATTCAACTGTGCCTTCACAGGAATAAAATAGAAAACATTTATTTTAATTTCCAATAATATTTTACAAATTATTGTATTTTGTTGTATTGCATACACCGTGTCAATACAGCTTTGGTGAGCATAAAAAATAAAATAAAATAAAAAACCTAGAAAACTAGACTACAAAAAGTCAAACCAAAGATGAAGAGAAGATTTTCCTCTAGCCTGTTAGTCATCCTGACCTCTGGGTGTTTTTTTTTCTGGCAGGGTGAGGGAAAGATTGTCTCTCAAGGTCAGTTGTTGTCTTATTCAGTGGAAGATCTCTTTGTCTCTGCAGTGAACGGTGGATGGTCTCTGTGGACAGAGTGGTCTCCTTGCAGCGTGAACTGTGGGAGAGGAGTTCAGAAGCGATCTCGGACCTGCACTAACCCAGCTCCTTTGAACGGGGGAGCGTTCTGTGAGGGCATGTCTGTGCAGAAGATCACCTGCAGTGCACTCTGCCCAGGTCAGAGCCTCATCAACCGCAGCACACCCCTGAGGTTCAGTTGTCCTCCTGCATCCAAACTCACCACAGTTTTTAGTGTCATTGTAGCAAGTAACAGCCATGTTTTACATTCAGAACACATCAGACATCGTAGCACATTTCCGTTCTGTAATAGTTCAATATAAGGGTATCATTATGGGTATTACTGAGGCTTTAATTCATGTATGTAAATGAGACCTTTTGTTCTCTTATGAGAATGAAGAAATAATCTCTAGCTAGTGTAATTTTATTAGAAGAGTTATTCGTGTTATAGTAAGTTGTTTTCTTGTCTTCATGATATTTAAATCAATTTGCTAACAGTTGTTTTTTTTGTTTTGTTCTTTTTACCCACGTATGGTTACTGTTGGTTTCATTTTTTAACAATTTGTTCACAGTTAAACTTCAAATGAGTGAAACGCATTTAATTTGCTTAATTCTTAATTAATCATGCATTGAGTTGATATATGGTATGTGATTACAATCAAGTAATTATTTGTTGAAATTAAATTAAATAGGAAAACATGTTCATAGTATTTGAACCATTTAGGTTGTGGTGCAAAAAATCGTTCTTTTGATTAAAAATTATGCCAGTCATTAGTAGAGAATGTATGAAATTTGTTGTCACTATTATATAGGTAATTTATTTATCAAATGTTAATTAAATGACACAATATACCATGTTGATTAATTGTTTATAATAAAATTCTTAATTTCTAAAACCTCTTAAGCATCTGTCCAATTAGAGTTAAATCTCACAGAATTTTTTTTCTTCACATATTGTGGAAATGCATCTATATAAGCAGCAAAACAATATCAACAACAGAAGTGCCTTTGCATATTCAGCTTGACAGTATTATGCTACTATACAAAAGTTTGATGTTTCATAAGATTTTTGAATGGTTATTTAAAGTCTTTTGCACTCACAAATCCTTGATCACAAATACTGTAAAAATAGTAACATTGTCAAACATTATTGCAATTTTAAATAAATGTTTTTTTTATTTATTTAATTAATTCCTTTGCTGCCAAACCTGAATTTTCAGTAGAATTTACACAGTGCCACATGATCATTCACACCAGGTTCACAACTCTCTTTGCAGTGCGTATGTGGTGCATATTTTTTTTGTATGCATGTTAATGGATTAGAACATTTACACTGAACAAGGTTGCGATCCGGCAGTGCTTTCCAAGAGTGGTGGGTCTCCAGCAGTGCAGTGATCGTTTCTGCACAAAGTGTATTTTTGCTGTGCTACACACACCGAATTAAAGTGATAGTGGTAAAAAATAAGTATGGATTGACACAAAAATTGACTATTTACACCTTAAACTCATAATTAGTCTTCTGTGTTTCACAGTTAACATGTATGGCTTTTTGGCTAAGTTTAAATCATTGATAAGAACACTTTTAGATAAAAATGGCAATAATAGATGACACCGGTGGAGGCAGAAAACAAAATTCTTCAAGAACCACAGGATTGCTGGTTTTAAATGCAAAAAAGGAGGCAGGAGAGCTGACTGTTTCTGTCAGTGGTAAGTTTTCATTTGAAATGTTTGTGATAGCATAAGAAAAGTAGACTATAGGCTGTTTAAATATGTTGCCACTTACTTGAGCAACATAATATATAAATCTAGAAGTAGAACGCAATGAATAATACGTAGCTTATAATTATTGCATTTAAACGTGAATATGTCTATGAATGATTGTATTACTGTACTGTGTAAAAAAAAAATCACAATGCTGAAAAACCATATACAATAATAAGATTTGAAATCAAAATAATGGGTAAATGTTTCGGTTGTGGTAAACATCCACGCATCAGAAATCATTATAAAATGCTGCTTTGATGCGTCTTTGCTAAATAAATGTATTATTTCTAAAAAAAATTAAATAAAAAAAACGTACTGACCCCGAATGTTTGAACACAACAATAATTTAAACAGAAAAAAATTCTGGCTTAAAAATAAGATGTAGAATAGACTGAAACTGAGCGAGCTATAGATAATATTGAGAATTTGATCAACTGGCTAAAAGTATGCTGATGTACATGCAACCCCGCCAGTGTGGTCAAGAGTTAGACCATTACAACACTTTTAATTAAGTTTATGAAGTCTCTAGGAATCTCGTAAGTTCATTGCTGAGTGCAGTTAATGCACAGAGCAGCTGTTCACCTTCTTTAAACGGCAACCCCGTTGTGTGCTCTGCAGTGGATGGAGTCTGGGAGGAGTGGAGCGAGTGGACGATGTGCAGTGCACAGTGTGAGAGACGGCGATGGAGGGAGTGCAATGCCCCACCGCCCCGTCACAGAGGCAAGATGTGTGAGGGAGAAGGTCAAAGCACGGAGAACTGCACAGGAGGACTGTGTACGCAAAGTGAGTAGTGTATAAATGCCATGATGCATCATAAACACAGTCATTTCATCGATGACAACAGCATTGTCTTCATCACATGTTGGTCATGATGTTGCTCACTGTTTTGGGAACTGTTATAATTGTCTGCTAAAAGTGGATGAAAGAGACAGCATCATGCCTTGGGTGCCTCTCAATATCTCCTTCGTAGCTGTTATGATGAGAACCCTCTCTGTTTTCTTCTCCTTAATGAAGGATGGAAACATCCTGCAGCCTAAGTGAACCAAAACCATCTGCCAGTAGCTTCTCATGGCAACAATGCCGAACAACAGTATCCACAGCTGATGTTGGCATAGCCTGCAGTTGGACATCTACCCGTGATGTGAATCAGAGAGCAGATTTGTAATAAGTATTACAGGGATGGACTGTAATTCTCTCTCCCTTTCTTTTTCCCTCTCTCTCTTGTTCTTTTTCTTTTTCCCTGCAGACGGGAAGCTGATGCATGATGTTAAGCCTCAGAGTGAGTTCCTCCTCCATGTGAATTCATAATTGCCATACAGATGAGAGAAAAAAACAACAAAATAAGCTATTGCTACTGTCGAGAGAGCGTCTGTTTGAGTTATTTTATCCATTTAAATATTTAAATATCCTTTTTTTTGTGAGAATTTGTGTGATAGCTATTTTTTCTCTTCCTCCTTGATTAAGATAAGCTCAAACCCCACATATGTCTTCACTTCTACGCTTGGTTACCTGTATCATTATGCTGACAGCAGGTGTCATTTTCAACAAAGTGAAAAAAAGATGCAGAAGATTAATTAGCAAGTATCCAATCTGTCTCAATTAGAATTTTAGTATGGAAATTGCAAGCCACCGGAAGCCTCCACAGCATGTAAACTTTACTATGCAAAAATAGTTATTTGAAAATATGAAATTAAATAATACATTTATATTATACATTTAAAGTAGCCTATAAAACATAAAATAATTAGAGAAAAATATTTTTCCAAATTTTCATTTGCCATTGAAACAAAAAAAATAATTTGATTATATTTTTCTCTGCCAGTGGAAAGTATCAAAGTATTTTATTTTATTCAAAGTATTTTTAAAAACAAGTCTTATTGCCTTGTGGCCATTTTTTCTTCTTAACTAAGTTTATCAGAAAAGACAAAGATGCTGATTAAGAATTTGATGATTTTCAGTATAGTCCTAAATATTCTGCTGGTGTCCTTATCAAGATTTTCGTCGTATCCATTTCAGGGAATTTCAAAGTGCCAGTCAATGTATTGTGTCCTTTTTAGATTATAGAGAGTGAGTGATTGGATGTGGCATTTGAACATGTGCTATATTTAGAGGAAGCAATGAGGTGTAATCATTGAATATTAACTCACCTCATCAAGCATATTATGTCTTAATTTCTCCTCATGTATTATTTTAACCATATTGAGGCACTTTGCAAAACATGATTTTAAATATGTATTAGTACCAGGTGCTTCTGCATTGTTACAGTGATGTGACTCTGAGACTCCTCCGTGTGCATTGATGTGTGAGCTGGGTTATAATGCTTCTAATTTAATCTATTAAATCTGTTCCATGATGGACATGCAATTAATTCACCTTTAGCCTTGGACAGAATCTTGTTTCCAGCTTGCAGCATGTAATCCTGTTCAACTTTCTGTAGTGCGTCAGGATATTTGAAATGCAGTGCTGTAGTTTTATAAGCATATTCTTCCTCTCACGGCATGATTAATGTCCTCTGTGTCCTCTGTGTCCTTTGTGATCTGGCGAGTTCTGTCTGCTCAACCCTCCTGCTGCAGAGGTCACTTGGGCCAGTGCTGTAGATGCCAGCTGAACAGATGTATCATTGCGTGGGGTGTTGGCACACCACCCTGCCAGTTATTAAAGTAGTAAGAGCCCTGGAATTCACACCTCCCAAACTGCCCTCACGTGCCAAGCATATCTTTATACACTGCTAAACATTTGCATATTGCACCTGTTCCATTTACACAGGTGTCTAAAAGATTTGCAAGTCTAACCGCAGTGACCAGGCATGCAGGCATTATGGCTTTAAATGTTTCCCTGTCACCAAAAAAAAATTTTTTTTTCTTTTTCTGGCACTGTGAAAACATTTAACTTGCACGCAGCTACAAAACTGAACTTTATCTTATTATCTTGATTATCTTATTTACTGTCTTTTTTTGTGTATTTCTTAACTGTAATAGCAACAATAATAATGGTTATAATAGTAATAACAGTAGTGATGATGATGATAATATTATTATTATGAATAATAATAAAATATTATTAAAAAGTACTTATTAAACAGTATTTCATAAAATAATAATAATAATAATAATGACAGTAATAATATTAGTCTTTTAATGATTAGTGTTATAAGTAATAATTAGTGTTTTAAATGATTTCTCAACACTACTATTTCATAACAATGTTATATTTTCATATATTATATTATATATTTGATTTACAACTATACAATTCTTCTTATTACTATATTAATATCTATTTTTTTTTATCTGGCACTGTGAAAACATTACAGTTGCACAAAACTATTACAAGAAACATATCTTGTATTTCATAGCGCAACAACAACAACAGCAATGCAGAACCTGATTTTACCAAGTGAGACATGCTCCTGGGACAACATCTTTGTTGTCCCTGGAACAACATTGTGATTAACCAAACAGATTTGAAGAACAAGTTTATAGATTTTGTGAAGTTTACGCTTACAATCACTGTTAGGTGCTTGTATATCAGTGTCATTCATCTATCATTTCCTCTGATTTTAAGGATCACTCATGGTTAAGGTTAGGTTTAGGTGTAGGGATATGGTCAAGAATAAATTTTTGGAGTAAAATGTTGTTCCAGGGTCAACAAAATATGTTGACCTAGGAACACATCTAACTCAGCAATATCAGGACGTGCAACAGCAATAATAATAAATAAATAATAATATAAAACAGTGTTTTCATTATACTACTGAGTAATTCTTTATATTATTGCATAACACCTTCTTATAATACTACTAATAATAAATGCATACACAATATAATAGTAGTAATAATATTAGTGTTATGACAGTGTAAAAGATTAGTAAGTCACTTCACTTTTCACTCACTTTTTTAGTTATCTTTAAAGTTATATTTTATATTTTAAAATACAAATACTACTACTAATTATTATTATTACAATGGTATTTTATTTGATCAAAGATAGCAGAGGTATATATATGTATGTGCCTTTTGGCATATTTTTCTTAAATGTTTCTGCAATAAATGATGAAGCCTAAGTGTGTGTGTGTGTGTGTGTGTGTGTGTGTGTGTGTGTGTGTGTGTGTGTGTGTGTGTGTGTGTGTGTGTGTGTGTGTGTGTGTGTGTGTGTGTGTGTGTGTGTTTATGGCTGTTTCCCAGGCATGGAGAACTCTATTGATGTTGCGCTGTACTCTGGTCTGGCTGCGGGGGTGATCGCTGTGGTCGTCCTTATAGTGGCCATCACCCTCTACAGGAAGAGTCAAAGTGAGTATGGAGTGGACGTCATTGACTCATCTGCTCTTGCTGGGGGCTTCCAGTCCTTCAACTTCAAAACCACCAGACAGGGTAAGAGTTCACTGTAGATGAAGCAGTTCGGTTGGATTAATTGATTTATTGTTACTGAAATTTATGTGCCGCTTGTCACAATAACAGGCCAGGCCACAATGAATATTCAGACAATTCCAAATAAATTAATTGCTTGTAAAAGCATACAGACAAACATGCTATAAGAGTAATTTATTCCACAGTAAGACACTAAAAAATTTCACTTACACAAACAGCCTCTGCTGAGCAAACACACATTCGCACACAAAAAACTCAAAATCCTTTGACGATTAGATGTGGAAGGCATGCTACATTGACTTCAATTCTCTCTTTTTGTCAGCTGTGCCGATAACTTTTGTTGATAAGACCACGACTATAGTCACATGACCCACATTTGGTTCCACTACATGCGTCCATATTACCATCGCTGACACTTCTGGGTCAGAGAAAGTGATAGCCATCGCCTCGCAGGGTAATCAATCCTGCCTGCTTGTGACAGCACAGTGAAAGGCTGCGACTAGCAGCTTGTGTTTACTGTGCTCAAGGCTTGGGATGGTGAAACCCCCCTCCCGCCCAGACACTTGCATACAACAGGAAAGAGGGGATCAAGGATCAGCTGAGCCGCATCTGTCAGGTCATCAATCCTATTTAAAAAGGCCAACTTTCTTCCAGGCTGCCGCTGCGCCTTATTCCAACAGCCAATCCGGTTCCCATCAGAGCTCATAGGCAAGACCAAACCCCATGCAATGGAAATGAGAACATGTTGGATGTTCATTCATTCAAGGATGTAGAATGAGACAATAGAAGCTTCTCTAAACAGTTGTTCATTTTAAAAGTTCAGAAGTTCCAAATTTGAATGCATTTGATATAATTTTGATTGCTTTTCTTTTTATTAAGGTAGGTTTTGCTTTATATCATTACTTTTTAACTCAATCTGCATTTTATCTATTGCAGTTTTTCTCAGTATGTAATTATGATAAAGTTTCTGAAGTATTCCAGCTGACTCTCTAAATCACAGGTAACAGCATGACACTCCAGACCTTTGCCCGCCTGTCTGCTCTTGAAATCTGAGCCACTGAGTCATTTTAATCACAACTCTAATTCCAGATCTTTCCCCGCAAGGTGCCCATACATGACTGTTTCATTAACTTCTGTCATCCTGCTGTCTCTTCCTTTCATTTTTCTGTCATTTTTTTTTCTTTAGATTTTCTGTCCCACAGTGAACTTCCCTGCTTCTGAAGTGGGGAAAACCACTTTGTTGTGGATGAGAATTTAAGAAGTTGACATTTAATGTGCTTTATTTTCTTTATATGTCTGGTGAAACTAAATCAGGTTCAATTCTATGCTATAGGTCAGGGATAGGCAACGTCAGTCCTGGAGTGCCGCTGTCCTGCAGAGTTTAGCTCTAACCCTAATAAAACACACCTGAACAAGCTAATCAAGGTCTTCAGGATTACTAAGGTTACAGACAAGTGAGGTTTTTTCTCAGGGTTGGACATCGGCACTCCAGGACTGACGTTACCTACCCCTGCTAGTGGTTAATTCACCTCATGTCATTCTAAACCTGAGTTAGTTTCTTCTGTAGAACACAGAATAATGCATTTTGAGAAATGTCTCATACTATTTATTTTTTGTCCATTCAGTGGATGTAAAAATAGCTTTGGACCCCATTGACTTTCTTTGTGTATAGACAAAAACAGTTGGAATGTTCTTCACAATATCTAAAATGTTCTGCATAATAACAAATTTAGTAAACAATGACAAAACTTTAACTTTGGGCTGAATATATCTTAAAAGGATAATGGTTAAGTTGATAATTCCAAATATACATATGCATCAGCATTTTGCCACCAGAATATGTTCCATTCCGACACCTTTGAACTTTATGGGACCATTCAAATTCAAAAGGCACACTTGTCATCACCCTATTGCAAAACCTTGACCTGCCCAAACATGGCGACTAGAAATATCCCAAACGCCTGACACCGATCAACCCAGGCTGGGGTAATTAACTATTTTCCTAAAAATAAAGACCCATTAGCCTCCTGCCTCCCACCGCTCACTGTGCAGCAGCTGGCCAGCAAGGACTAAGTGACTTGAGTGTTAGAGCTACTTTGGCACTGGGATGATTCGTGGGGGCTCGGTGACGGTGTGTGCCTGCTTTGGACAGGAAAAGGTGAGAGAGCAACAGCAAGGGATGAAGACCCCCTTCCAAGAGCTGTTCTGACTTCAAGCTGGGAGGTGACAGATTTAAAAACTTGAAAAACAAAAAGGTCATTTAGTTCATAAATGTATGTCCTCCTGAGTAGCTAAATTAATTCATTTTACAGAAAAACACTCATGCACTCAAAGCACTCAAATCTCTCATGATGTCACTGGAGAACTAATGCTAACTGTGCTTATAGCTAATGATGAGCAATTTAAGGATGTGACTATCAGAATGAGTCAGTGGATGAAAGCAACTGTTTCCACAAACAATCTACTGCGAATAAAAAAACAGTAACATGGTAGCAACTAAGCTGAATGCTGTCAAGTGTCTGCAGTGTATCCTTGATAAACATTTATAAAAACAAGTACATTTGCTGCCTGTGTCCTGAATCTAAAATGCCAGCTAGCAATGCATACATCTTGAAGGGAAAAATGCAGTGTCCCCAACTTTTTTTTTTTTTGTCATCATATGAACCCATTAAACTACACACTCCTTGAAATAATATTTCAATAATATACAAAACATATGCCAGTGACACATATTTGCATGGTCAAATGGCATGCAGGTAGAGAAATAAAATATTTAATCTTATTAGAGGGAATGTTTTATTTTGATTATATATATATATATATATATATATATATATATATATATATGGCTACATAACTTGGCCAATTATTTTGTCATACATCGTGATTTTAACAGCAATGACCTTTTATAAGAAAAGTCTCATATATCTTCTGACATGAATGTATTATTGCAAATTACAGTTGTACCATAAAATATATAATATCTTAATAGCGTTTCTTAAACTCATGAACCCTCTGCAGTTCGCTAATAAACCAGTTCACTGACCTTGTTTCAGTTTAAAATGTATTATATCAGAAAAACTTTTAGAATTAGATCTCTATACTAACTCTATACTAATCTAACACCTATTCAAACCCATATTTCAGGTAGTTAGACTTTGAAGGAACAATGATTTAATGGTAAAAATAACCCTAAATAAATATTTGAATAGGTGCCAAGGCACTATCTTTTCTCACATACATAAAATAGTCCTTTTCACTGTTGTATTTTTCAAGATTAGACTTTTTTTTTTTTTTTACTTTTCCAGCACTCTTAAAATGAATATTTTAACCAAAACAGCAAATTAAATATTTAATCCTTTTCTATTCTCATGCCTTGATTTTCAGTCCATGGTCTGCTGCACTGGAGCTGGCCTGTCAAGACCACATCTAACTGTATTCTTCTCTTTTTAACTGTATTAAAACTCCTATAAAACACCCAAAATATCACAAACTGTGTTTTCATCTCCCCAGGCAATCCACTTCTGCTGAATTCCTCCATGCAGCCGGATATAACTATTGGCCAGACGTTCAGCAGCCCAATCTGCTTTCAGGACTCCATAGACAAAGAGCTTTTTGACCCCCTGCCAGACAAGGTCAAAGTTCAGAGCTCCTTTGTGGTTTCACTAGATGTGGCAGACCGGGCCGAGTACCATGTGAAATCCCATCCGGAGACCCTTCCTGCTAACCTTCACCCAAACTACAGCACAGTGGAAGGAAAGAAGACCACTATGATTGCTCCTAATGGCATTCACACACTCAGTAAGACTCAGTTTAAGACAAGCGCTGTGTTTGGGCACCTGGGTGGACGTTTAGTCATTCCAAATGCAGGTGAGCGAAAGTATGTGTTTGTATTTGATATTAGGTATTTGCTATTAAGTTATTTTTATGCAACAATGAGCATGAATGGGTTTAATCTTAAGATACAGTACAGCTGTAGTCATTTGTATCCTGTTAGCAATTGAATTAGATGGAGTACCACTAATAAAAATGAAAATACTGTCATTTGTTCACCCTCATATCCTTCCACACCTTCAAACAATTGCTTTGGTATCTGTGAACAGTATGCAAAATATCTCTAAACATCTGTTTGCATCTAATAACTGCACTAAAACCAAATGTTCTCTTTAGCTGATGCTTGTAAAGGTCAACAGTTCACTGAACCCACTCTCTGATATCCTTGTGTTGAAAGGTTTTTAGGGCCAAAGAAAAACACTTTGTTTCATATCAGATTCGGAGAAACTACAGAGAACAAGAGGATTTTATTAGTTTACATAAAACACAATTATTGTTATTTTAAATTTTTGAGTGTGCATGAGGAAGTGAGGAAAATAAAGGCAGACTACATAAAACATTACTATTGTTATTAAAATTCATGAGTACTGTTTTCTGTTTTCTGTAGACTGACTTGAATAAATTAGTAAAGACGAAGAAGGAGATTACAAAGTATTTGTCTTCTAAACATTAAAAATATCTGCTGCTGAGGGTATTTTGTACATATTCACCTTTCGCAAGAATGTAGTCAGATATAATATATGAGCAATTAATATGTAAATATAAGAGCATGGAATATTTTAATTTGAACCCTTTTACTGTTTTAATGAATGCTTATATTGTTAATTATTTCATGAGGCATAGGAATCAATGCTTTTTGTTTAGGTGCACATAAATAATATCTCACTGTTGATGGTGTTGGTTTTCTAGGAGTGAGCTTGCTGGTACCTCACGGGGCGATTGCTGATGACACCTCTTGGGAAATGTACATGCTCATAAATCAAGAAGAGTCTAGGTAAGACTGTAGGTGACATATCTGTATCACTTCCATTTTGTTGTATAAGCATTAGCATTAGAAAAAAAAGAAAGAATATATATATATATATATTGTTATAGAAAAACAAGTTATGCTCAGAGTGCAGGATGCGGTAGAACAAAGGTGAACTTACACTAGGCAGTCTTAACCGTGTCCGAACACGTTTGACCCCCAAAGCCCAGTTCGTTTGACTAGTGTGACTGCTCTTTGCCACACGAAGGCACAGTTCATTTAGCCGTCCCTGGCTCGGTTGGAAGAGGTGGGCCAGAGCACGGTTCAGTTGGGCTTGGGCGTGGTACTCATGTAGTGTGAGTGCTTACCGTGCCAGAGCGTGAAACTTCTGATATGTGCAGAACAATTGCATTAACCTTTTTTGAGCAGCAAAAGTGATAGATCTGTAAAGCAATATATTGTGAGAGGGCCATGTGTCACTGCATCCCAAACAACTCAAAATAAACCACGAAGTTAACAAAACAATGCACTCCACTGTGCTGCGTGAGAACGCTTTTTTGCTGTCTTCACGTACTATCTGAAACTTCCCAACAAAAATTTTCCACTTATGAAGTTGTGATTATGAGCACATTGCATTCTTTTCTGTTAAAAATAGCAATGAACAGTGTTTTTGAATGTTAAGCCTAAATAATTTTATCTGGAGCTTTCACTGTGACCAATGATTTTTCTATATGTGAATGCAAAGTAAGGGTTGAATGAATTTCTGATGATGTCATTAATGAACAAATAATTCTGGAGCTGAAACTCAAACATCTTGTGCACAGCTATGGCATATGACACAGCGCTGCCCACATGGCTATTGCTCCTATAACAGCTCATTTGTATCAGTTATTTTGTCTTTGGGTCGTTATATTTCTCACAGATTTCTGCTCGTTCTAAATCAGATACAGATAAAGTAGCACAGTAAAGATTACATTCATGTGAATGCATTACTGAGAGCGATTGCGTGTGTGAATTAATTCTACCTGGCAGTGTCTCTCTACTAGTAAAGCTGTGGGATTTAGTTATTAAGAAATATATGCTTTAACTTTTCAGTTTCTAAGCTATTTTATTGAGAAATCACAGAACAGTGTTGACAATACATTTCCGCGCTGAATGATTCTGTGTACGCGAGATCAGCGCGTGAGGTACGAGCTACTGTCTGTAGCCTATGTGTGTGCATTACAGTGCAGCAGTGCATTAGATTATAATGCAATTAATTTACTGTGCAATAGGCTGTTTAAAACGTGCATTCTCCCATTCAATTTTGAGCATCCAGTAATATAATCACAGATCTCTTGTGGAGCACTTTCAGAGCATGCAGTTATGTCATTTTAACTGTTCAGAAATGGAGCGTAAATGTGGAAGTCCTTCAAAGATTTCTTATCCTGTTGTGCCCTCTATAGGACCAGTGACTAGTCGACGTCAAGCTTAAAGCATCATGGCAGAGCATTGAAGTCGACTAGTCGATTGGTCAGTGCAACCCCTAATTCAGACCAGTAAGCAACAAGCTTTCAAAATAATACTAATAAAACCTGTGTTAATGCACGATAAAATAATAAATAATAAACACTAGAATGTGACTATATTGTTAATGCACTTAACTGTATATCACTAAATCAATATGAAGTCTAGTTTATGCAGTGGTTTATTAACAGTACTGCTTTGAAAGGTTACATATTTAAAGTCGGATGCTACTGCTTTAAATAGTTACACATTAGCTGAAATAGATGCTTATTAGGTAAATGAAAATTTCATATATATTGACGTTATAAGTTTTGTGGTATATGTGTATAGGTATGGTTGTCTGTTTTATGGGAAGAAATTCCATTAGTTGGAACAAATGAATATAGAATTTTGATATCAGAATTAAATTTTATCATCAAGACTCTCTCGGCTTAAATTGATCTCGCCTGATTATGAATATTATAGATGGATTCTGACTTCACACTGTAACATGTAATGCTATAAAAGCTCTGTCAAACAAGCAGAATTCTGACTTTATGAGTTATTGAACTCTTTTAGGTGAAAAGCTGAAGTCTGATTATGTCACCAGCTGTGACTTGATTTTCTTTTATCACATCGAACATGGTTCCCAGATGTGAGTCTTTTTATCCTGATCATTGAGTGATCATTTTATGTGAGTTGTTTTGGCATATATAGGTCATGGTCTACACCCCCACCTGAATCTTTCCCCATAAAACTTTCTTGATAGTTTCTGAAGGTCTTCAATTTTGACACGTTGTGTATTATGTATTCTCAGCATGTAAAAGGTAATGACCCTGCGTGAGACTTGATGTGTCTCTGGAGAAAATATAACTGTTGCACTCTGCCAAAACCTGAAGGAGATCCAACACAATTTGCTCTCATTGCTCAGACTGAATACATCTTCATAACGACACAGGATGATGGAGGAAACAGTTACAACAAATGAGTGCAAAATGAGGACATTGTGAGTCTGTGGCAGAACTCTGATTTAGCCTGGAGCCTTGAGTTCAAGGTTTTTACAAATTTTGTTAAATGATGCACATGAGGTGAGTGCTTCAGATATATCAGTGGCCTACATGGAGTGGGTTGTGACTTAACAAGATCACTTTCCAGGCGTGCAACATAAGCTTATTGTAAATGTGTGTCTTTGCCTGTTTTGCAAAACACAAAAAATTGCATTTGCAATACTGTAAACCTGCAACATCTTCCCTTTCCTTTTCACACAAATTATTAGTATGTGGGCAGATTATCGATTTATCAAGACTTATTTTTGCACAATCCTTTTCAAAACAATTAACATAGCGTGTGATTTGTATTATAACACATTTTTTCATTTGCATCACATGAGCAGCATTTGTATGGCCTTTCCTTCATAGTAAACAGCATTGTATTTGTGCTCATGTCATGATAAAAGAGCTCAAAGACTTGTATAAGCATGCTAAAAAGGTAAGATTGCTTTAGCAAATGCATTTTATCTCATGTTTAAGCTCAATATTTTATATAACAATGTTTCATGACATTTTTATGTGTCTTTAGGTCTGCTTTTTATTTATGGTTTTTGGCCTATAAAATCATCTACAATTATATTATCTTGGAACAGCAGATTTTTCATTTGCGATTTTGCATAGATTTGCACAGTATTGAATACTATTTTTAAAAGATTCTTGTGATCAATGATAGTAGCAGCATTGTAAAATTGTATCTTAAAAGGGTTCAGTTTAAACTGACAAACCAGCGCTTCTTCCAAACCTGTATGATTTTCCTCTGTGGAGGACAGATAGAGAAATCGATCGTGTAGCTCCTCTTTTTCTTTTTTCTTTAAAAACATCAAAAAAATTAGTCCACTATAAAATGAATGCACTGTAATTCAATGCCTGTGTAAGTCATGCCAGTTTGGGTCATTATTCACAGATAATCTTTATGAAATCTTTGCTTTTGACATCTTGCTAGAAGAGCAGTTTGGACATTGTTATACAACGCCTTTCATGTTTCACAAAAAAAGAAGTTCATTCAAGTTTCAAATGACACAAGGATGAGTAAGTGATTATGAACTTTTCATTTTTGTGGAACTATTACTTCAAGTCACTGATCAATGTGCCACACTGAAGTCACGGTTAGATGCCCAAATGAAAGAATTAATACATAATGGAGGCATTAAGTTTGCCTGTCGCCTCTTACAGTGACTGCAAATGCTCCAGCATTTTGCCGTCTGACCCTTTAGCAGTGACTCATCAGTCTTTTTGAATAATGCTTCTCAATACAGGCCTAGAAGCTTGTAGGGTGAGACCCATGATGATGAGAAGGAGAGTAGTAAAAAACATGATGAGCTACTTAAGGTACTTGAGTGGAAGAGTGGAAACTCATTTAGAAACGCAGTTCCTTATGCAACCCATATAATCTGCCCCCATCCTTGACTCAGAAATGCAAACGAGTGTTTTGTTGCAATGAAGAACTGTTCACATAGAAAAATTTGGTCATCTGTGATGTGAATAACAGAGGTCTTTCATCGCATTGCTGTTTTATCTTTATTATATATATATATATATATATATATATTTATATATATATATTTATTTATTAGGGGTGTAACGGTACGTGTATTCGTACCGGACCGTTTCGGTACAGGGCTTTCGGTTCGGTGCACGTGTGTACCGAATGACTGAATGCAATATTTTGTTTGCGGAACATAGACACATTTTCGTGTTTCCAAACGAACATATTAAGTGGCGGAAGTCTCCGCGTTCAGCGCAAATCCTGCCCTGCAGCTGATTCTAAGGCCGGTGACACACTGGCTGCGTTGCGTGAGCGTGGCGTTTCTGCTGCGTGTCAGTTGCTTCGTGTTTTCTGTGTCTTTACACACCAGAATCGTGCCTGACGCGGCGCTGGCGCGCTGCTGCTACTGTAGGTGACATAGAGGGAGGCCGCCGACAGATCAGGATCTTGTCTTCACGACAACAATATCTATACTTCATGTTGAGCATAAATATAAAGCCTACTGATAAAGGACACCGTCAACAGTATTGACGGCAAAATAGACTATGTTTGACAGGTGCAATATGCCAGTGTGTCACCGGCCTAAGGTTTTCAAAAGGCATCACGCGAGTGTGAACATCACTACAACTAGGAAAAAAATGATTGTAATTCAAACGCAGCTCCCGTCGGCATTTAAACAGACCTTACAACATGAGGTGATGGTCATGGATGTCATTGGCACAATAATGGGCATCAGGATCTCATCACATTATCTCTGTGCATTAAAAATGCCATCAATAAAATGTGCCTGTGTTCATTGTCCATAACATATGCCTGCCCATACCATTACCCCACCACCACCATGGCCCACTCAAACCACAACAGTGATATCAGCAAACCGCTCATCCACACGATGCCATCCACGCTGTCTGCCATCTGCCCTGTACAGTGAAACCCAGGATTCATCCGTGAAGAGAACACCTCTCCAAAGTCCCAGAAGCCATCGAATGTGAACATTTGCCCACTCAAGTCAGTTACGATGGCAAATTTCAGTCAGGTCAAGACCCCCAATGAGGACAACAAGCATGCAGATGAGCTTCCTTGAGATGTTTCTGACAGTCTGCGCAGAAATTCTTTTGTTATGCAAGGTTTTTATGGAGATAAACTTTATGGAGATGCAGATTTCATTTTTCAACAGGACTTGGCACCTGCAGACAGTGCCAAAGCTTCCAGTACCTGGTTTAAGGACCATGGTATCCCTGTTCTTTATTGGCCAGCAAACTCGCCTGACCTTAACCCCATAGAAAATCTATGGGGTATTGTAAAGAGGAAGATGCAATATGCCCAGGGGGGCAGGGTTTCATATTTTATTGAAGCTTCCCCGGGCGCCGCCATTGATTAGCGGACCCCCACCTGCTGTTAGCATTCCATTGACTCCCATTCATTTTGGCTTCACTTTGACAGTGAATAACTTTACATCTGAGGCGTTTAAAGACTCCATTTGTCCATTCATTATTTCTAAAGAAACACGAAAATGTATAAAAGGCTCCATTACCTTGTATCTTACGTTATGGCCCTGTAGAAGCAGTTTTTTATGACAATTGCGTCATAACCTGCGACTCCCTGTCGCACAGTAGAGAAATTACCGTATGGACAGGAGGAGAAGCTTGCAGGTAATCTTTTACTGTCTATGAGACAATCGGGGGGGGGGTCTCATAGACAGTAAAAGATTACCTGCAAGCTTCTCCTCCTAGTTAAATAGTTAATCAGAATACTTACCAAAATTTGCTCCTGTTCACGCTCGCCATCTCTGCAAGATTCGGTGGGTGATTAAGATTTCTCTTAGCACAGCTATTAGAAGACTTACAATTTTCAGACAGGTTGCTCACATCACATTGACGTCATCAAGCTCAGTTTGAGTCTGTGAATACGCTCGACCCCCAGGAAGTGTGTGCTTCTAATTGACTTCACTTATCTCCGTTGAATCCAATGGGGTAGCTGTGTCCATTTCTTTTACTGTCTATGGATATGCCAGACCCAAGAATGCAGAAGAGCTCAAGGTCACTATCAGAGCAACCTGGGCTCTCATACCACCTGAGCAGTCCCACAGACTGATCGACTCCATTCCACACCACATTGCTGCAGTAATTCAGGCAAAAGGAGCCCCAACTAAGTATTGAATGCTGTCCATCCTTATACTTTTCATGTTCATACATTTCAGTTGGCCAAGATTTCTAAAAATCCTTTCTTTGTATTGGTCTTAAGTAATATTCTAATTTACTGAGATACTGAATTTGGGATTTTCTTTAGTTGTCAATTATAATCATCAAAATGAAAAGAAATAAACATTTGAAATATATCAGTCTGTGTGTAATGAATAAATATAATATACAAGTTTCACTTTTTGAATGGAATTAGTGAAATAAATCAACTTTTTCTAATTATATGACCAGCACCTGGTTATATATAAAAAAAAAAAAATATATATATATATATATATATATATATATATATATATATATATATATATATATATATGTGTGTGTGTGTGTGTGTGTGTGTGTATATATATATATATATATATTTTTTTTTTTTTTTATTATTATTATTATTTATTTATTTATATATAACCAGGTGCTGGTCATATAATTAGAATATCATCAAGAAGTTGATTTATTTCACTAATTCCATTCAAAAAGTGAAACTTGTATATTATATTCATTCATTACACACAGACTGGTATATTTCAAATGTTTATTTCTTTTAATTTTAATGTATATATGTACAGTACAGACCAAATGTTTGGACACACCTTCTCATTCAGAGAGTTTTCTTTATTTTCATGACTATGAAAATTGTAGATTCACAATGAAGGCATCAAAACTATGAATTAACACATGTGGAATTATATACATAACAAAAAAGTGTGAAACACCTGAAAATATGACATATTCTAGATTCTTCAAAGTAGCCACCTTTTGCTTTGATTACTGCTTTGCACACTCTTGACATTCTCTTGATGAGCTTCAAGAGGTAGTCACCTGAAATGGTCTTCCAACAGTCTTGAAGGAGTTCCCCGAGAAATGCTTAGCACTTGTTGGCCCTTTTGCCTTCTGTCTGCGGTACAGCTCACCCCTAAACCATCTCGATTGGGTTCAGGTCCGGTGACTGTGGAGGCCAGGTCATCTGGCGCAGCACCCCATCACTCTCCTTCTTGGTCAAATAGCCCTTGATGCCTTCAGTGTGACTCTACAATTTTCATAGTCATGAAAATAAAGAAAACTCTTTGAATATATATTAGGGATGTCCCGATCAGGTTTCTTTGTCCTCGAGTCCGAGTCATTTGATTTTGAGTATCTGCCGATACCGAGTCCCGATCCGATACTTCTATAATACATAAAAAAAGAATAAAGAAGAGCGAAAAAACAGATCCAGGATCTTCAATAAATTACATTTTGAAATATATTCAAATATAAAACAGCTATTTTAAATAGGCGAGTAAAAATATTTCAAAATCTTACTGTTTTGCTGTACTTTGGATCAAATAAATGCAGGCTTGGTGAACAGAAGGGACTTCTTTAAAAAAAAAAAAAAAAAAAAAAAAAAAAAAAAACCTTAAGCTCACTGTTCAAAAACTTCTGACTGGTAGTATAGGCAACTTTATTTTTTCTCTAATTTCTAGCTTTTAATTGGCTTAGAAATCTATAAATGCTGGACAATAACAAATAATAATGATTTGTTTATATACTACAAACACTGTTTATCGCATAATAATGCAGAATAGTTTCTATACTGTAATAAGTACTATGTCAATCAGCACTGCATTGTTCATACTTTATTTATCACCTGCTGGAGATGACTTGAAGAACAATTTATTGTCGTGATCGTATATTAACGTCTTCGTGTTTGCATAAGTTTCTGTTTTCCTGTGAGCACCACAGCATAGCTGGACGCTTTTGTCCATATTAGGAATATCCTGATATCAGCGCGAGAGCGCGCTCCGGCTTCTAGTATGAATGAAACACACACTGCACGAGAGTTTAGCGCTCTGTGATGTTCATCTCGTTGTATCCTGGGTCCGAATGAAATATCAGGTCATGCGCAAACTATCATGTCTCTTTGAGTTTGAATCTATATTTATTCACACCAGCTCTTGAAAACAAAGTGATGTCATGCCGCGCGCGTTGCTGTTTTTGTGTGGAGTCAAAAGGGTCTAACTCTGTGCCACCGCATAATAAAAGATGTGTTAAAAATTGATGAGAATATATATATATCCGAGTCCTGATCGGGAGGTAACGTCCGATTCCGATCGAGTCTGAAACCACGCGATCGGGCCCGATTTCCGATCACGTGATCGGATCTGGACATCCCTAATATATATATATATATATATATATATATATATATATATATATATATATATATATATATATATATATATTACATAATGACATAAAGGCAATGAACATTTTGCTTGACCGTTTTTTTTTTTTTTTTTGCTTGTTGTTCAAATACACCCTGGAAATGAAAACATAACTGGAGGACATTGTTTTTGTCTCAAGGGTGTTTCAGACATTCATCATGCATTGTCCTTCATACAGCCTCTTTTAGTTAAACCCGAATGAGATTTGAATCACACTGAAGTTCCTACAGACCTGACATGCCTGAATAGTAATTAGATGTAAATAGAAGAACACTTGAAGAGAGTTTGGAAGAGGACAGACTGATTGGCTGTAAAGAGTGTTTTAGTGCTTATTCCCTCTTCAGCAAAGCTGAATTAATGAAAATTCAGATAAACTGTAAAAGCTTATGGCGTCCTTTGGGCATACTGCAAGAGTCCTTAAAGCAAGTTCTGCTGCTGTGGTGTGCCTAGATTTTCAGTTTGGAGTGAATTTTCTATTACAAAGTGGTTAGTTGGAAAGACAAAAAGAACAACATTTTGGATATGCACGGCACTTTTAGTGCTTTATTTAAAGTATGAGAAGCACTTTTTTTAGCTTTTGTATTTTGTTAGGTAAATTTGACAAACTATTTACCTAACAGAATTATTTATTAATATTATCTAGCTCAGTGTATACAACTGTTGTTCACAGTTTAAAGCTTTAATTGGCTCAGTTTTTTCTATTAAATGTTGATGTCTATCCAATGTTTATTGCTAGAAAATAAAGTCATAAGGGCCATATTATGTACTGTATATAATTTCATTTTGTACAGACTATGCAGTTTTGACAACCGAAAGGCTTCCCCTTTCGTTCTGTGTCCTTTTTTTTTTTTACCTTTAAATTTGCATTAAAGGCCAAAGCCTTCATTAACTCTTTCTCATTAATGCATTTTATGTTATGGTTTACCACCACAAGGAGATGGAAGGTAGAGATAATGGCCAGAAGATCATTAGCAATGACTAATGAATATGCAAGAGCTGCTAAACGACTCCAGTGCCCTCAGAGAATCAGTAGCTTCCCCTAAATCAAGGTTCTTTGAGTCGTGTTTGTAATGATTCTGTAGACTGAAGACGTGACAGTTTTCATCATTATATTATTTATGCTGTATAACAAGAGTTGTGAGCACATTTTTCTGTCTGTGTATTTTTATTGTGTTTCGTTAAATTTTTTATTTGATTTAGCTAAACGTGTTGACTATTTTAATTATTGGCCAAAGGGGCCGAGTGTATAGCTTGAACAGCCAAGTGTAACGCTAATGATATATATTTTTTATTTCCAAGAATGCTATGCACTAATAACTTAGAATGCAGTGTAACCTACTTTGAGTAAAGCATCTGCCAATTGCACACATTTGTTTGGTTGTTTGTTTGTTTATTCACACTACCACTCAAAATGTTTCTAAAGGAATATCTAACCAACCATTTATTTAATCAAAAAGAGTGAAAGCAATAATATTGTGAAAATGTATTACAATTTTAAATAACAGTTTTCTTTAAATAATAATAAAATGTTATTTATTCTTGTGATGGCAAAGCTAAATTTTCAACAGCCTTTACACTCCAGTCACAGTGCCATGATCCTTTAGAAATCATTATCATTTGCAAGTTTTGTGCTGAAGAAACATTATATTATATAACATTTTATTATAATCTTTGTTGAAAACGGATTTGCTGCTTAATATATTTTTGTTTAAATGTTTTTTTAAAAAGATTTTTTGATTAGTAGAAAATTTATTTGAAATAGTATTAGAATAAACCTTTCATAACATAATTGTACATACCGTCACATGCATCAATTTTAATGCATCCTTGTTAATAAAATAAAAGTAGCAATTTCTTTTAAAAAAACAAAAACAAAAAAACTGACCCTGAGAAAAAAATTATGGTGTGGTTTATCTTGCAATTATCAATGATACATTAATATTTATCTTTTTGGTTTTTAATTTTTTTCTACTAGTGCCCAATCAGAGGAAAGGGGTGAGATTCTGTTAGGGCCAGAGATCACGTATGGACCTCCGGGGCTAAACCTGTCCTGTCCTGTTGCCATGACGATAGCTCATTGTGCTGAAGTCAGCGCTGAAAACTGGAACATTAAACTCAAGAGACAAACCAAGGACAACAAGTGGGAGGTAGGAACAAAGACATGAGTTCTGTGTTTTTCTACAGCAAATTCATTTCAAATTCTTTTCTGTGTGATAGCCTGTCATAAGCATGCCAGAATGAAAACATTCTCAATTATTAGCAATAGGCCAATATAGTACAATGCACTGGCAAAAAAAAAAAACGATTTAACACTTTACTCAGTTAAATATATACCACCATCCCCTGATGATTAAATGATTATGTTGCCATTTAGATATATTTATGAAGTCGTTTGATACAGTTAACCTGGCAACATGTGCAATGAACCAATTATGAAAGAAATTAATTTGAACCACGTCCTGTAAAAGCTCATGGCAGCCCTTGAGGCTGAGTGTGTTTTAAAAATGTGTTGATTAGGCGATTGTGCGGTCTTGAGAACAAGAGATCCAGGGATAGCAGTTCCTCAGAGGAGGCTTCGGCAGTGAAGTGCTCAAGGAAAAAACAATTACAGCCTGTAATAGCTGGGAAGACACAGTTCATGGCAGTCAAACAGCAGGAGCATCGGGACAAGGCGCCCCATCAGACCCAGGATATATCGATCTGGTTGTGCTAGAGGACCACCTGAAATAAGAGCTGACATGAGGCAATCAGGACAGGAGTCATGGATGGGACGTCCCTCCTGACCCTACTACAATCACTCACATTTGTCCTAGTCCCATGTGTTTTACTCTGGCATCAGCATCTGAAAACCCAAAACTGTCATCACGGTTTGAAAGTTGATGTATTAATGAAAGTTTACTGTAGCGACACAGAGTTTGTTTATTGTGAGCCGCTAGCATTATTGAAGGTGATTAGATAATAACCTTTTTTTGTGTCGGACCACCAGCCTGAGTCATTATTTAGATGAATTTTAGATTGTTCCAAAGCACGGTACTTATCCTTGAGATTACAAGCAGCAGTCCTCACGAAAATGCATTTGCTGACAGTTTTTCCCTGGCTTTTAACAGTTTTATTTGAACCAGTGACAGCTCCAGTGTTGGTGATGACTGAAGTAATTACATAAAAACTGCTGGTTAAATCACAGACTTGTCAAAGAAAGACTGCAGTAGTACGAATTTCTATCCCTTCCACATGCGCCACATACTTTTTCAGTTTACAAAGAGTGTTTTTTTCTGAGGAGGTCATTCTTTTTTATATTTATGTTGCTTTGAAGAGCTGCAGTCACATAAATTAATGGTCGTCTGTCAGAAAAAATGAAAAGAACCTGTATTGTATGAATGTCTGTGCTTGACTTGATGTTAGCCTAACCTTGTCAAAGAAATACAGAGGTGATCTCGATGATACGTGATTTGTGAGTGATTCTGTGTCAGTGTGCCAGACTGAATTGAGCTTTTTCCACTGATCACTGGCAAAAATATGGGCTGAGCTGAGATTATTTCACATGCTGAGGTGAAAAAGAAAACTTGCAGTAGCTGCAAGTCAGTCTGTATGAAGATGGTTTCTTTGAAGGCTTCCATTTCAGTGAGATTTAAAGTTACAGTTATGAGATGTTTTGCGGGGAGTACCATTTCACTTTGAACTTTTCATAGTACTGGGCACCAAAATTAATTCACTGCATCCTACATCTTGGTGAAATTATCATAGAAAAATAAGAATCATATGTACCATTACATATAGTCTTATTTCCTATGTTAGAATTAGACTTTGTAGACAATTCTTTGACATGCAGCTTCTGATAATCTTGTTAGCTGATAGAGAACTGACAAGGTTAATTAAATTTAACTGCTAATGTTTCCTACGGTTTTATTGTGACAGAAAGAAATGGCTGCTCAGTTAAAGGAATAGTTTATCAGGATGGTTTTCCCCTTTATGAAACAAAAACAATTATATTTTAATTAATGCACTGGTGGCTCTTCCTTATGGAATTATGATTAGCTTCAAGCTTCAAAACAGGCAAAAAATCTGCTTAAAGGGATATTTCACCCAGAAATGAAAATTGTATCATCATTTACTTATCCTTAAGTTACTTAAAAAAAATGCTTTCTTGTGTTTGAAGAAGCTTACCATTGATTTGCATTGTATGGACCAAAAAAATTCTACAAATCTGTGATATGTCTCATAACTATCCAGGTTACAATGCATGATGTTTGGAGAACGTTTAATCATAACTTAACTTGTCCCTTCAAAGTTCATACATCTTGTGAACTATTGCATACAGTGAATACAAGTATTCATTAGAAAGTTAAAAAAAAAAAAAAACGAGTCATGTTACCATGATTTGATCATCTCATTCTTGTTTCACAGGAAATAATGTCAGTAGATGATGAATCAACATCCTGCTATTGCCTGATGGACTCACATAGCTGTCACTTGTTGCTGGATCAGCCGGGCTGTTATGCACTAGTGGGGGAACCCATCACCGATGCTGCCATAAAGAGACTAAGGATTGCTGTGTTCGGCAGTATGGAGGCCTCCATGGACTACAGCTTGCGAGTGCACTGTGTAGACGACACACCGCATGCCTTTCAGGTGACAGTTAATGTGGTCGTAATCACATTATTAAAACAGAGTGCAACAATCAGGTTCTGAAAGTAAAAATCCCATTCATTTCCGTAGGGGAAGTGATTTTTTATGAAAACTTACTGAGCTACAAGATTGTCAATGATGTAGGCTTTTGTTAGGCCACATTTGTTAAACATATTTAATTAAATGTAATACTTAGTGAAAAACCATATTAATCCATGATTCTAGTTTTATATAGTGCTCCGTTGTTTTTAATATAGTTGTCATTGACAGTGCTTCTTGGAATTGTAGCTCACCCAAAAATACCAATATGATGAGAATACACTCATCCTCAGGCCATCCAAGATCATTTAAAATACTTTTCAGATACTTTTTTGCTTCAAATCAAAGTTTCTAAGTTGTGGTTCACCTTGCAGCTGGGTTGTTTGGTTCATGGCTTATAACTCTTAGACTTTTTTTTTATCCCTGTGGGCAAAAGGCTGCTGAAAAACTAGGCAGGCACTGTAGCATTCTATATTTAAATATCTTCCTACATTTAAGTATTTTAACATAAATCTGTGGCCCATCACAAGAAGAACATAGTAATGCTAGACTGCATTTGCAGTAGGGTCCTAAAGTCTGAGACCACTGGTGAAAGATTGGTTTTAGAATTATGGTTTAATTGTGTGATCAGAATGTCTGCTTTGGTCAGTGCTATTTTCAAACACACAACCAGAGGATACAAATGTCAAAGTCAATTACTGTTGTCTTGCATGAGTGCTCGTATTCCTGTGACACACACACACAAAGAGAACACTCATCTTTGCAATGCAGTGAAACACAAAGCAGTTTTGACAGATGAACACTGCCATGCTTGAAATCAAAGAAGCCAGTAATCAATTTAAATTCCTTTTTCTTTTCAAAGCATTAACCAGCACTTTGTTTGAAAGCTCTTTTTTTATATTTATAAATGTTTATTAGCTGTAGAACTTTCGTTCCTTCAAAACACTGTACCTTTTTTTAGCTACTCAAAATCAAGTTCAGATAGTATTTATTGTATAGAATTTGAACAATTAATGGATTGATAAGGTGTTACACTTTAAATTGGCTTTAGTGTTTTAGCCATTGCAGTAATTTCTCTTCTGAACTGGTTAAACATTTATCACCTACAGTACTAAGCAGAGTAGCTGCAATACTGTGCTTCTTTGTTATGGTTTTCTAGTCTGTCCACATTTTCTTTCTATACCACTTTCTGCCTTTCCCTATGTTTTTTCCCAGTGTTCTCACTCTGTTTTTCCTGTCCTTCCTTCCTTTTTACAGAGAGTGGTTACTGCTGAAACCAGTAGAGGAGGTCAGCTTCTTGAGGAGCCCAAGATGCTGTTCTTTAAAGGAAACTGCCTCAGTCTGCAGGTGTCCATCCAAGATATCCCTCAGTTTCTGTGGAGCATCAAACCATTCACCACCTGTCAGGTAACATGCTGAAATTTGGTAACCTGCTCTGACCAGTGCTGTAATGTACACAACTGTGTTGTAGACATCCGAGGTAAAGCTAGTCTATAAACTAAATTAAAGAACGACCACTGTCGGGCTATTTGGTACTGGGTAAAAAATGGACAGAACACATGCTGGGTCATTGCGACCTAGCTCATAGGGTTTTATACACATTTTTAGGGTCGTATTTTGACAGTGCTGGGTTAAACAACCTGAAGCTGAAGGTTTATCATTTCAAATAATATCAATGTAATCTCTTCTCTGTTATGGACAGGGACAGTTCATACATTTCAATATGTCAAACAAATAGCGTACTAGATCAACATCACCATTTGTTTGGCAGGAAGTGAAGCTTACATATGGTGAGCACTGTTGGGAATGTTACTTTAAAAAAGTAATTAGTTATAGTTAATCACTACTTGTTCCAAAAAGTAACTGAGTTAGTAACTGAATTACTCTATAACAAAAGTAACTCGTTACCAGGGAAAGTAACTATTTGCGTTACTGTTTAAAAAAAAAAGTTGCTATATGTCAAAGAATTTGTATTTTTTGAGCAGTTTTAACAAGTCAGTTGAAATGAGTAGAACAGACAGGTGTTCGTATATAACTTTCGATATTTATTGCACATCAAAAGACAACAAGAGTTTTATCCTGCACTTCAAGTATTATCTTTGTAAGAAGGATGTTTTTGGCCACTAGCTTTGTAGATGTATGTGTCGTTGTGAGATGCTTCATTAAATTAGAGTTGCTTACAATGGATGTCGACAAAGTCTTCGCTCCTGGACATAATGTACACATTACATGCACGTTCTTGCCTTTGAACACAATTAATTTGCTTATATCTCTACCTTGAAAATGCCAACTTTTCATAGGATATCCATCGCAATCTCTGCTGCTGCTGCGAATCTCTGTTTAGCTGTTGCGTGTGTGTGTGTGTGTGTGTGTGGCGCCGCTGGCGCGTGTGCTGGCATGTGTGTAAAAACACTGGCTCTGATTGTCTACCATGAAACACATGACTCTGACTTAGCCAATCATAATCGCTTATCTCGTTATTAACCCACCTCCTCACTAGCTGTGAGAGCCAGGGGTGCGTTCGGATTATACCATTTATTCAATCAATGCATAGTAACGCACCACATTTAACGTCCAGTAATGTTAACGGCGTTGTAACAACGGGAAAAGTAATTAATTAGATTACCCCGTTACTGAAAAAATAACGTCGTTACCTAACGCCGTTCTTTTAAACGGCGTTATTCCAAACACTGATGGTGAGTCTTAATATGGCTGGGCGATTTGACCTAAAATCAAAACCTTGATTTATTGAACACTTTACTTCAATTATGATTATTTATTGATAATAATAATAATAATTATATATATATATATATATATATATATATATATATATATATATATATATATATATATATATATATATATATATATATATATATATATATATATATATATATATAATTATTATAATATATATATATATATTCTTTGTTCATTAAAGGGTTGTAGGGTGAAAATACTCCACTATTAAATGTGGGATTTTGTTTTCTAATTAAAGAGTACATTCCTTATTTTTGTGATTTTAAAATAATTAAAGGGAACCAACTATTTATGGTTATTTCTTAAATATTTTGAACAATTTAAATCAATGCTTGCTTTAAATAAAGACGTCTTATGAAAACAAAAAGAGACATTTCAGTTCTATTTTCAAAAGCAAGTTTCCTAAAAAAATAATAATAATTATATATTATATATATATATATATATATATACTTTTTTTTTTTTTTTACAAACAAAATAAATGTATTTTGCCATGTCAAAGGTAGAAAATAACCAGCATCTCTTGCAAACAAAATACATTTGCAATATTGTCATGTGAAAAGTAGAAAATAATAACTTGCATCTCTTGTAAACAAATGTTTTAAATAATTGATGTATGCAAGTAGAAGACTGCTGATTAAGAGAAAAAGCATGGCACCATCTCATTGATCTTGTCTTGCCACTCTATTATGTGTATTTACTCTTGGTTCTTACTGGCTGTTCACACAGAACATGTCTTTGTGTCTAAAACCGCGAGACACAGTGCTCAGAAAAAGTTTTTAAAAAAGCACAGTGCAGAATGCCTACTATTTTGTAATAAGCCAACCTGCTACTGTAAACAAAAGCATGCAACGCTTGCCCTGCCTCCTGGGTCTTCTGATTGGTCCATGGGTATAAAAGTTTAAATTCTTTTAACGTGCCACTTATGTGTGAGACGCAAAAAAATCACAAGGGCAACGGTCATACACGTCTGTATAGCGCTGACTTGGTAGTATGCTTTTAATGGGAAATTATTAATAGGATTAAAAAAACGTAATAACAATCATGGGAAAATTACACCGGTTACAGGTTCTGAATTTTGCGGTTAATTTTCGATTAATCATCCAGCCTTAGCTCTGTGTAGATCCAGTGTAAAGCCTGCAGACATTAGCTGCAATGGAAATATTAAACAAATAAACATTAACAATAACAATAAACAATAAATTGACCCAATGAAATGACCCGAAGGGCTGTACCCAGCATTTGGGTTATGGAAAAAATAACGCAGAACTTTTGTAGAATACAATTGTCATTTTATGCAATCGAGATTTTTGTTCTGTTTTTCCAGTCATTTAGTAAGATATTAAAGCTTGTTTTTAGAGAACATTAATTCAATTAAATATTTCTTTTTTTAAGCATTAAACTGCTATCTTGATGTTAGATGTATTTACTGGCTAATTGTTTTTTTTATTCATTTTTATTATTTGATAAAAACAATTAGCAAGTGAGATAAGAAAAAAAACTATTCTCTGAAAACAAGTCTTAATATTTTATGCAATTTTGTAAGGTAATTGTGTCATGTTTTAACAAAAATACAATGTTTTAAATATGCTTTCTTGACTATTCTTGCTTTTATGATATGAGCTTTTATGATACGAGCAGAAAGCCCATGTGTGAATCTCTTATAGGAAGCATAGAGTAATAGTTTTCGTTTTCGTTCATACAGAACAACGAGTTTCAACTCTGAAGACCAACACTGTCTTACCTAGCCTGCAGATACAGAGTGTCAATTGTTTGGTTCTAGGTTCAGGCATTTCATCAGTTCGAGGTGTTTCTGCCTCCTGGAACATGGTTTAAGTATGCCTACTCGAGGGAAATTAATCCCAGCATTAAGGCATCTGCTGTCCCATCAAGCATCTCTTCTGCTCAGGGTTCCTATAACTGTTGACATGGAGCATCTTGCAGGTCATTTCAATATGCAGGGCTGGAGAAACAGTACAGGAGAGGTCAAGGACACTCCCTGCAGACGTGCTGCTTCACAGAAATTAATTAGACATCAAAGGCAATTGCTTTTCCTTCTGCTGCCCTGCTTCCAGATATGGTGTGTTGTACACAACCCAGCACTGACCCCTATCATCAGAATTAACAGGGATTAGAGATGGTGTCTCTTTTGTACTGATGGTCTAAAAGATGAGTCTCTTAACACGCATGCTTCCACATTTTTCATGGATCAAGGCACTTTCCCTGACTCGGCTCTCTGATCTCTCTCTCTCTCTCTTCTTCTCTTTATTTCTGGTGTCCTCATCCCACTGCAGGAATTCTCCTTCACCCAGTTGTGGTATAGTAACCAGCAGCCTGTGCACTGTGCCTTCTCACTGCAGAGACATAGCGCCTCAACCACCCAGCTCTCCTGCAAGATCAGTGTGCGACAGGTCAAAGGTCACGAGCAGATCCTGCAGGTCTACACCTCAGTGGGAGAGGTCAGATGGATAATGTCACTGGGTTTAATAACATCTCTGTCTGTCCCTGTCTCAACCTCCTGTTTATTTATTTTTTCTGTGGAATGAAAAAAGAATTTTAAAGAGTCTTACGTGGAGGGACGTTTAACATCTATGGAAACGTTCCATTGTGCAGAAGACAGTGGAAAAAGTTTCTTTAGTTTATTGAAATGTTCTTCATGTCAAGAACTGCTCACTGAAAAGCAAGAATAGTTTTTCTATGGCATCAGTGCTTGAGAAGGTGCCTATTTGGATTCAGAATCACAGCAGAGTTAAAGAGTAATGTGAATAATGACTTGAAATTCAGTTCATATTCACTCAAAATTTGAAATATAATGCATGAGTTGTGTGGACTATTTTTGTAGTGTTCTATAGTGCTTTTTTGGAGCTCAAAAGTCTGAATTTACAGTTGTTCCAAAGAAAAAACTAAATGAGTTAAAATGGCAGTTTTCATTTTATTGAACTCTTCCCCTAAAGTTACTGTCATTTGGGGCACTTTTGGCATTTAAAAAAACTACTGTCAGGATTTAATAAAGAAGTGTAGTGAAAAATTAGCGATGAAAAGGTGTGGTAGTTAATTTTGCAGCTGACATATGTATTTGTAAGAGATTCTCTTTTAGATGCAAAATATTTTGGAGGAGAGTATTTGTGCAGTCATGCAGTGTGATATACTTAGGTTTTCAGTAGTCTATTTACTGCCATTATTAAATGTCCCTCCCCCCAATTAGTTTGAACCCATTTTGCGCTTGCCATGGCTGCAATAATTGCTAATTTGCACCGTTGCACACTCATTGTCAGTAGATCAACCACAAATTTCCACTCCCATCAGCACTTTTATAAGGATTGCGGTCTCATGTTAATTTGCCCTGTTTAGTAATTCTGACCCTATGTTTTTTTGTACATGGGTAAAATAAAGCATAAGTGTTTTTTCAAGCTCCTTTGTAGGCTAAAAAATTGCATGCCAAAACCATGTTTTTTTTTGTTTTTTTTTTTCAGAGTGAGAAAGAGATGGTCCCATTTTTTATGCAGGCAGATTGCACAGTGACTTCACAGACGGGGGCCAAAGCCTTCAAAATCCCCCTGTCCATACGTCAGCGGATATGCACCACCTTCGATACTGCCAATGCCAAGGGCAAGGACTGGCAGCTCTTAGCTCAGAAACTCCACATTCAAAGGTGAGCGCCGGAGAGAGATGTAGCCAAGGCAACGGGACTGATTGAAACTTCTTGCAGCAGTGCTCACTTTAACAATGCCCTTGAATAATAAGCTGAGACTGCACTCCACTTTGCTCGATCATTTCACTCAGAACTCATACTCCTCAGGCTTTTCATTTTTATTGAATTCAGACTCTACAACAGTTAGAAGTTAAAGAACCACTAGAGATTCGAGAGATATAAGAGCCATAACCTTCCCTTTATCTATGAAGCCAATGTATGGCACATTGATAGTTTATACAGATTTTTCTTTTCTGTGTAGATGATCTATGAGCTGAATGTAATACATACCCTAAACTTTCATTTTAAATCTGAACATTGTATTTGTCAGTTTGGTCTAAAATGGGTCTATTTAGTTTTTATTATTTTTATAAAAGGAAACCATGCAAATAAAAAGAAAACAATCCTACTAATATTTGTACTACTAATACATAAATGCTTCACAATTATGAACATATAAACTGGTATTGCAGCACTATAATTTGTGCCATTTGAAATAAATGAAAATTCCTATTTATTCTGTGAGCAAACATCTTGTTACATTTTCTTGAACCTATGACCTATCACATGACCATTTGAGTTTGGAATTATATTACAACACTGCCATCTACTGGCAGATTACGAGTAACAGCACTTATGTCATGTTTTCATTTCAGATGTAGTTTTTAAAAAAAACAACAGAAGGATACATAGGGTTAGTCAGAGTAAGGCTATAATGCACATAATTTATTGCAAATATAATACAAAGTTATCCAGATGTGCATGCAAACATTGTCTATGGGAAAGAAAGTTGACATATATATAATATGATCTTGCTATGTACTCAAATAACGTCATCTTCTCTTGTGAAACCTGCATTTCCTTCTGGCACAGGAACCTGTCCTACTTTACCAAGCAGAAGAGTCCCTCTGCTGTCATTCTCAGTCTCTGGGAGGCCAGGCATCAGGACAGTGGAGATCTTGACTCCCTTGCAAGTGCTTTGGAGGAGATCGGAAAGATCCACTGTAAAAGTCTGCCTCAGAGTCCAGATGACAAAGAAACAGACTTTACGTTTTGAGGGACTACTGAAGACAACATGTACTCCACCAGGTTCAATTCCCCAGCATCTTCAATTTAGAGTCCAAGTGGAGCCATATCCAGTCTGACAGAAGACTGATCAAGACTGACAAGATGCGACTAACCAGAAGGTTTCACAAAACGCATTACATGTGCGAAGGAAGGATGATTTGGTATGAATTTGGCACAGATTCAAAATGTTTTTCTAAAAGTGCCAAGCCATCACAACTTCCATAAAATTCCGCCTTAGCCTTTCCTTGGTGTTTATGATTTTATTATTAGTATTTTTATTATTGTGTGGGATTTTATGGGTGGCCAGACTGGGATGTTCTTGAGTATTTCCTTGTGTCAGCAGAATAGTCCATCCAATAATATAATTATTAATTAATAATTAAAGGAATAGTCCATCCAAAAATGAAAATTCTATCATCATTTACTCACCCTCATGTTGTTCCAAAACCATATGACTTTTTTTCTTTGGAACTAGTGGTGCAAATGATTAATTTTGATTAATCGCATACAAAATTTCAATAAGTTTTTGTTTACATAATATGTGAGTGTACTGAATAATTATATATATATACACACACACATGCAGTATATATTTATATTCATATAATCTAGATCTAAATATATTTAATAAATAAACATAACATTTTTCTTAAATATATACATGCATGTGTATTTATATATACAGTGCATAATAAATATACATGGTACAAACACATATTTTTTAAACAAAAACTACCAAACAGTACAAACAGTTTCAGTTTTTCTATTTGTATCATGTGGACAAAAATACAGTTGAACCCAAACACGGTCAAAATATCATCTTTTGTGATCGATCATTGTGATCGTGACTCATGACTTTCTTTTATTTCTGTCTTAATTGGATCAGTCGAAGAACAATTCTGAAAAATATATGGTAATATAAAGATTCTTTCCTTGTTTTTGGCTATGGCAGAGCACTGGGATTTACTTCGTATTAGAAAAGAACCTCATTTACACAGGTTAGGAGGATAAAAATCCATTGAGTTTTTTCCTTAAAAAACTAAATGCATAACCCACTCACTCAAATGCATTACTCTGTTCCTGGGAGCATGTTTGAGTCATCAGGGCAGACAGCAGGATGGTATCATGCCTTTTATAGAGCGTTAGAGTGTTAGGCCTGAGACTATTATTGACCAGAAGAAGCGTTTACTTAAGCCATGCAAACGGCAGCACATCCCTTTTGTTAAAACATATAGCTTTCTTTTGAAATGCATCTGAAAAGGAAGAGCTCCAAGAGACCTCTTTGAAATGAAGCCTCTCTTATCTCCTCTGACCAAATTCCACCATGCGGTGGGAAACACAATGGGGGAACATGGACCGGTGAGCAGTGAGAGGTATAATTAAGGTCTGATAAAAGAAAAAGAGCTGTGTGGAAAAATGCTGTCAGATGTGCAGGAAAAAAAAGTCCTCCTTTTCCGAGTCATCTACTTCATTAACCTTCTCTCTCTTAAACAGAAATGCCTCCAAGAGCTCATTTTGGTTGGTTTTCAGTGTTCTAGCCACTAAAGTGCTTGCCACTGGTTTAAAATGTTAAGCTTTATCTCTTACTCTGGATATTCTGTTCATATAAATATTTCTTTTTTGTACTTTTAATATAAGTTCGATGAAGGATTTAATGATTTGCTGATCACTTTATGTTAAGAAGCACTGAGAACATTAGCCTGTTTGACATGTTTATTACTGTAGTTGTCAACAACTATATTAAATAGCCCAAACATTTTTTTTATGATATTTCCTTTATTTTAATTTATTAGCACATTTTCTGTCACTCCTCTAAAATTTAATTCAAACATGTAATTGTGTTGTCATGTTAATGAATTTTAAAGAAAATCCCTTTGGTGCTCATTAAACTTTAATGTTCACATTTATGTCCAAATATTTGAACATGATGTTAAACTTACAGAGATAATTCTATAAAAAAGAAGAAAAAACATAATTCTAGAGATGGCTACAAACCAAACTTAAGATTTTTCCCTATTATTGTGGACTGCATTTATAGTGCTACGTTCAAGCCTTTGAACGGTTAAAGGGATAGTTCACCCAAAAATGAAAATTATGTCATTAATGACTCACCCTCATGTCGTTCCAAACCTGTAAGACCTCCGTTCATCTTCGGAACACAGTTTAAGATATTTTAGATGTAGTCCGAGAGCTTTCTGTCCCTCCATTTAAAACGTATGTATGATATACTGTCCATGTCCAGAAAGGTAAGAAAAACATCATCAAAGTAGTCCATGTGACATCAGAGGGTCAGTTAGAATTTTTTGAAGCATCGGAAATACATTTCGGTCCAAAAATAACAAAAACTACAACTTTATTCATCATTGTCTTCTCTTCCGTGTCTGTTATGAGAGAGTTCGAAACAAAGCAGTTTAGTGATATCCAGTTCGCGAACGAATCACTCGATGTAACCAGATCTTCTTGAACCAGTTCACCAAATCGAACTGAATCGTTTGAAAAGGTTCGCGTCTCCAATAGAAATCAGAGCCAGCGGCACACATCAGAAGGTCTAGCCGAGGTGAGGCTGCTTCTCGGCGGATAGATGATCACTGAGCTCTCGCTGATTGCGTGGAGCTGACCGTCTCTGAGATCGGCGAAAATAGGCGCTGTCTTTATAAATAAACCACAGATTTGAGTTTTAAACAACTACATTCTCGCCTGAAATACTTTTAAAATTACATTTCATGACACAATAACACTAATATTTTGAAAATTATCCGAATAAAAGCTGCTTGAACTCAGCTGACCATGGCTACTGCAATTTTCCTCTAAGTATATTTACAATAAAACGAAATCGGATATCAAATACCACTGCCTCCTTTCGTTTTCATTTAAACATAATAACAGCTGCAGAAATGTACTTAGTTCAGGGATATATGTATATACAGCCATTACAATGAAACGAAATATTATATAGATTCGCCTTTTTTATTTTCAATTTAACATATAGATAAATTGAATACAGACCAAAGATAACCTGTTAGATTTACCCAAAACGAATTATATTTTATGTTTAACCACTAAAGAGACATCAGAGCCAGCGGCACATATCAGAAGGTCTAGCCGAGGTGAGGCTGCTTCTCGGCGGATAGATGATCACTGAGCTCTCGCTGATTGCGTGGAGCTGACCGTCTCTGAGATCGGCGAAAATAGGCGCTGTCTTTATAAATAAACCACAGATTTGAGTTTTAAACAACTACATTCTCGCCTGAAATACTTTTAAAATTACATTTCATGACACAATAACAGTAATATTTTGAAAATGTTGATCCGAATAAATGGTGGTTGAACTCAACCAATGCTGTGTGAACTCAACCAATCAGGATGTTTATCGCCCAAGTCCCGCCCCCGAAAGTTCCGGAACTTTGAAAAAGTACCACCTCGCCAGCAGGGACTTTCTGAGGGGCATTTTTTTACCCGGAACTTTATTTAGTTCCTGGTTCCTGCGGTGGAAACACACCGAGTACCAGGCCAAAGTCCCTAGTTCCTGGGTAAAGTTCCTGCGGTGGAAACGGGGCAGAAGATGAACACCGAGCCGAGCCAGATAACGAACGAACGATTGACTCGTTCTCGAGTCAAGATCCGGTTGCATCAGTTTTCGGATCACCAGTAGTGATGGGAAGTACGGTTCTTTTCCGCGAACCAGTTCTTCCAGACAGTTCGATTCAATAAACCGGTTGAAGAAAACAGTTCACCGGTTCTTTTGCTCTCTAAGTAATGACGTCATTGGCGATGATTGCCCTTGATTCAAGCCTTCAGTTTACCTGCGCTCATAACATTAGTACAGAATCAGTTCAGAATCAATCATCAAAAGAATCAGTTCGGTTCAAACGTGCTGTGTGTCATTCTGCTTCACACTGAATCATCAGCTCCTCGTTTCTCGAATTGGACGCGTCCGACAAAAACGGTTCTTGACTCGAGAACGAGTCAATCGTTCGTTTGTTATCTGGATCGGCTCGGTGTTCATCTTCAGTTCTCTCTTCACAGCAGTTCAGTCAGTGTACTGTTTGAGTAAATGAATTACTCCGGGATATTGGTTTGTTTTAACTCAGAGGGAGTGTCAGCCACATTAAAAAAGTTAACAGCCATTTGTGGATTAATGCATATTGGAGACGCGAACTGTTTCAAACGATTCAGTTCCATTTGGTGAACTGGTTCAAGAAGATCCGGTTACATCGAGTGATTCGTTCGCAAACCGGATATCACTAAACTGCAGTGTTTTGAACTCTCTCTCACAACAGACACGGAAGAAAAGAAAATGCTGAATAAAGTCGTAGTTTTTGCTATTTTTGGACCAAAATGTATTTTTGATGCTTCAAAAAATTCTAATGGACCCTCTGATGTCACATGGACTACTTTGAAGATGTTTTTCTTACCTTTCTAACCATGGACAGTATACCGTACACACTTTCAATGGAGGGACAGAAAGCTCTCGGACTAAATCTAAAATATCTTAAACTGTGTTCCGAAGATGAACGGAGGTCTTACAGGTTTGGAACGACATAAGGGTGAGTCATTAATGACATAATTGTCATTTTTTCGATGAACTAACCCTTTAAGTCAACAATGTCTATCTGTCCCACATTTATGTTATATTCAGGCCTTTGCTTCAAATTATTATTCTTGTGCCTTGTATAACTTCTGTGAATGATGAATGTTGTACAGGTTAAGATGGTCCTGAATCATGCAAATGTACTGTAAGATATCAGTCATAAAAAAAAACACTATATTACAGTGATATGCAGGGGTCAAGAGCTTTTCTAGTGCTATATATACTTGTTTGGTATCGCCAGGCCAGCTTTGTGGTATACTGTATCTATGATTATGAACATTTTGGATGTTTTCTGTACAGTAGAGTTTGCTGATCTATATGCAGTCTTTTGGAAATAAATGTACAGCTGAAGAGAGCTGCAACTCTAGCAAACATGCCTCGTGACTTTATATTATTTCCAAGTGCTGTTGGTTTTCTTTATTTCCATTTAGTGTAAGGCAGGCACTTTTTATGGGACAATTATACACTGCATGCCTGACTTTTTCTGTGCCTTAGAAAAATGGCATGGAATGTCTGCAATTTATTTATTAGAATTTTTTTCCAGATGTAGTTCTTACAAATTAAACTAACATCCTGATGTATCCTAACAAAAACTATGTGATTATGCACTTCTGCGTGTGAGAAAAAAATCAGCCGACTCTTCTCACAAAACTGTAGCTGATAATTTAATACACATTTAAAGATAAAAATGTTCATTTCAGCAATGCTTGAAAGTCTCAGACATGCAGTAATTTAAGGCTCATAAATAGCTGATGCAAAGTCCACAGTTGGTCTTATCTCAAACAGCCCCCCCTCCTTCACAACTTTCTTATCAAAGGACACATGAGTGACTAACGATTCAGCCCTCATAACCATGGTAACCAAAATGACTGTTTGTTATTAATGCTCAATCAATTCTTAGAACGACATTCAGAAATCTGAATCAAAAATACATCTTAATAAATCCAATTTCTAAAATTATACAACCAGGTATTGCCATATGCAGACAATTACATTACAGAAAAGTGCTTTTGTCAGTAAATGTATACATAATTGGCTGTCTGGCTTCTCTAGCTAAAAAGGATGGGGGAAATTAAACTAAATCAGCTGCCAGGAAGCAACAACACAATGTAGTGACTAGATTTGTTGAAGGCAAAGAACGAGAGAAAGATGCTTTCAGTGAGCCACAGTAATGCCTTACAACAGACCATACAAATATTTTACTTTATCTAGAAAACAAACAATTAAAACTCTGTTGAAAATCAGTGTAATCTAATATAGCTAATGAATGGATCACGTGGTGGATAGTATTTGCTGGAAGTCAAGGAGTTGACCTTTGGCTGCGTTTTGAAGCAGCAGTATGAAATTCCCCTTATACTTGGTAAATAGTGAAATTCCCCTTAGACTTGGTAAATGAATAAACAAACAGGAGTCCCACCTTCTTCCGCGCGCATTACCGGAGTATCGGCCAGTTTCCTGTTTTACACTGTATCATCACTCACAGTATCGCACTGTCACAGTCAACTGTCTGCTAGATAGCGCCAAACTGACAGAAAAGCCCTTGCATTTCGGAAATTGATAATCATGTTTACGATTGTGTGTGCGTTCAGAGAGCAAGCGAGAGTGACACATCCTAAATTCAGACGCGTGGCTGCTGGAGATTCAGCTCACAGTTATTTGACTGACACCAAAGTTTACACGGAGAAAGATTATATGGCCCTGGTTACCTCACAAGAAATAAAAAAGAAAATACTGAAACATTTTAAGTAGTTAATTAACACAAAGTGAAACTTGTAGGCGATTCATGTGGCAACAGGTTGTTTTGCGAATTTATTAATCCCACTATAGCGAAGGCTTCATGAATATTAATTACATCACGTGACTCGCCGCTACGCAACTTATAAAAGCAACGTCACCAGAAACTAATTAATACTCATAAGCTTGGCCTCCTCCATAGTGGGATTCGTAACTTCGCTTGCTGTTTGTTCTGGTTTAAAGAAGCGCTCAATTCCATGATATAAAACCGGAAGTTTTAACCAGCTAAAGCCTCAGAGGTGCGCTATCAGTAGGATGGGAGTGGGACATGAGCTTCTTTCAGTTTATCCGGAGAAATTGACTCAATAGTTTGACTACTATGAGATACATACGTTTGGTGGTAAGTGAATATGACATTTATTTAATTTGTTTTATTCAGTATATGTCCGTATAGAGGAAGTTGAAATAATAAGTTTGCTTCAAGACGCGTTAAATTAAGACGTGTTTGGACTAAGTTAGTCGATGCAGTCGATAAACGACATGGCACTGCATATCCTTGTCGATAAAAAAAAACTTAAACTTTTAAATAATTAGAAAATTATTTAAATTGTAAATTACGTTAAGACCAGTATCTCTGGATCAAGATTTAGAGAAACCCTATCTCTCTCCAGATACAGATCCTCCTACACTTTAGACTGTTTAACATAGAATGACATTGATTTTATTTAACAGAATTATATAAATGTGTAAATAATAATAATAATAAAAAAAATAAGATTCGGACAATTATAGATACAGTTTTGACATAAAATGTCAATACAATCACATTTATCTAGAAATAATAGTACAGTTCATGTCTAAATTTACTTTAATACTGAGGATAATTTCCGAAACATTTCTATACAAAAGGTATATGAAAATGTCTTCATAAAACAAAAGCAAAGCTTTCAATTATAGACCAATAAAAACCAAGTCTTTAGTTTCTAACAAATATAAAGAACTTATGCCGGAGACTTACATTAAAGCTTTATACCAATAGGTGTCAGTATAAATCCAACACCACTTCGTCCCAGACCATAATTATTAACCAAAAAGCCAGTCATTATTGAAGATCCGTGTTGCATGTACCTTTTGTTTATGTTTCTTCTGTGTGTAGATTTTGTTGTTACTAAATGCCGTTCATGCTGCAAAAATTCACTTGGATCTGGCCTGGGCTCAAGGATCCATCAAGAACAGATCAAGCCGTGATGTTTCCTGCAGAGAGGGCTTCGAGTATGAACATGATAACATCTGCTGCCTGAACTGCCCTGCTGGTGGACGAGAATTTGGTTTAATCCTTTTATTCTGATTAGACACTGTTTTCTTGTATGTGCATTCACATTCTACCATCTCATCTTTTGCAGGAACATATGTGAAAAAGGCTTGTGTTGCTCCTTCAGAAAAAGGAGTGTGTGAGCCGTGTGAGTTTGACAAATACACTGAGCATGACAATGGACTGCGGAAGTGTTTATCATGCACCAAGTGCCGTATAGGTAATTTTGTGATGTGGAAACAATCAATATTGTCCCATAGTTTTGCACAAATCCTTATAACAGACAACCTCTAAGGCTATGCAAGCCAAATCAATATTGGGTTCACCCAATGTTTGACTTCCATATTTAATTCTAACTTGCATGCTATTTTTGCAACTTCATTACTTTTGCAGATCAGGAAACCAAAGAGAAATGCACAAATACCCAGAACACGCAGTGCAAGTGCAAGCAGGGTTCATTTTGTTTACCTGACCAAGCATGTGAGGTGTGCAAGAAATGCAGAAGGTATGTTGTAAGTGTACCATTTCATTTACACTTAGGTTTTGGTAAAAAATGTGTCCTGTTAATCAAGCTGGATCACTAGCTGTCCATGAATGTGTATATATATATATATATATATATATATATATATATATATATATATATGATTTATTATGTATGTGTTTGATTCATTATGTATGTGTGTTTATGTATCAATGTTTTAATGTGAATAAAGGTTAAAGCTGTTCATCAAATAAAGCAAACATGTCTTTTCAGAACAAAGTTGAATTAAACAGCCTGATTCACATAGATTTATTTTATGATGTCTTAGGAAGTTTTTAAAATGCAAAAGACTTTAATGGAAGAACAGACATTTTCTCAGGTTTCATTAAAAATATCTTTCTTTGCGTTTCAAAGATGAGTAAACTGTTCGGAACAACATGAGGGTGAGTAGTTAGTGACCAGTTTTTAATTTTTAGGTGAACTCAAGATCATTTCTTTTGTTACAACCAGATGCAGAGAGGATGAAGAGGTTGAAAAAAGCTGTACAGACACATCCAACACCGTTTGTAGAAAGAGAAGCTCTTCGGGCAACTCTAAATCAGGTAGTAGAAACCCCTTCCTAACCTATAACCCAATGAAATTAACTTTATGCTGTACATACAGTACTAGATGATTACAGCTGATCAAATGTAGTGTTTGCACAAGTTAAGAATATTGTAATTGTTCACAGAGTCCTTAATCCCAACATTTTATTTTGAGTTGTGTATAAAGACATTGTTTTCATAGTGTTTCACATAGTGATTGCATCTTATTTGTCCTGCAGTGACTCTCATTGTAGTTGTGGCATTCATTGCAATGCTTGCATTCATTGTGGGTATCGTGTACTGGACAAAGTCAAAATCAAGTAAAAAAGCAGGTAGGCATGTCTTGAAATCTTTCCTTGGTTCTTTCAATGTTTTTACTTATTTTAGTTGTTTCTTTATTGCTTATCACACAGTCTTCTTCAATTACAGTAACATCAAGAAGTCCAAGGGAAATGGTTAGGATCTGTATGGTAGGTCAACAAAATGTTGCTAGTATTTGTCAGCTTTAAAAAAGAAAATCATATACATTTGGATGTAACTACACTGTGTATGTGACCGACCAGTCGACATCTTTCTTGTCCTGCAGGGTGACAGTGAGGAGGTGAAAGAGGAGAGCCAGAATGCCCACAACTCTAAGATGGATGATGACTCTCAGTTCCAGCCGTTCCTTGAGCAAAACTATGTGGTGGGTACCGACATTCCTGCTTCAGCGGAGACTGAGAAAGATAAGGAACTAGGGGACAGCCTCCCCAACACTGCCAACTCTTCACAAATTAGCCTGGTTATGTCTACTGTGCCTAGTGATCTCCAGTTCTGCCACACTAACCAGCCTCCAAGCTCTGCCACCCTGCAGCCTCACACTTTGGTGAGAGTTGCAGCTTTCTTTGTCTTAACACCCTTTCTGCTATCATAACCGTCTGAAAAGCTAAATTTTCTGCCCCTAAGCCTAAATACTTTGCCCTGGGTGATGTGTGGGGGCAAGATAACAAAGCTTGCTTCCATTCCAAGTTTTGAAGTATTTTAACTTTCAGGCTTTCTTAACATGAAATTGAAATGCTGTGTTCATGTGTCGCAATATTTTATTTTTTTTCACACTTGAGGAGATAAGCTCCTGTAGATTTTGGTGATCAATTTTTGTCTTGGTTCAGCTCTTTTGGACTGACCTAATGTCTCCTGTAACTCCTGATGCACTTTACTGAAAAGTGATCTGTGTGCTGGCTAGGAAAATAATTGTTGCTTTAATAATGAGTACCATATGTTGATTTTGATTTAGAAACTATAAATTCTGAATGTATGTCCTTTGCCCAACTGTTATTTGTTCTGTTTTAAATATTTAACAGAATGAGGGATACAATACTAAAGTAAGATTTTTCTCTACAATACATCTGGAATGGTTCATATTACTATGTATTAACACTAGTTCATAGATGGGGCATGTTTGGTAGACTACAGTTAATTGATTGAAACGTGTTATAAGCCTCTTGTATAAATCTGTGTTCAGTTGGTTTGTCGTTCTTTTGAATGTCGTCTTGGTTAAAAGCATCTTCAAATTGCTCTGAATGTGTAACATAATTTCTCCTAGTTAAAATGGCCTGGAATAATCTCTATTATAACTGTCTCACTATGCCTTTAAGATGTTAAATTCTTCCATCTCCTTTAGGAAAGAGAGCCAATAAGAAGACTTGTTCCTTTAAATGGTAATGCCTTACCTTTTTTTTTCTTGCATGGTTTTATGTTGTGAACTTTCATATGAACTTATAGGGAGACTTCACCCCAAATTAAAAAGCCTGTCATTTGCTTATCCTCAAATTGTTCTAAACCTCTGTGAGTTTCTTTCTTCTGTTGAACATAAAAGGAGATATTTTGAAGAATGTTGGCAACCAAACAGTTGCCATTGACTTCCATAATGTACTATAAAAAATACTATAGAAGTCGATGGCTACTGGCAACTATTTGGTTACCATCATTCTTCTAATTAGCTGTTTTTATGCAGTAGCAGAAAGAAACTCATACAGGTTTGGAACAACTTGAGGGCGAGACGGAGCTTTCATTTTTGGGTGAACTTCTCCATAAATTAGCATTCCTAAATATGAGTTGCTGCATTTTCACTCTGTCTCAACTTTTCAGGAGAAGAATCATTGAAGAAAAGCTTTGATTTCTTTGAAGAAATGGACGTCCACTATCATAGCAGGTTTTTCAGGTTCATTGGACTGAGTGATAATTCAATCAAAAGTGCAGAGTCTCTCTTTCCGGAAGACAGAGTTTATGAACTGTTAAAAATCTGGATGGAAAAGGAGGGACTGAAGGCAGATTTCAACAGTCTAATTGAAGCATTGATCTATTTAGACCAAAAGATGTCTGCAGAAAATATCATTACAAAGGCAATTATTAATGGTTACTTTAAATATGAAGATGAGTGATTGGAAGCATGCAAATATTGTCAACACCTTAGTGTTCTCAGTGGGCAAAGGTATTCTTTTGAATTTTATTTTGTTCGTGGCTTACCTTATGCAGTATTATTCTCCAATTCCAAAATGGAAAATGTTTCACTGACATAATATTTATTATGTTGGCCAATCGTGTGAGCAGTTTTTTTTAGACCAGATGCTATGCTGCCGTTTACAAACGTTAGTTACATTTGGGGGTTTGGGATAATAATAAAAATAGATATTTAAGACTCCTAATATTATGAAATGTGTAGTCTTACTACGTTTAAATGCATTATTTCCTGTTTTGTATAAAAAATGTGATGCATATAATGATCTTGAATAAAATGTTACATATTATTTTGTGAACTAATAAAAGCAATTCATTTGTATATTTGTTTTTTATTTAATGATTTTGAATTTACACTAACGTTCTAAATCTAAAGCGAACATCTGTTTCTATGGTGTTTCTAAAAATTGAGTATCTAAAAACTGCATTTCAGCCAGCTCGCCACCAGAGGTCACCTGAACTGGGGATGAGACTGATCAGAGAGAGTAGAATTTCAAACCACAGCAATGTAGAATAAAATACACGATACTAAATAACAATTCTGGGTTTTACTCCAGGATGTTAGCCGTGGTTCAAACGCTTTTGTCGATCATTTTCTGCATTATGGAGATTCATTGGAATGTTAATGTGTGTGGGCTTTTGTGGTGTGCACTGTAACTTTGTGATAATACCGAATTCATCATTTCTGGGACATTTGTCTTACCTAGCCTATGTAAAGGTTATGGGAAATTAGCTCCAGAACAACCACTAACTAACCCCGCAGCAAAGTTTATTTTCCGTTTAAAGCCAGATCTCTACTAATTACTCAAGCTTTCATTCGCGAATTAGGTTCTGTTCACTACAGTTCCCATGCTGCCTCGCGCTTAAACAGGAAATTGTGTCGACAAGTGTAGAGCTGCTTTTCTCAAAAACATCGTTAGCTTCGTCCGTCGTTAAAGTTTGTAAACTAGTTTTGTCTCTAGCATGACATTAAGTAAAATCACATTATCTTGTGTTAACGGTCAATATTATTATTTTAACAGGCAATACTGAGGTAGTTTGCGAGGGAATTTCGTCTGTTTGTGAGTGTCCACATACTGGCATTACGTCACAGAAAGAAAAAAAAATTAAAGCTGCAAACGACAATAATAGTGTAAAACCCCACAGCTTTAAAAATAAATAAGCACTCCGTGCGCATATGCATTAAAACCAACTTATTTTTAGAAAATAATTGTGGTTACAGTGTCTCCCTGCGTCATGGAAGTAATTTGAACAGTTCTCTATTTATAAAGTTCTCTATTTGTACGGTATTTGTAATGTTGATGGCACACATAATTGTTATGATTGCTGGTCCCTTTTTGCTGTTCCTCATTTCTGCTTTTGTTTGTGTGCCATCTGGTCTGCTGGCAGGTGAAATCGAAATCATAATGGGGAATCGTGGAAAGAGGAACTGAGATCAACAAAAATCGCTGTCAGGAGGCTGTTTGACATTTGTAAGATATCAGATAAAGGTACTGTACATTCAGATGTGCTGCTCTTCTAAAACGGTTGTTCTGTTTAAAATTAAAGTTGAAAATCACTAGACTATTTGAATTTGAGACATTTTATAAGGTAAGTCAAATATTACAAAATGGCTATTAATGTCTTTTTGTCAGGTAAAGTTAATTTCTCACGCTAAATAGCTTAAAGATTTTCATGTGCATTGTTTCTGTAGCACTCACAGGATGAGAGGAATCGTTACATTTTACCTGACCTATCTGCTGTGCCTGATGTTGGGGATCACCTGTGTGGCATTAGTAGCTTACTGGAATTACAGCTATAGAGGTGGATTTGCATGGGACGGCTCAATCAAGCAGTTTAACTGGCACCCAGTCTTCATGGTCATTGGCATGGTGGTGCTTTATGGGAATGGTAGGCTTGATTTCAGTATTGTCATAGCTTGTGTTTCATGCTACTGTAGCTGTAATATGATAACACAGCATTGCAAAGTTAATATGTTGTAAAAAGTGTATGGTTGTTTTGTTATATTTAAGTTTTGCATGTTACATTGAAATTTCGCAATTTTTTTTGTTTAAAACTGATTTTACATGACAGTTGTCATCAGTGTCTTTTTTCCTCTGTTAACCAGCGGCTATAGTGTACCGTATTCCTCTTACGTGGGGTCACAATAAGCTCCCATGGAAGCTGTTACATGCTGGGCTTCTGCTCCTTTCTTTTGTTCTGTCTGTTATCGGGCTTTGTGCAGTGTTCGAATACCACAACGCAAACCACACAGCGAATCTCTATTCCCTCCACAGCTGGGTGGGGATTTGTACCACTGCACTTTTTGCTGCACAGGTGCGTATCACGTTGAAAGTTGTTCAAGTACAGTGTTAGTAGTACAGTTGTTTCTGTAAGTAAGAAATTTTAATAGTGGATGAACAATGAACCATCAACATACGAATATGTTGAACTACATTGTTTGTATCCCAAATATTATCAAGAAACTGTTCCTTCAAACATTTTGGATACTGAGAATGTAGTTTCACATATTTCATATGGTAGATGGATGACAGCGGTGATGCAAGAATTAAATTATTTTTTTTGTTTATTTATTTTTTCTGATTCTTTTCTAGTGGGTCATGGGTTTTACCGCGTTTCTCTTACCTTGTACTCCAATGACGGCTCGTGCTCTTGTAAAGCCAGCTCATGTTTGGATGGGAGGAATCATCTTGGTACTAGGCATTGTGTCCTGCATCTCAGGGATCAACGAAAAACTTTTTTTTGCACTGTAAGTGATCACACTACATAAACTGAGTGGTATGCATTCGCTATTGCACTGAAGACATGAAGAACATATATATAGCTATTAATTTTTATGGAGCTTTCAGTGCTGTGGTGACTAGACCTGATAATTATGCTCTAATCAATATGTTTTAAGTTTTGAAGTATGAGGTAGAAAGACGAGGGTTAAAAAACACATACTCATAAATGTAGAACTCGAAATAAGATTTAGTGTAATGTCACAGCAAATGTGTTGTTGTTTCATTGGTTCTTTCCTCAGAAAAGGAATCACCAATGGGACGCTGCCTTATTCTGCATTACCACCAGAGGCAATAACTGCAAATGCATTGGGAGTCATCATTGTAGCATTTGGATTGGTTGTTTTGAAAATCTTATCCAATCAGACATGGCAGCGTCCTGAGCCAGGCTATGAAGAGGGAGTTTACCAGGTAAAAGACAAAGGATTTCATGATATCTTGAGTTTGGGGTGCATAATATTGTGACAAAGTAATGCTAATTATCTTGGTTTAGTACAAACCTCATTGTTTTCATAAAGTAGTAGTCAATAAAGTATACAAAGAGATATTTGTTTAAAAAAAAAATCAATTGTTATTTTGTTCTCATTTTCAGCCACTGGGGTATGATGGAAGCTGATGTGCTAAAGCTGAAATTGCTGAAAGCTAAATATTATGTCTATTCTGACTGATCTGCACTCTTCAATGGAATCAAAGTCCCCCGATGTAACAACAGTTCGTCTTTCCTGTTCCTAATTACATGCAAATTTTCTCTTTATTATATGTTTTATGTTTGATTTGATTGCTGTTGTTGTAAAGCATAAGACAAATTATCGGATGTAAAAATCACTGCTTGACTGTCGGTGGTTTGTGCTTATTTATTATTTGAGAAGACTTCTATAATAAATGATTAAAATAATTTAATTAAACAAGCTCTTTGCCTCTTTGAATGAAGTTAGACCAGAGAAGAAAGTATTTCCTCTTTGTTCGTTAAACCGGTTCAAACTGGCTGGGAACAGGGTTGCCAAAACCCGCCCAATTGCTACTCCAAACTAGCCCAATCACGGTTCGAGGGGGATTCCCCGGTAAAAAAATAAATAAATAAAATACACGTTTTTGGTGGGGTTCCCTTGGTAAAAATCACATTAAGGGGCTAAATATCAGGTTATTGGGGTCGCCTAAACCCACTGACATGAAGAACAACCCGCGGGAAACCGCGGACTTGGCAACACTACTGGGAAGGGCATTCAAATCACCATGCGTCGTCATCAGCGAATAACCAATAGAAATCGAGGCTATCTCGCACCAAATCAAAACACTCTGCTGAGGTGTATGAAATTTACATATCTTGGCTCTAAGTCAGTTATTCTTTGCTTGTTAGAATTTACGCAGTTAAACAAATGTAGTGCAAATCCGCACTGAATTAGGTCCCAAAAGTAATATCATTTAAGTTTTTAGAAAACTGTAAAGTCACAAACAACCATAATAAGACATAAGCAGGTCAATCCTAATTACTTAAATACCACACGAATACCACAACATAAGGAATAGCGCAATTGATAGGTTTATATTTGTTCTATCTTTCTTCGATTCCATTATCTATAATTAAATATTTAAAAATGACGCTCAAAGGAAATATTTCATAATTGTTCTGCATTGTTACATCAGCCCCGCCCGCGGGGGAGAGGGGTGGGGGTTGCGACAAGTATGGTTTCAACTAGGTCCGCTTGAAGGATATTAATGTCAGACTTCCACCAAAGGCCTTCCCATTTCGGGTCTATTCGCATTCTTTGAGTTTTCTTTTAGCGATCATGTCTGGTCGAGGAAAAGGCGGTAAGGGGCTTGGGAAAGGTGGTGCAAAACGTCACCGCAAAGTTTTGAGAGATAACATTCAAGGAATCACAAAGCCAGCTATTCGCCGTTTAGCGCGTCGTGGTGGTGTGAAACGTATTTCTGGTCTGATCTATGAAGAGACGCGAGGTGTATTAAAAGTGTTTCTTGAAAATGTCATTCGCGACGCTGTGACCTACACCGAGCACGCCAAGCGCAAGACTGTGACTGCTATGGACGTAGTGTACGCTCTGAAGCGCCAAGGCCGTACGCTGTATGGGTTTGGCGGTTAAATTTCACCTGGACCGGATTTTCTAAACAAAAAAGGCTCTTTTAAGAGCCGCCCAAAGGTTCAATTGAAAGAGCAAATTAATCCATATTAAAGCATTCTTTCATTTTATACAGTTTGTTCCCACAACACACCATGTCTTGTTTTAATTACATCACTACTCAAGTATTAAAATAGAGCAAAACAAAAGCAAGCCGTTTATGGTCATGTAATAATTATGTCATTCATACATGAATTAGTACTTGTTCTAGTATCAGACTTTATGATTAGATCATGAATTAATTTGTGAAATATATCAGTAGACCTTCTGCTATTTCTATATTTACTTATAAATTTACTTAAAGTACTATTCATAATTACTAATTATAAAAACTACTAATTATAATTAGTGTTGAGTAATAAGAAATTGATTCTTAATAATAAGAATTAATATGTTCTTAATCATAAATAAGCAATAAGGCACTAGAAGTTGTGCCGTATTGTTAATATTGATTGCTAAAGAGTTTGTCACATGGAACAATCTCGAGTGACTTGTTTTTGTTATTGCCTTCATAAAACGATTGCACCATAAAGAGTTTCTGCGTTCTAAAATGGTGTCTGATATCATAAAGCGTGCCGTTCCTTTCTGTGCTTATCGGTTTATATTGCCTATCATGTTACACTCTACAACATCATCCAATATCACTACACAGAGGACGGACGATAGCGGATGGTTATTTTGTTGCTTAACAATGTGTTAATGTCCGGGACTTTATCTTCAAGCGGAGAAATTGCGCTTAACATATTTGCTTAGTAAAATGGTTTAATAAAATTTCAAACAACAAAATCGATTAAGCACAACAAGAGTCCTTTATTTTGGATAATCGAAAGTCCCGGCCTGTAATTTGTGGGTTTCAATACACAAACAAGGTGTAGTCTTGCTAAATTGTGAACATGCTTTAAATGGCGTTGTTAGGCACAACACACAGCGGATTGACCGTATTCACAAATGCTAGGCTACTGCTAGGCCTTATAGAAAAAAAAAACAAAAAAAATTTCATTAAAACATAATTTTATTAAGCGAACTCATTAAGTAGTCTTCCATTCTTTCGCAGGCAGACGTAACAGAAAGCAGACAAAAATAATCGCTTGGCATGAACGAAGGAACGGCTACCGATCACCATCCGTATTTTAATTTGTTTTTACGGCAAGTTAACCATTAAGTCGTATTTATCACAGAAATGAGCTTTTTGTGCCCTAGGCGATGTTTAATATTTCGTACTAAAAAATTTAGTCACTAGTCCACAAGCTTCCAGGTATGCTATAGTGATCAGATGTTAAAGAAGTAGGCTAGGCCTACGTACAAAACGCAATCTTCACTTTTCGCCTAAAACAAGAGTGAAGATTCTGTCACACGAATTTATGAAATATTTAATAGGCCTACGTGTGACAGATAAAAGCAATAGTTTTATTATTCAATGTCGATAAATTGCGTGCAGCAGTTGTTCTCCGCGGGACAATGAAGGAATGTGGATAAAATCCTCGACGTTATTAAGCCAGTTCGGATAAATGTGGCTGAGTGGCCTTTTACAACCACTTAATCTAATTATAAGAATAGTTAGGTGTTTGTACATATTAAAATGTTGCAAAAATGGCCATAAATTCATCAATACAACATTATAAACTAAAATAGCTTCCTCCTGTTATGGCACTCCTCGACTGAGGAGAACACTTTCCCTTTAGACAACACAAGCACCCGTTTTATTACTAACATGCAACGTCTTTATATGTTTAATGTTGGCAAAGTTGCTTATATATAAGTTACTAAAATCATGTACTGGATGTACAGATATGATTATTAATAGATCATTGTCGAAAGAATCGCCATGAGATTAGGGGAGGCTGAAATGGCGACAGCGCGGATCTGTGTTACCTTCACTAAAGAAAAACGTGTCAGTTTTTTATTCCTTGAGCTTTCTTAGTCTAAAACCACCGCATATGTATAGATTAGGGTCTTCTCTATGCAAAATGTCCATCATTTTAATTGTGCTTTTCGAATTTTAATATATAATCTACAAAAGAACAGAGGAAGTGCGATATTTCCCGCTGCGACTCACACCAAATTTGTACGCGTTTTTATTATTTTACAATAAACCAAGCGATGTTTTGCACAAAACACAAGCTGCCCACAAAAAGGAAAGACTCAGCTATCAGTACGTTGTTTAAAGTCTAAAATCCATCGTTCTCTATTGCAGGAAACCTTGTGTTTTTCAAGATCAGAAAACACATCTACGAACGACTCTGTCCTGTCTAGAGCGTCGGGTGAGGAGGTTGAGTCTATATGGTTCTCATCTCCCGTTTAAATCCCGCCCTGAGCTGGATGTAAACATTGTTTGTTTGACAGCTCTGTACTACGCGACGTCGTTTCCAAGTTTACTGAAACTATGGCAGAAACTGCTCCTGCTCCCGCGGCTGCTCCGGCTAAAGCCCCGAAGAAGAAGGCGGCAAAGGCGAAGAAGCCTGGACCAAGCGTGTCCGACCTTATCTTGAAGACGGTCGCCGCTTCCAACGAGCGCAAAGGAGTTTCCCTGGCGGCTCTGAAGAAGGCTTTGGCAGGTGGTGGATATGACGTTGAGAAAAACAACTCTCGCGTCAAGATTGCTTTGAAATCTCTGGTGAAAAAGGGGGCGCTTGTTCAAACTAAAGGCACCGGAGCGTCCGGATCTTTCAAGGTGAGCAAGAAAACAGCCGCCAAGAAGCCCGTCAAGAAAGTTGTGGCGAAACCGAAGAAACCAGCCGTGAAGAAGGCGGCGGCCAAGGCGGCGAAGCCCAAGAAGGCAGCAGTAAAGAAACCTGCCCCGAAGAAGTCTCCTAAGAAAGTAAAGAAAGCGGCTGCGCCCAAGAAAGCCGTCAAAAGCCCCAAGAAAGTGAAGAAACCGGCAGTGAAGAAAGTTGCAAAGAGTCCTAAGAAGGTCAAAGCAGTGAAGCCTAAAACAGTGAAGGCTAAAGCCGCAAAGCCCAAGGCTGCCAAAGCGAAGAAGACGGCTGCTAAGAAGAAGTAAACTGCCAGACTTTACTCCATAAACCAAAGGCTCTTATAAGAGCCACCCCATCTTCACAGAAGTGCAAATATTCCTAATGCATGTAAGAAGGCTTATGCCTTTTTGAGACTGAGAAAATGGTTTTTGGGTGGGATGTGACACTTTTTGAGCTGTCTTGTATGGAGTCTTACTGCTTCTAAATATCACCAGCGCGAACGAGCAGCACAAATATTGCATTGAAAGACTTTTATCAAGATCGGTTTGTATAAACACGTGACAGTCTCTACCTCTGTACCTGTTGCACAAAGCCGATTACTTGGTGTAGATTTTCAATCCTTCACAGATTAGACAGAAGAGTTCGTTGGTTGAGAAGTGTCCAAAATGTGCATACATTAACATAAGTAAATTTTGTTTAAAGTTTTTATGTGACTTAACAGGATGAGTGCGTTTTATCACTATGTCACTATGATTCAGGTTATATTTATATTTTGTACTGGATTATACTAGACTTTCCTGTAAATACAGCAATACAGAACAAACATCTAATTTATAAATTGTTAATGGTTTGTTGAAATTTGCTACCAGAGGGAATATGCATTCCTATGTTTTTTTTTTTTTGTATACTACTGTTCTTAACATTTACTCATAAACCTATATTTTGTCCAAACCTGTTTTAGTACAAAACTCCCAATAAAAACAAATATGCTATCAGAAGATGAGTGCTCATTTGTTTTCTTTATCTGCTTAAGAGAAGGTACATTAGTGTAAATTTTAATGTCTTTAAATTAAGGAGAAATTTATTTTCTTATTAAAAGTCATTCAATATTTTGGGTTGACCTTTGGTGTGTGTTGTGTGTGTGTAAAAAAATTGACGGAAACATGATTTTAAAAGAAACATGACTTTTCATTTTCACTTGCATTAGCTTGAATAATTGAACTTAAAGTGAACAAATCCATTCAATGAACAGAATCTTTTTTTCAGACAAAAGGTGACTGTTATGACAGACTGATAAGTAAAGATTGTCAATTCTCAGAATAATTGCATAAAATCACTTGATCTCATATTTTCATTTGATCTCATATGCCATGCTCAGAAATAAAAGGGGGGGAAAACAAAAACAACCTGTCAGTCTGTCAGTGCATTTTGTGCACTGACAGTGAATATAGGACATTTCTAAGTCAGGTGTTTATAATTTTCAGTCAAATCTTCAAGCTGACAGACATATCATATGATTATTATTATTTCCTCCATTAACACATTTAACTGAAAAAGACTGCACATTATTCATGTAGAAATGAATTGATACTGCATCATGAGCATTATACGTAAAGCTCTTTATAGAATCTTTCTATAGATACCTCACAGTGAGTTTCATGAGCAGAGTATAGATACAGCACTCAAAAACTTGTCTGAGCCATTTTAATTACTCATATTCTTAGTTTAATACACAAAAGTAAATTATTTTAAAAACACACCGCATATTTACAGATTACAATATTCCAGAGATACTTGGAGATTCGCTTTCATTATGAGCCACAAGAGACACTAACTCATCTTTTGTAAATGGTAGGATTTTATCCAATGATAGTTCTGTTTCTCCATGCCTTATCATAGGAGGCCTTTCCCCATATACAAAGTTGCATTCAGCCTCATAAGGGACTTCAGCCATCTGTGACACTGTATCAAAGTGCACGTCTTTATCACTTTCCTCCCTGACAGCGTGCGGATGCAGACAGGGGTGACCAAAGAGGTGAGCATCTCGAAGGTTTGTGGAGTCACGATGGTAAGACACCAGCTCATTACTGAAGTCAACCGTTTGAACCGTATTCCGAGAGCACAGCTTCCCGCATCCCAAGAGGCTTGAGAACGCTTTGCGGAATTCTGCATTAAATGCATAAACAACAGGATTCAAGGTAGAGTTCGCCCACCCACACCACACAAACACATCGAAAGTTGTCTTATTGACACATGGGATCTGCCCGGCGTTGTGGAGGCCAGGGTCACAAAACGGCACCATGCAGTTGAGAATGAAGAAAGGGAGCCAACAGCAGACGAACACACCCATGATCATCGACAGGGTTTTCAGGACTTTGGTTTCCCTCTTAAATGAGCTTTTTAACTTCTCTTCAGGTGCTTTACTGCAGCTCTGGCAGGACTGAACATGCTTAATGGTGCACTCTTGCATTGATATCCTTCGGATCTGCTTTTGCGCTATGAGGAAGATGCGAGTGTAAGTGACAATCATTATGGAGACAGGGATGTAGAAGCTGATTAGAGATGAAGTGATGGCATAAGTGCGGTTTAAACTGGCATCGCATTTCTCAGCCATTTCTCCCAGGTCTTCTTTATGGCGGAGACTCTTATGCCAACTCAGCTGCACAGGAATGAATGAGATCAGAACTGAGAGTGCCCATGCCACTCCAATCATGACATATGCCACTCTTCTTGTCATTTTCTGCTCGTAGCTCAGTGGGATAGCAATAGCCCAGTAACGATCCACACTTATGATGCACAGGTTAAGAATGGAGGCGGTAGAGCACATGATGTCAAAGGCTATCCATACTTCACAGAAACTGCCGAATGGCCAGAAACCCACAATCTCTGCAGCTGCCTTCCATGGCATTACAAGAGAGGCAACTAAGAGATCGGAGACGGCCAAAGACACTACAAACACGTACGCCACTTTGGAGCGCAGATGACGAAACCGTACCACTGCGGTGCACACCAGAGCATTCCCTAGAAAGGTGGAGAGCACAAAAATGAAAAGCAGACAAGCAGTCGTGGAGCGAGTTATTAGCTCTGAGACATAACCTTCCGTCTGGTTTACCATCTTCTGGGATGTCCTTATTACCCTGGCTGCAACCTGAAAAATAAAGGCTTTTGATCAAGCATCTGTTCTTTGGGTGCATTTGCAGAGAGTTTAATATCCGAAGACTTCAGGAGTTAATCCATTAATGAGAGAGTTGCCTGTAATTGAACATTTCTGAAATAACCTTCCCTCCTTCCTTCAACCAGGGAAGTGCATGAGGATAGAAGTGCGTGAGGATACAGTGCAGAGGGTGAGACTAATGATCTTGGAAGTAGGACTATGGGGAGGAGCCTAAATCCAGGAGAGAGAGGGAGACTGTGACTGCTGTCATGTATATAATGGGATATGTATTATTTATTTACTTTTTATATATTTTGTTTTCAATCATCAGGCCTTTTAGAAACCATTCTAATATTTATTATTAAACAAATAAGGCAAGTGGAAAATCATGCTTCTCAGGAAACATCTGCTATCCCACCAGTGAAGTCTAATTAGCATTTCTGGATTAATTTACAGTTTTGTTCCCCTAAATGGACCGTTATCCACAAGATGGCAGTATAGCCTACATACATTAATATCACACACTAGAACATACATCTGTTCTAGTGATGAGAGGTCTGACTCATTTCGGCCAAACGATTCTTTTGAAATGTTCGTTTCAAAGAACCAGTTTAAAAAGCTGTTATGTTCAGCTGTTGTTTTACGTCATTGCGTAATTATGTCATCACGTGCTCCCTGATCAACTTTTATTTATTCATATCAGCTTACAGCCATGATTCAGTTGATATAATCTAAAATGTTTTTATTGCACTGGCATTAAGCAATCGTAGGCTACACAGTTTATTTAGCCTAAATTTCTTTGCCGAAATATGTTTCGTATGTGAGTTAAAACGGCAAAACACCATTCTCTATTCTGCTGCATTTATTTGCTATGCAGAATTCAGCCAGGATTCCAGAACGAATAATTCAGTCCGGTTTTGTGAACCGGTTCAACGGATTCACTGAAGATCGCATTAAAAAGGATTTGTTCAAGAATTAAACATATCTTTGAGGTTCACTAACTAATGAAATAGGCTACATTCATCCCAACCAAAATTGTCTGTATACACCAAAACTTATTTGTATGTATTTTAACATACAAGCAACAACACCAACCTACAGAAGTAGCCTTTAAATGTAGTTTGCCTCCAGAAAACTCTCCACAGTAACCCCAAATGCTCTAAAATAATAAAAAAATAACAAATAATTTAATCCAGCACAATTATTATTATTATTATTATTTTGATCTAAAACAACAGAGTTCTTTTAGGCACGTACATAATGTCTGTTTCTTCAAAAATTGCAGTTATGTTGAGGTCCGTGAGGTCACCAGCCCACAGTGGTGGGCGTGAGGGGGCAGTTCAACAAGGCGTATCTTTGTTTCGACTTTCCTGAAATTGTAGGAGATCAGCCAGTGAAAGTTTAGGGGATGTGCAACAGCTGAGAGAAGCAGACATTCACATTCGGAGGACTACTGTGAAACTTGCACTCGCAGCAAAAGTAAGCTAACAACAGCCTCTGCTTTACTTCATTAAGGTATATTGTATAATCGAGTTTTTGCTTACTTCAAAGAAAATAATCATAGTTGTACTGAATATTACGCTTTAAATGCGTTACCTGACATACAGCATGTTTTCTTGTAAGATAGAAACGAGAAAAACAATGCTTACATATGATATGACGTCATGCTAGAGTCAGTGGGATAGGATGCAATATGTAGCTATATGACTAAATGAGAGAAGTTGTGTCATGGTCTTGGTTTATGTGATTTCTTAAGATAAAATTTTCACTCAGATGTTTTAACAACCTGTTCACATTGTTAATAAACAGTACATCCTCTGCGAAAGTGGGTATGTGCCTTTGCTTTTGGTTCAGGTAGAACACTGTGTTATTGTGTTTGGGTAGTTTTACACAGGACTGTGACCCCTTGACATGTGAACCCTATCCTGTCTGAATCCTGTTCATACTGATCTGGGTAATTGCTGTCTGGAAGTGCAAAATAGAAGAAGACAAGAACCCGGCATTAGGATAATTAGGACAGGAATGTGAGGCAGTTCCAAAAATGGCTCAGAGCAATAGGTCTTGTCCTGGCGAACAAAACCTATGCCATATAAACTTCTGAACATTTCCCCTTTGTCTGTGTGATGGGCTTTATGCAAATTCACTTTATACCATTCGCATTTTTAAAAGAACTGCCAAATTAGCTGCTGTAGAGAAGAGGATGGAAATTTTGGCTAATTCATTGGGACTTCTGGGGTCCATGTCTGTTTGCCACATGCATTTGGACAGTTCTGAGACCCTGAAAATATTTAGAAAGATTTATTTATAATTGTGTAATTTAATTTACTCATTAAGTTTAGTTTATGTTACAGGCTTCAACATTTTGATGTATTTTAGGCAATAACGTTTGAGCATGTTTGAGAAAGTGAGCGGAAGTCTTAAAAAGTGCTTTTGTAGAAGTGCCTCTTTTATCTTGGAGTGGCAATCTTAAGGGGACCCTTGGAAGCATGTTTTATTATATATATATATATATATATATATATATATATATATATATATATATATATATATATGTGACTTTTAAGACAGATGCTTACATTCCAGTGGGTACTGTAGAACCAAAATGTCTTCAAAAATAACTATTAATATATGTATTTTTTTCTGCACAGTGGGGTTCAAATATTTTACAATCCTAGCATGTATTTCGTTTTTTAAATGTAATTTTTTAAATAATATTTATTGTCAAATTATATTATCAGCATTAGAATCAGAGGAAACTGAATTGGAAAAACAGCATTGCACATGTTCGTGCAAAACCTGATAAGCCATGTATATATGTATGTACTGTATATATATTTGAAAATGGCCTTTTGTTCAAAAGACTTCACAATGTCACAAATTTGCTTATTTGATTTAAGATGTAAAACTAGTGTATAATCTTAAATAATTATGATCCAGTTTACATCCTAAAACACACTATGTTTCTAAATTTTATTAAAAAAAATTCAATTCGAATTTTGCATAAAGTGTTTGTCACCCCATTCAGGAAACCAATTACCTCATCTACTCATGCTTACCATACTTCCTTCAGTACATCCTCTTGTGATCTCTGAAAGAGAATATCTAACACCCCAATCAAAGTGTTAACTGTATATTCTGATAAGAACATGATTCTTTTAATTGGTATTCAAAGTGAATTTTATATTTTTCTGCTTAGGATGTGGGTAATGTAGATGAATAGCATGCCACAGTGTGGACTAAACAAGTCTCTGTGTCCTCGGTATTGCGTTCTTTGATGTGAGCTAATTTGGTGATGGATGAGAATCGCCATGCTATTCCCCTTGAGCTCATGACTTTGATAAAAGTGCTTTTGATTAAAAAAGTACAGAAAAATGACCAGCTGGAAATCTTAAAATGCATGAATTACATCTGTTAGCATCAATAATGTCTTTCTGTCCTGCCTTTTAAATAATAATAACAATAGAAACTAATTCCATTGCTTCACTTTAACTTTTTTTTTTTTTTGCAGGCCCTAAAAACCTTCTGAGTCTTTATCATTATGCTGGCCCTCTGGTCTGTGTCATTTGTACTATTGTGCGTATGGAAATTCAGTCACGCACAGTATGAGCACTTGGGTTACCTCCCTGGCTACCAAGACCCCGCACAGGACCTTTATACTGCTCCAGAGCTTCCTAAAGATATACCCAGGATACAGCTACGTCTGGCAGGAGAGAAACGCAAGCACAATGAAGGGCGTGTTGAGGTCTTCTATGACGGGGAGTGGGGGACTGTGTGTGATGATGATTTCACAATTCACACAGCCCAAGTTGTATGCAGAGAACTGGGTTATTCTGAAGCAGTGTCCTGGTCCCCATCATCTAAATATGGAAAGGGAGAAGGTAAGCTAGTGTTCAGAATGATATCATGTGAAACTGATGCATTTTTCACAATTAAAATGACTTGCAGAGCACTTGCAGTCACCAAAGTGTACTCACCCTCAAGCCACGTATTGCTGCTCACTAACAAAAGTGAATTGTTTGCCATCAGAACAAGAGTCCAAATAGCTGATAAAAGCATCACAATAATTCAGAGTCGTGTGAATTACTGTGGTGTTTCTGTCAGATGTTTGCAGTCTTATTTTGATGGCACCCATTCACTGCAGAGGATCCATTGGTGAGCAAGTAACATCATACTGAATTTATTCAAATCTGTTTCAATGAAGAAACAAACTCGTCTACATTTTGAAAAGCCTGAGAGTGGAGTACATTTAGGGAACATTTAGTGTTCTGACAAAAGAATTTTTAAATGAACAAACATCTCATGTGGACTATTAGGTCATAAAAGCTGCATGCATAATAATTATGAAAGAATTAGCAAAATAGTGAATGTCAGCAATGAAAATTTATATGCACTGACTAAAAACAAAAAATAAATGCACTGAGTAAAAATAAAAACGTCCTGTGTTTTTAGGCCGTATCTGGTTTGACAATGTCCACTGCACAGGGAATGAGAAGAGTTTGGCCCAGTGTGAGTCTAATGGCATAGGTGTGTCAGATTGTAAGCATACTGAAGATGTCGGGGTGGTTTGCAGCGACAAGAGAATCCCAGGATTCAAGTTTGTTAACACCCTTACCAACAACATCAATGTAAGTGAATTCTGTACAGATGTGTTGCATCTGTCACTGTCTTAAACTATTCAGAGGTGTCATGTCCATTTAATTTTTTAAGGCAAGTTGATTTTGAAATCAACATCCAAAAGACAAAAATATTTGTACAATTATGGTACATGATTATTGTAGGTACAAAATTAATAGTGCCCCAAAGCCTTTTGAGGCCTAAATATGTCACTGACGTGTGTGTGTGTGTGTGTGTGGTTAGGAGAATCTGTGCAAAATTTTACAAAATATTACTTTGTCAACACAACCAGTTTTAGCATTTACTTAAAAATATGTATAATATATCCATTTAAGTGTCCCCCTTTTGTGAAAATGACTTTTGCAGCTGAAATGCATGCTAAAATATATTTTTGCAATGCAACCTCTGATTCACAAATGCACTTTAAAATGCAGAAATAAGTTTAACCTATCGTTTAACCTTGCAGTGTTCAGTCCTGAAGGGTTTAAATTAACTTGTTTCTGTAAGCTAAAGAATTCATGGAGGAATGAATCCATGCAGAACTTATAGGCCTTAAAGTCATACTATTCTGCAATAGCAACAACAAATGTGTTAATAATGTGTGTTTTTAATTTTGTTCATAATGGGATGCCTCTGAAACTATTGTTGCTTTTTCCCTCTGATCACTTTTCCAATTGCTCAGTGCATTCTTTTCCATTTATTTTCTCACCCAGAGCTAGTAGCTTGGTTGCTAGTTATGAGACAATGGAATGTTCCAACGCCTTTTTGTCACATTTTTTATGCTACCCAGATTTATGCTACTTGGCTTTGTCTAAAATCATTTCTATGTCCAGTTAAGAGTAATAACAGGATTTGTCCCCATCCTCTGTCTCTTTTCAAGCACAAGCTGCTCAGAGCTGGCAGTGTCATCTTGAAAGAATGCATTAAGCATGCAGAGAAAATTTTCATAATAGTCGTTCTTTTAAACAAAGACAGTTGTAATTCCAGCCACAGATTCTAGAAGATGTGACAAATAAGATTTCAGAAAGTATTGTAATTCTTAGTCAAAGCCAAATGGAAACCTCAATGAAAGCCCATCTCAGCATTCATCACAACTCTAATTTGCAGTGAGAAAATATCTGAATATACTTACATATACAGTTTTTAAAAATATACCTTTTGTGTCTGAAATTATTTCAAAGTATTATCGGGAATATATGAGTCAAGCTAGGGCTGGGGGTAGTCTAGACGTCTTAGATCAGCTTCTATTTGGTCTCCAGCTGAGAAACCTGGAGAGAAAGCCAGAGTCAGCTTTTCCATCTACTGATAGCCTACACAGGCTCCACATTAAGGCAGTTAAATCACAGGGAGGTTTACCATAATGCCGGCTATATTCAAGTCATGTGGGAATGTTCATAGGCAGCCCACTGTGGCCTTCCTCGAGTTAAAATGGGAAAAAATGATGTAATGTATAAGTGTGGTGGTGAAATAGTGGAGGAGAGTCCAAAGTTGAGACTTCAAAAGAACAGGCAGACAAGTCTTGAGGGAATACATGAACACTACGTTTTCCAAGGTAGTGGTATGGAATAACTGTTGTCATAAAAAGTGTTATATTTTGACAGTATGTGTAATAATACGCTGATTCCCTTTATCAGATGCACGAATCAAATTATCTTGTCCATTTGTTTTAGACCAAAAAACCTGATCAAAGATACAATGTACTTTTCTGAACCCATCCAAAAAAGCAGCAAATATTTATGTGCCTCAAATATCAAGTGGCAATGTGAACATCCTGTAAATCATGGCATTAAGACTAGTTTACTGCAAGACTAAGAGTATTGGCTGGTCAAATCTGTGGATATTTTTCTACCACCTAATTTTATTGTGTATAAACAAGATGTTCTCCCTGTTTGGAAAGAAACACATTTCTAACTTTGCCACTCTTTGATGTTTTGGCATGGTGATTTACATGACAGTGTTAATGTGTTTCATCTTGAAGGAATAGATTTGCTACGCTGCTGCGGCAGACCAAAACTTGTGACTGCCAATACATCCACAACATGCTGCTGTGAGCATGTAAGAAATACTGCTGCTGCATATATATGAAATAACCCCCATATCATACATGAATCACCCCATAGCAGATTGTAATGATATAAACTTTAATAACAAAATAAACACAAATCGTGCACAAATGAAAACCAAACACAAAATAAAGCCCAGGCCTGGTCCTCTCTCGTCCTTCACTGTCGTCGCTTCTCTTTTGTATCCTTCCGATCTCCTCCGTGGGACTCGAGACCGGTGGGTCGAGCAGGTGTCGCTCATTTCCAATCAATCCACTGGCCTCGCTCCGTTACCACGGCTCTCGGCCCCGTCCCACTCGTCACACAGATCTATACAGATGGTGCTGGGGAAGGTGGAGGGTTTCTGAAGCACACTGCAACTGCTACAGCAAGCTCTAGCCAAGTATTTGAATGTTGTGCAGCAAGCTCTTTGGCTGCGCCAATGTGATGATGTCATTATGTGAGATTGAGTTAGACCTATTGGACTGCTTCATCTAGTGTTTCATGGCGGAACTTTGGATGGTTAGCCAGTTAGCCAATTGTGTTGATGCCCTTTACTCCATTTATTTAGTTGTATACATGAAAACTAAGTTAATCCATTTAGTTAATTCTTATAAATCCAGGCAGTCCAAGCCCTGTATAAATCAGGACCAAAGCTCTTGTCCACCATTATCATGTAAGAGTGGGACACGCAGAAGCAGCTGGAAGCCTGTACCATGCAGACACATGTTATGCAATACCTTGATTACAATCACAGGGAGTTTGAGCCTTTTATGAGGTTCAACTTTTCCATCTACTTCCATCAGCTTTTCAGGGGAAGTTGCATTGTTTATTTTCTGAAGAGTGATGACTGTGTTTCTTTCAGCTATCGAGGATTATAGAACATTCACAGTGATACAACATACAGTTATAGTATGTTTAAGGTAAGAAATGCGTGTTAGAAATCATTAAGTTTTGTTAAAACTTTTACAGCAATTAAAGATAAAAATGGTCACCACCACTTAATCTTTAACAGATGCTGCTGATCAGGTCGGAAACTCTAAGCCATTGTTTTTATAGTGACTAATATGTTCCTCATCTGTGGAGTCTGGCCCAGCATGTACAATTATTCTTACGCTACAGGTTCCATGAATCGCAAACCTTTATTATGTAAATGTTATGCAGTATATTCCCTATACATTAACTGCACACGTCAAAGGTCAAAATGTGACTGTCACTCCTTACCTTTGGGTAGATAAAGGGTAATATTCTTGGTTAAAAGGAGTCTAAAGTACATTTGAGGTAATGAACAGCATGCCGTAGATGCTCGATGTGTGTCATATAAAAAAACACAACATTATATTCCTTAAACTACATTTCAATGATCTGTCATTTGCTCAGTTAGCAGTTTCTTTGCTATCATAAACAGTTGCTTTTCTGTCTCTTTAAATCAGTTTTCATTGTTTATTCATCTGTCTCTTCTCCCCTTGAAGTTACATTCTTTAGGGGAATGACACTCCCCATTAAGCAGGATGTTTATCTCTTAAGCAAAGTGTAATCTTTGAAATCGAAAATCAAACCACAGCAATGTGACTAGCGGTATCATTTACAGTGGGAAGAGTTGTTCTTTCAGTCTTAAGCCTAGCATTCAATACTTTGTCATCTTTCTTCCAGTATATCATGTGACTATTGCTTGTGGTTTTTGTAGTATATTTTGATTTTGACCCACGTGGAATGGACCATGCTACTCTAATCTTGCTATTTTAGGAAACAGATAATCGTCGCTTGTGCTTTGGCTCTCAGTCTGTCTAACAAGACAGGCCAGGGCAGTTGTCCAGCAAAGTCCAAGTGTTGTTTGTTAACTGCTGTCCATCTACCCTGTTTTGAAATGCTCAATAACAGACAAGAATATGTAAAAGTATTTTGTTTACAAACTGTTCTGTTACAAGTAGGGGGAGAGGAATTGCTAATAGGAAATGGGCTCCATCTGCAGAGGAGGCATTCTTTAACATGTCTTTGCAAAAGCTGAAAAAACAAAAAACAAAACAATAGCCATCCTTTAACAACAGAAGAGTTTCTAAGACAGGTTTTTTTTTGTTACAACGCCTTTCATCCATCAATCAACAACAATATCTACCATTTGTACTCCTTTTATGGATTTTTCGGGATTCATTAAATTTTCAAGTTTTTAAAGATGGTTAAATGGTTATTTTTAAGTGGTTAAAGATGCAAAAAATCATTTCTGCTATTTTTTTTTATAGTTTTTTTATTTGCATTCGGTTTAGATTTGGAGAACATGCTCTCTCACTCTTCTTCTAATTTAAAGGGAAAACAATGTGGGCTGTGTAACATTTTCCTTTTCACAATCTGTCCACCGGCCAGTGGAAGAACGCCTGTCAGTTCACCACTTGCGCCTCTGACTCCTTCTCCTGTATGAGCAGTAGGAGGGATCTCTTTTTTCTTTTTGAAAGACAGACTAGCCTGCTGAGACACTTACGTTCATCCACAGAAGGACAAGCCCTCACAGATCGATATCCCAGGTGCTGTATTTTTCTTTCCTAGCTGCAAAATCCCCTCCTCTTAGTTACCATGGAAGCCAGCCACACTTGTTTAGGAAATCTTTTTCTTCCTCTTTTGTGCTAATAAATCACACATCAGGTGTGTTTTTTTCCCCCCAAACTGTTTTGAAACCTTCCACATTGCCTGTTTAGAAAAGAGTTAATTCGAACCCCATGTAGCTCGGAAGTGTGCACTGGTCTTTGAACTCACTGGTCAAGTCACAAAGTACTTTCCTACAACACATGGAAAATCATTTTTTATTATCCATCAAACAGTTTGTTGTGCAACATATTTAAAAATTCATGATGTTGTGTTGGGAAGATTACTTTGTTGCCTTTATATGCAATTTTAGTTGGTGTTTTCCTGTAGTTTTTTTATTTTTTATTTCAGCCTTTGATGGGAATTCTTTGTTGCACCACTCAGTAGCTTAGATAACAAACTGTTTATGAAAAGTGCCAAGTCACGGAAACCGCTTCTATATTTTCATGTCTTTTGCTAGCCACAGAGTCCAATTTAGATTTTGGAAACACACAGTTCTTCGTTAAATCCGTCAATCTGCAGCTGTAACTGCTTGGTCAGAGACATTAGAAAAAAAAACAATGACCATCCCATTCACATAAATGGCCTTTCTCTTCATTTACAGAAATACCATTTGATATTTTTGAGTGTTTGGTTGTTCAGTTGTCCGCTTTGTTTTGCCACATGTAAATCCACTATACTGCATTCTCATTCCTTGTTTGAAATTACTGACTTCAGCTTGCATTCATTGCTTGATGTGTTTTTTCTTCGTGAAAAACACAAGTTGTTGGGGGATCAGAGGAAAGAGCCTCCCAATGGTGACCACTTCATATTCTTCTATACATTTAAGGAAAAATGATGTTCTACAGCAATGGTTCTTCAACATTTTTCAGGCCAAGGAGTCCTTTTTTACCTGTCCATTGCAAAGTAATTATTTTTACAATTATTTATACAATTACAATTGTATTGTGTGAGAGACAATAAAAGACAACTTTAACATCTTTAGCTTTGGTTCTAGTTAACTTTAATGCTTTGTTTTTAACACATGCACTACTATTCATGTTTGGGTTTGGTACGATTTTTTTTTTGTGGTTGTTGATGTTAGCAAAAGTCTCTTATGCTTTCCAATGCTCTATTATTTGTGCTGTAATATTGTCAAAAATCATTAATATTGAATATAACCGTTTTCTATTTTAATATATGTTCATTGTTTTAATTACATTTTATGTAATTTATTCCTGTGATGATGAAAGGCTGAATTCTCAGTCACTGCTCACGTCTTCAGTCACATGATCTTTCCGAAATCATACTAATATGCTGATTGGGTGCCTAAAATGGTTTTGTGGCTTAATATTTTTGTGGAAACCGTGATAATTCTTTTTCAGAATTCTTTGACGAATAGAAAGTTCAAAAGAACAGCATTTATTTAAAGTAGAAATGCTTTGGAACAATTAGAATGTCTTTACTGTAAACTTAATAGATCCCAAACATTTGAGGTAGTGTATTTAACACAAATGTAAACATAATTCATAAATATTAGGTCAAACCATTTTTGGCAAACCTCCTCTGTTGAAGACTCGTGTTCTACATCATAAGGTAAAAAGGGCAATAGAATGTTTAGGCCACTATATTTGCTGAGCTCAGCATCTCATACAGTCTTTCTCAACTCAACCCACATGGTCTCATTGCATCGGTATCTACTGCTAAAGCTCTTCATGTAGTCTTAGAGTCTACAGAATTGAGTTAGCTTCATTCCTTCTGACATGTTTACAGTTCATTTAGGCCTACACTGGTCAGCATTCGAATTGGATCAAAACCTTTCATCAAAGTTGTCCTAAAACCTTAAAAGAAAATGTGTTCTTGTCTTAGGACAACTTTGATTAACTTTTTTGATCCACTTCAAATGTTGACTACTATAGATACTCCCTGAAAGACTTTGGTGTTAGTCCTTATAGTCAATGATAAATAAAAAAACTGCATTTAGATGCTGTTATACAAATCTAATGTCATATGATGAAGTAGCGTCTGATATTCAGTGTTGCATAATATGTCCTCCATGTGCTACAATTTTCCAGACTCCCCAATAAATTTGGGGAAAGAATTTCCACCACACACCTTTGCCTGATTATCAAGGTGTCTGGGATTATTTGATGTGAGCTTAAAAAGCAGTAACCTCCTCTTTGCCTTTTTATCCATCTACTATATACGTCAGAACCCATTAAGTGCATTTTTACAGTCTGGCTACAGATGTGAATTGTAGTTGGCTTAAGGGTAAACGTGGCTGGAAGTTTTTTTCACAGGTGGAGCAGGTCAACAGGTCCTGCTGATAGGATGTTTATAATGAAGTGAAGAACTGTAAAACCAATTTAGTTTTATCTTAGCGGTTGTTAAAGTGTCCAGTAAAAAGTTTCATAACATGGGTATATTGAATAATGCCGACTTAGAACAAATTGAAACTTTATGCTATTCAGAGGGAAGCTTGTTAAATATGTCTAATATGTCAGTCTGGCCCGAAGTTTGTCACCCTGCAAATTGTTTTATTGCAAATACAAGAATCATTGTATATCATAAATCGACTTAAGTTTTGCTGTAACAGTACTTGTTTTCTTTTGCGCCTTAGAGTCTAAACATTCAGGTGGAGGATGTTCGTATACGCCCCGTCCTGTCATCATATCGTAAGCGTATCCCAGTGACGCAGGGCTATGTGGAGGTGAAAGATGGAGGCAAGTGGAAGCAGATTTGTGATGATGAGTGGACACACATGAACAGCAGGGTTATCTGTGGCATGTTCGGCTTTCCTGGAGACAAGAGATACAATACCCGTGTGTACAAGTGAGTTCTCAGTTTCTCTTCCTTTAGAAGATTGATTTTTTTTTTCTACATAAAAGCAAAAGTAACTTTGGTGACCTCAGAGAAAATATTTTACATGGAGGCACTCTGTTTGTGGTAATAAATATCGTACTCCAGTCAACTCCCACGACAGCAAAATGGAAACACAGTGCAGATGGAGTCAAGTCTTTTATAGATCCAAGGACTCCGTGAGCTGACGTATGAAAAAAAAGCACATTTCTTAAAATATATGAAAACCTATACATGTTTTAGTTTTGTGGACAAGTAAACTAAGTTATACAATATTCTGAGTTTTATCACTAAACTATTTTTTTCTGAATGATGATGGACTGTAAATTCAAGGAAAAAAAATCTAAAATATTGTCTAAAAAGCAGGACATATTACATTTACATTACATTTAGTCATTTAGCAGACGCTTTTATCCAAAGCGACTTACAAATGAGGACAATGGAAGCAATCAAAAACAACAAAAGAGCTATAATATATATGTGCTATAACAAGTCTCAGTTAGCTTAACATAGTACACGTAGCAAGGGCTTTTAAATAATATAATAAATAAGAAGAAAACAGACAAAATAGAAAAAGAATATAGCAAGCTAGTGTTAGAGGTCTTTTTTTTTCTTATAATTGTATAATAAATCAATGAAACTAAATACAAAAACTCTCTTATGATGTTGGTTGAGAGAATGTCCAAATGTGCATTTTCACACTTTTAGTAGTGGTTCTAAATGTAGCTGTAATTTTGCCTTTTTTATATGAATATATTTCTTTTTTGGACAATACAGTAGAGGAAAACTTTAATGCCTTTATGCATTATGAAAGTAATTTAAATGCATTAATTATGTCTTGTAATTGATTTATAATGCATCGTACAGTCTAATGAATAACTGTAACCACAATTTATATATATAACACTTATCAATTAATTGTTACTATGTGTTTTAAATTCGGTTATAATTATTTGCGACAAGATATAATGTATTACAACGCACATTATGAATAAGTACAATGCATTATACTGTACACTTTAAATACTCTTTATAATACATTATACATAAAGGCTTTAAGTAAAGTATCACTGAAAACTTTTTCCGTTTGATTCCGTTGTTCAGCATTTCTAATTTTGTTCCCCGAAACATTTTGATTTATAAACAAAATTGAAATCAAACAACTTTTATCTAATTTGCTATCTTGTTTAAAACCAAAACTGCTTGATACTGTCATACCATAACAGTTATTTTTTGTTTGACAGACATTAATCTTAATCTGTTAGCTGTTGGTAGGAAGCCTGAAAGAAAATATCATTTTTTGGAAAAAATAATAATAATAATAGTCATGCTGCTTTTCCACCAGCACTGGTCAGAGAAACCACTGGTTGCTTCTCAAACAAGTCTAGGCAAATTGACCTTATTTGAATCACACCATGAAGGATGTTCCTTTCGTGCAGATTAATCTCTGCAGTACTCCTGTTAGAAATTCTGCAAATAAATATATAGAAATAAATAGAAGTAGGGCAACTAAAACTTTCTGCTAAGCTATTACATTCCATACTGTGTTCGTATTGTATGACTTAAGAATTGCATAAATCTTCATGAGCACTTTCATAACTATGTGGAAATCAGCACTAAAATGCCTAGTTAGTAATGAATCTGCTATATGAGAAATTACATAGGCTGAATGGAAATTAAAGCATTATAGTTGCTTGTATGATCTCAGACTCTTTGGCTAAGCTACGTGCTTCCCCGCACATGCTGTGCCTTATGAAATGTGCAGGCGCTGTCTGTTTTTTTTTTTAAACCGGTGCTTGATGTTGGGGGGAGGGGGGACACGTAGCCAAAGGCACTAGTTTTTTCAGCGTGGAGCCAAAAAGGGCTTCTTTTCAACTACCTCTGTCTGTCCTGTGGCTTTAAACTGTGCTTTCATAAGAAAACTTGGACTATCCTTTCAGAGGACCGTACATGAATGGCTCCTGTAAATAATACGGCTCTTTCGCTGGCTGGAACATGCAGATGATGTTCTCAGATGATAAAGCACTGGCATGGAATTATAACAGCTTTCCCTACAGCTGTTCTCGCAAACAATATAAATCAGCTACCTGGTTATATGTTCAGGCTTTTGTAACAAAACTTTTTTTTTATCTTTAGATAAAATCTTTGAGTTAAATGTCTAGCATTTCTTTGTGTCTACCAAAGCCTACGTGTTTGTTTGTGTCCACATTGGCTTTCCCAATATGGGTTGCAGTAGGGATCTGAAACAGACTTTAGTCTAAACAAAAAAAAAACATTTGATTTGAGAAAACATTTGAAAACATTTGATTGTGTATTTTTTATAAATGACGGCCAGTGTACTTCTAACAGCGAACTGTAATCATCATTGCACTTCACATGAAGCTTGTTAAATATTCTGTTTGTAGGATGAGCACCATTTTTCCTGCAGGAATATTTGACGTCACTTCAGCAGTGCTTCATCTTTTTACTGTTCAATGTGTATCAAATCTTCAGTGCCGTGATGAATCATTACTTGATTCAGTTTAATTCTTAAATTCCCTTTGCTTTATTTCTCAGATTGTTTGCCCGCCGGAGAAAGCCAGTATACTGGGATTACTCCATAAATTGCACCGGAAATGAAGCTCACTTGTCTAGCTGTAAACTGGGCCACGCACTCGCCATCAAAGCCAATAGCACGTGTGAGCAGGGCACTCCTGTGGTAGTCAGCTGCGTCCCTGGCAGAGCTTTCGCCCCAACTCCCATGGAAGGATACAGGAAGGCCTTCAGACAGGGGGTGAGGCCAAATTATCCATTTCTTCCAAAAATACAAGAAGCCACATGTCCACATGAGGTATTGCTTTGTGCTGAACTTCTGACTCTCACCTTTAAGGGGTCATTAAGTGTTGAACGGAGCTCAGCACAATTTATCAACATGGTGATAGTGAATCTCGATCTAGACTAAGCGGATAATTTAAAGTTTAAGTTTCTACTTATTTAAAGATGGCAAAAGTGGTAGTTTTTCCAAGTCCAATATTTTAAGTTCCCGCAAACTGTGATTATATGAATACTAATGTTAGAGAGCGAAGACGAGGATATTTTTGAATCCCTAAAGCACTGTGATGACAGACATTTTAGCCGAAAATGACATCACTCTTTCCAAATTATATATTTAAGTAGTCCATGTGGAAGCTTGCCCGTTACATACCATTCAGTGAGGTCAGTGAGTTCATTAGCATGATGCAGATCTGCACTATTTAGGTGCCTGTTGTGTATTCCTGAAAGAATTCCTGCAGAGCATATACATTGATTTAATGGTTAAAGGGATAGTACATACAAAAATGGAAATTCTGTCATTAATAACTCCTCCTAGTGTTGTTCCAAACCCGTGAGACCTTTGTTCACCTTCAGAAAACAAATTAAGATATTTTTGATGAAATCCAAGAGCTTTTTGACCCTCCATAGACAGCAATGTAACTCAAATGTTCCCAGACCCAGAAACAAAGTAAGAACATCGTTAAAATAGTCAATGTGACATCAGTGGTTCAACAGTAATTTTGCGAAGCTATTTTTTTTTTTAATCAAAAATATCTTAACTTCTGTTCTAAGTTCTGTTCTGAAGCCTTATGGGTTTTGAATGACATGCGGGTGAGTAATTAATGAAAGAATTTAAATTTTGGGTGAACAATACATTTTATGATGAAATATTACATGACTATTAAAATATTCCAAATTCTTTTTTTTTAAATAAATTATTTCTATTTTTTAACTATTTATCAAAGAATCCTGAAAACAGCCTGAGTTTCTGGAAACTTCTTAAATATGAATTTCCTTCTGATAGTTAAAACCAAAACATTTCGGCTCTTCTGCTTAGAGGAATCTCTTCCTCTTCCTTCACAGCAACCCCTGGTGCGCCTCAGAGGTGGCGCTGTATTTGGAGAGGGGCGTGTGGAGGTGTTGAAAAATGGAGAATGGGGCACGATCTGTGATGACAACTGGAATCTCGTAGCAGCTACTGTAGTGTGTCGTGAGCTTGGATTTGGGAGTGCCAAAGAGGCGCTTTCTGGAGGTCTACTTGGACAAGGTGCATATAGTTGAATTGATCAGAAGGTTCTATACAGAACATTACAAACTTTCTGACTTCTGTGCATTTGCTTCAGGTATTATTGCAATAAAGTTGTAGTAATACAAGATTAAAATATTTTAAGAATAAAGTCAAAATAGTCTCAAAAATTATATATAAATTATATAATATTCAATAAAATTATATATATTCAAAGCCAGTTTTTAAAGGGTTTATTAACTAGGATTGGGTAACATTTTTTATTAAATATAAACTATATTATGAATATGTTTTATATTTATATGTTCATCATGTGTTAGGGGTTTTCAGACCCCTGGCCTTAATAATGAATACATTATTTTGTAGTAGTCCCACCCACCAAGCTACTGTATGTCAGTTAAAGGTGTTTGGTTTTGACAAATTGCATGGTTTAGGTTTTTACGATTCTTGTCATACCTTTAAACGTGCTTTACTGTTTGAGTTTTAAAAAGTTATTATGACTATATGTGTTTAAGACTTAAGATTTATGGGTGTGTCTCTGTATGAAAACATGTATTTTCCAGGAATGGGCCCTGTACATATGAACGAAGTTAAATGTTCTGGCTTTGAGAAGTCTGTCACTGAGTGCTCCTTCAATATGGACAAAGATTCTGAAGGCTGCAGTCATGAGGAAGACGCAGGTGTCAGATGCAATGTTCCTGCCATGGGCTTTCAACAGAGGGTAAGAACTGCTTCTTTGGTACCTTTAAATGACTAAATATTGAAATGCATTTTTACTGTCATAGTGTAACATATCCACTGTGCTCTTCATTATTGCAGCTGCGTTTGAGTGGAGGTCGTAACCCCTTTGAAGGCCGTGTGGAGGTTCTCATGGAGCGCAACGGTTCTCTGGTGTGGGGGACTGTGTGTGGTGAGGGCTGGGGCACTATGGAGGCCATGGTGGTCTGCAGACAGCTCGGCGTGGGCTTCGCAAGCCATGCCTTCCAGGTATTTTTACTCTCAAAAACCTCATCATAAATTTTGTCTCACATTAGGAATTATCACACTGTGTTTAACCCTGGGTTATGGTAAGGCATGTCTATCCCTCTTACCAGATCATGCCTTGATCTTAGTAAATTGGATGTTGGCCCCTTCACGGTATTCTAACTCCACACTACTATTCAGCTCTTTTTATTATTAAGCAGGGATGGTGGAAGACTGCTGTAAGTGAAATCAAAGCTCTGTGTGGGCTGAAGGTCGCCCTACTGTGATTTCTGAATAAGCAAAATCTTGAGAGATCTCTACTTAAGTAGGTTTATCAAAACCAGATCATATCAGTTCTGGAATGTTTCAGGCCTTTATTGATCGTCTTATGTCAACGTGATTCCTTTTGTGCACATTAACTGTTCCTGCTGGTTGTAAATAAATCACAGCGTTCTATTCCTCAGGCACGTTGTCTAGTCTAATGACATCACTTCTGTCTATTCACAGATGGGATTTTATAAACAGAGCCGACCAGTGTACCTTCTAAAGAATGTCCCCTGATTCTGTTTGTCAAATATGTCCATAAAGAAACTGTTTTTCAGTGTTTCTCCCAGCAGTGAACTCTCTCTCTACTGACTTGTACCACGTCCAATATGAAATTCTTTCTTTTTACAGCCTGGGACAAATGAATTACTGCAAGAAAACTTGTGTACTTGTATCTCTGAAGTCTGAAATGAATCCCAGTTCTGTTAGAGAAGGATGTGTTTTCACGTTGCTTTGATCCGTTATGCACAGCTCTGCTTGTGAGAATGATGGTTCTGATGGAAATTAGAACAACGGAAATTAGTAGAACAACCAGCTGTTTAAGACATTCTAACCTTAACCTTCTTAAAAATGCTTTCTGACAGTTATAGATGCCTGTGTTTACCATTGCCAAGAGAAAGCATTTCTCCCTTCTGGTTTGACAGTGTTAAAGATAAACTGTTACACCTGGGAAGCATTTAAGAGAGGTAGAGACTCTCTGTTCCAAGAGGAAATTATATCTCTTCATCAAATGGATCTTAAATAGATGATAAGCAAGAACGAAACATTGACTGCCGCAGGGTTGGAAAACGAAGGAGAGGTTTGCTGGTGAAGATGTTGCTGGTGTTGAGTGATTCATGACTGGAAATGGTTAAACAATAACCATTTCTTTTAAAAGAAAAAAGAGTTTCTTTTAAAAAATGAAATAGTTTGATAAGAAACAGATTTTTTTTTTTTTTTGGAATTTTAAGTAACTTCCTGTAAAACATAATATCAAAGAGAATATTTTGTTACCCTAGATATTGAGTTTAACTCTCCTATGGGTACTATTTAGCTTTTTGACCTTTTCACTGATTTGCTAAGCTAGGTCTTGGGTGCGGAGGACTTTTCTCCATCAGAACAAAGAAGACGCTTAGGTTTTGATGGGGTTGAGATGCAATAGCGCCATCTTGTGGTTATGTCCCGTCTACTATTGTTGACCTTTTCCCTCAGATTTTATTTTTTAACATCTGTTCCTTTTTAAGGGTACATTCGGTCCATGGATTTTTTTCTGCTTGCCAGTCTTATAACGACGCCTAGTGACGTGATAGTAATTTCACGAAAAATTGGATTGTGATGTTCACAATCATCTTAATTTGTCAAATTACCAGTAACGGATGAATTACTGAGTATTCATTTTGAATTACCTTTTATTTTTAGATTTTAAGTTTTTATTTTAGTTTTTGTAATTTTGCTGTGTGCCTTTTTTTTCTTCAGTTTTAGTTTAAGTACCTTTAGTTCTTCAACTTAAAATAATTTATTTTAGTTATAAACAACATTTTTTTTCTTCAGTTTCTAAAGTTGAAGTTTTTATAAGATTTTATATTTCTCATTTCAGTCAATTAAAAATGTTTTATTAGTTGTAATTTTAGATTAAGTTAACAATAGTAACACCTTAATATATCACAATATTACATTTTTTTCAGTATTTTTGATCAAATAAATGCAGGCTTGATGAGCAGAAGAAACTTATTTCAAAAACATTAAAAATAGTAATGTTTCCAAACTTTTGGTTTGTACTGTATATATATATGCATTATATACATAAGTATTATATATATATCTCACAAACTTCTGATCGCTCCGTATAAAATAAAACAACTTTTATTGGGCTAGGAGTCAAATTGTTATCATATAGAGTAATAAAACAAATGATATATATATATATATATATATACATATATATATATATATATAAATGAGTAAAAATTACTGGGTATACCTTTATTAAAGTAAGAATCTGTCTAATGATAAACAATGTGTTTATATTTCAGTGTATCTGCACTTCCTTTAATTTCCCCTGTGGATTGGATGAATGTTTGTACTGAGGTGTGATTATGTGTTTATATAGGAGACCTGGATCTGGCCCGGGTCAGTGAATGCAGATTCAGTGGTAATGAGTGGGGTGAGGTGTGCAGGAACAGAGATGTCTCTCTCACACTGTCTGCATCATGGAGAATATCTCAGCTGCCCTAAAGGTGGAGGACGCTTTGCTGCTGGAGTTTCCTGCTCTGAGAGTAAGATTATTATCATCATATTCAAATACTCAGATCCAGTTACTGATATGTATATTTGTCTTGACTTTGAGAGTGATTCGGTGACTCTATAATTCTTGTGACTAATCTACAGCTGATTAGTTTCTGGAGAAACACTGACCTCTTGTGGTCACTTTAAAAATAACGAACAAGCCTGTTATGTGTTTGCATTGTATTAACACTAATACTAACTATACATAGGATTATATACATATAGCTTTTCAGCATTCGTACAAACTAAATTAGGGAAACAAGTTTTTGGTATGGGATGCTTTGCTAAATGAATTGAAGATGCAACGTTTGGGGTCAATGTGTAGGCTACACATTCAACATCTGTTTTAAAACTTCAGCTCAGTGTTTTTTTTTTATGATCCCTGCAGCTGCCCCAGATCTAGTGCTCAACCCCCAGGTGGTGGAGCAGACCACATACTTAGAGGACCGTCCTATGTTCATGTTACAGTGCGCCTATGAGGAGAACTGCCTGGGCTCCACTTCCAGTTCCACCCCAGCCAACTCCTATCGCCGGCTCCTCCGGTTCTCCTCCCAGATCCACAACAATGGACAATCTGATTTCAGACCCAAAGCCTCCAGAGAGACCTGGGTTTGGCATGACTGCCACAGGTGATGGGTCAGATAACTGATAACTGAAACCATATTAATTTGATTTCTAGAGCATCATGTGGCACTAAAGACTAGAGTAAATTCAGGCTACTGAAAATACAGCATCACAGAAGTAAATTACATTTTGAAATATATTATTAGACAGTAAACTGTATTCTTGATCAAATAAATGCAGCCTTTGTGAGCATAAAAGAGTTCATTCAATTATTATTATTATTATTATTAATATTTTTTTATTTATTATTATTATTATTTTTCTGCTACAGGCACTATCATAGCATGGAAGTATTCACCCACTATGACCTACTTAGCAGCAATGGCACCAAGGTGGCAGAGGGACACAAAGCAAGCTTTTGTCTGGAGGACTCAGAATGTGATGAAGGTATGAAAGAATGTAGCAGTTTTTGTAGTTCACAACTGAAAAGAATTTCAACTCACTCCTAACTGTGTATTTTTGGGATTGAATTTGGTATTACATTACAGTAGTGTGAAGATATGCCCTTTGTATTGTTTACTTTATTAGGAATTGAAAAGAGGTATGAGTGTGCAAACTTTGGTGAGCAGGGGATCACAGTGGGCTGCTGGGATACATACAGACATGATATTGACTGCCAGTGGGTGGACATTACAGATGTTAAACCGGGAGACTACATATTCCAGGTAATAATGCCATTTCCAAAGTGGTAGTCGTTTTAGTGCCAGAGAAATTCTTTTGAATCATATTACCCTGGTTCTTGGAAATGGACATTGTGATGAATTGTTTTTACAGACTGTATTCACTCTTTCTGACAGATCGTAATTAACCCCAATTATGAGGTTGCTGAGTCGGATTACACCAATAACATTGTCAAATGCAGATGTCGATATGATGGTCACCGTATATGGATGTATAATTGCCATATAGGTAAACAGACATTTATGACTCATGCCTCTTCACGTTGTCTTGTTATGAAAATTACTTTTTCGACATGCAGGATTAATTTTGGATGTGACTGTAACGTTTAACTACCAGAAAGTGTTTAAATACTATATTAAACATTTTATTATACAAATTTTATTTTTTTGTTTTATTTGAAATGTAAATGTAAATTTACCAAAATGTGAATGTTATTTAAATATTTTGGGAGTTTGGCTGTCTTTAACATTGATAATAATAAGAAATCAGTCATATTTGGATCATGTGACACTAAAGACGAGGTAATGGCTGGTAAAAATTCAGCTTTTGCCATCACAGGAATAAATTACATTTTAAAATGTATTCAAATAGAACGGAGTTATTTTGAATTGTAATAATATTTCACATTATTACTGGTTTTACTGTATTTTTACTGTACTTTTATTTTTATAAAATAAATGCAGCCTTGAAGATTTTCGTTCAAAAACATTGAAAATCTTGCAAACACCTTAAATAATGCAAATGTTTGCAAAGTATAGTACCGTGGTATTTCAGTATATCGAACATTCCTTTGATTCTGTGTCTCTTTTAGGGGGCTCCTTCAGTGCAGAGACAGAAGACACCTTTCCTGGCCTGATCAACAACCAGGTGACCCATAGGTAAAAGAGGAGCGCTGAAGAACAATCAGAAAACTGCGGCCAACCAGTGAGATCATCAAGAGCCCTGAACCACTACACCTCTCTCAGCCGTAATTCCATGGTACTCTTTCTACTATGCTCAGTGTCACCACATAGCCAGCACAGTCCTCTACCGTATCACAGGACTAAACATCCCCTTTTTTAAAATTGAGAACTCCGATTTGAGAAAGGAACTGACTCTGAAAACAGCTCTTTGGCTGAGATTTACAGACTGATATTCCCTCTCACCGCTGAGCCAGTAGCAATTCTGAAACCTCATTCTTTCTCTGTTTGCTGCTGGTGTTGAAGATGAAACTGTGGTTAACTCTCAAGTGAGCTCACTTCAGACATGAAAGGAACTCCGGTGCACTTTTTATTTGATCTTTTTTAACTTGACAGGATTTGTGGTTTAGGCGTTTTGATAAGGTGAGAGGACTTTTCTCAGATGGGTCTTCTAAAAGAATATTATATTACACAAATCTACAGAAAAATAAAGGCCTGTTTCCTTTTTTAGTGTCATGCATTTCAGCTATATACTTTGGCTTTTCGAAAACTAAGCTGATGACTTCTGTTTATAAATATCATTGGTTATTATTTAAGTACTTCCATGGGTTTGTAGTGGAAACAACCAATGCATTAGAAAGATATAAAGAGCCTTACAATATTTTTTATCAATGTCCAAAAGTATTTTCAGAAATTATATATTGTTACATGATGAATTGCAGTGTAAGAAAACTTTGAATATTCCCAGTAACCCTAAGCCTACCAGTTCAGATCAGCAGTTCATAAACACTGGACCTGTGAGAACTCTTATATTAGTGTTGTTTTGGATTTTTCCCCGCCCTGTTCTTATTGTTCTTTTGAATTGACTGACAGTGGACAATCTTTATGAATTATTAATGCTAACTCTATTGAAGCTGACTGGAAACATCACAAGCAGTCTGATCCTTTCCAACTATTCATATGGGAATATTCATTAGCATTAAAATAACTTTTTTAAGACAGGGATTTCAGATGCTATTTCATAATTTCTTAGTTTTTTCATTGTGGAATGTCTTTCATTTGTTGTCTGTCAATGGTGCTAACATAGTGTTATCCTCTGTTTTTTGAGGGACCATATCAGCTAATTTTATGGATGTAAAATTCATGGATGTATGCAATGTAGCATAATAAACATGCATTATTTGGCAAAGAAAAACAATATATGGGATTCCTAAGATATTTTATATGTGGTGTATTGCAATATGGCAAACACTTTGTATTAAATGCCATATTCACTTCATCCTCTAAATGGTGCTCTAACAAAATTAAAGAAATTTGGACTTTTTCTGCAGTATACAGTATGTATCAAGATAACATTGTAGCTATATACAATTTGCAGCTTTTCTATTCCATGCTGTATACTGTTTCATATACTAGTAGGCAGAATGCAATGTTCACCCGGTTTGCAGCACAGGAGCATTTCATTCGGATCAGCAAAACTCCTTGCAACCTGAAACTTGTGTTTTACTTAGACACCATATAACTCAGCTTATGTGAAGATTAATGTCTGTTTGTACTTTGCTTGTTAAAGCATTCAGTAGTTTACTTAACAGGCTCATATGCGCTTCAAGATGATTAATGAATTTTTTTAATTTTTTACAAAAACAACATACATAACAGGGTAAACTTATACACCGGTGTCACTGAATTTGAGCATACTTCATTTCTGTTAAGTTTAACGTATTAAAACTCTTGTAATGATGCCTAGTTTTGAGATGAATGTTTTTCGCTGCAGGGGATATGGGAACAGAGCCATTTCCACTCGATGACAGATAATTTACCTTGATTTTCCTATTATATGTTGGAGGTCTTTTTAAAGGGACAGTAAAAATGGTCATTGTTCTCATTGGTTTAACCTCAAGCGTTAAATGTACAAAGACCACCCACACAAAACGAGTGGCTTAAATGTTCACAAACAACAGTGAATGAGGTAAGTATATTAATTACAGAATCAGATTTCCAGGACAATGGAGACTGGCTACAGACCTTCACTCTCAACCTCATATGCACTCTCCCTGGAACTAGTAACATGGTCTGTTGTTTTAATGTGGTACTGTTTGTTGTCAGTTATAGAATAATAAATGTAAGGCTTAATCAACATTTAATCTTTCATGCACACAATAATTGTGCAGAACTCAACCAGGAGAAATGGAATGAAAGAATGGAAACAGAATACTACAGAATAATATTTTTGAAGTTCAAGGATGGCATGAACAATAAATTATAATTACTTAACAGAAAAATTAAATGCACAAAGCATATGTCTTATGAATCTTTTTTGGCATGTTCAATGCAAATTACTAGCTGCAGGCATGTTCCTTGTCAGGATTCATCTAGACGCACCAACGCTGGAGATTTTTTTTTTTTTAAGAGATTTTTATCATGGGCCCATAAATATGCAAATTGTACAAAATTATTTATGTAAAAGCCCACTGTCTTCTAAAACCCTGTGCCAAGAAATTGCATTACATCGCCAGTGGTTCGATCTGTGTTGCTTTGATGGTAGCAAGCTTTTCAGTTTCTCCTGCTGAACCTCAGACCGAGATGCTTCTATCACTGTGCACTGTATTTGGTTTGCACCAAACAGAGAACTTTACTTTCAAGCCAAGGAGCTCAATTTAAATCTCACTAGACCACCAAAAGTTTCTTCCAAAAGGTTTCGTGTTTCGGAATCTAGAAAACTTATGACATGATTTAATATTTGCCTCTCCAAGGCTTCACTTCAGCCAAACCCTCTAAAATTCTTACAGGGTTATAATCTGTCACTTTTCTGCCAATTATCCTTGTCCAATTGCTCAGTTTGGGTAGGACAGGAATATCTTAGTGTCTGTTCTTTTATAATTTTTTTATTATTATTATCATATCATTATTTATTATTATTAACTAGGTGAGCACATGAAGCATATGGTTCTAAAGAACTTTCATTAAGATTATGCTATAGGTAAACCTCATATTTCTATGGTAAATGACCTGGAATTCACTGATTCTGGTCGATACTAGCTTGTGAAATAATTTTGCTTAAATGCCTTAAAGAGCTTGAACATAGCTTGCAGTTAATGCATGCAGGAACATTCAAAGCTTTCTTTCCAAACCTTTCATAGATCTTTCTTCCAAATCATAATGACAGAACTGGTTTGTTTTTCAGACCTCACAAAAGATATTTTTGTGCAGTCAAGCAGTTGAACGCTTTTAACATATTCAAAGAGTTTTAGTAAAACAAAAATAATTAAATAACTGAACCAACTACTTTATTGATTTCAGTTCAGATTCTCATCTTCATAATTGTTGCATATATTTCTTTTTTTCACGTAAGTGGAATCATATCTAATGTCAGTACGTCTTTGTTGCTTGTTTTCATTTTAAATACCACATTAAAATGATAATTGTTGCTGCATACAGTGTGAAGAGTAGAATTTAATGTTCGCTGTCATGAGACGATGACTTAACAGTTGAAGAAAGAAGAACACCATGTCTCTTCCAGAGCTTAAACAAACAAATCCCAGATGAAGAAAAGAGCCAGTCAAATTAAAACCACTCTGAAACATCTGCATGCAGGACAGAGAATGGCAAGACTGACTAAGAATTATTATTAATAATATCTATATATGTATTTTTTTTTGTTTGTTTGATGAAGTGTTAGCTGAGGCTTTGGCCTGTATGGAGAAGAAAAAAACAGAGCATGCAGAAACGTGGAATTTGCACAGTGTAAGTAGCCAGGCTTTGTCAAACTCAAAGTTATGCTTCTCTGTCGAATGATTAAACAATTTTGAAAACCTCTCAATGCGATCATCAGTCAGAACATCTCTTTGTGTGCTCACTCATATCAAGGAACATTTGTTCTTTTCTTCTTCTCTTTTGGAACTTGTGGACCAATGTATACTATATAATGTATAATATAATATAATATAGGATGAAATGGCTGAACTGTTGACAATACAGCAGTCATTATAGGACAGGAGAAAAAACAGAATACTTAATTCTGTATTATTTATTATTTTTCTGAAGAATAAGCTCTTACGTGTGTATATACAATTAAATTAGATTTTTTATACATGCTAAACGATATTAGGTAGCCCCACAGCGCATCATAAACGACTCCAAATAAAATAAAATAATAATAAAAAAAACACACACAACCCATCATTAAAATGGATAATCAGTTTGACTCCACTATGGGTTTGATCCTTTGTCCTCACTGAACTTTACCACGGACAGATTTATAATTAATGGTGAGTTATTGTTACATAAAGCATAATTAAGTCATAGGGGCCTAAATTAAAAGACAGTGATAGATAATGATTTTATTTGCAGAAATGAAGTTATATAACCTAGATAAACAGTGGTCTACCACATTGATTAGGAACAGAGTAAGGCTGGACAGTATAGCATTGCATAACATGGCAGATAGATTTTGTAAGATTAATTATGTCTCAGCTAAATAAGACAAGGTGTTTTATCATGCAGACTTCACTGTTACTCTGCTTGGATGAGTGATTTCCTAAAGAGGCTTGACATATTTCAACTGATAGAGTAACCATTCTGCCTAATCCTAGACAATTACTAAATGTCTCAGTGGAGTATTTACCTTTAGTACGCAATGACAGACAAATTGAGAGAAAAATAAACAGCAGGCCATTCTAAAATCAACTTGAAATAATATGTCAATAGTTTGTTACACAATATCAGACTTTGTTTAGAGCCGATAATAACATGCTAGAACTTCATCATCATCAAATTCAAATATTAGATTTTGGTTTTGGCAAAGTAGTAAAAATACACATTAGTAATAATTAAAACAAAATACATTTGAATTGGAGAATTGAAACTGCAGTTTATATAATTCATAAAAGGGAGAAATTTTTAACATGTCAGAAAAGAAGGGTTTTTTTTGTCTATTGCAGATAGACAGAAAGGAGAATGCAATATTTATTATTTATGAACAAATTAATATAAGATGTCATTTATTGTAACATCCAATGAAAAAGAGTCCACATATGTTGTTTTATTTATAGTCTTTTAGCACCTATTTCTTAGAAAATATTTTTATGTGTAGTTTATTTTATCCTAAAATGAAACCTAGATTTTCAACTTTTTAAATTAATTCAGATTTGTAATTCGGTTAGAGTATTCAAATACTATATTTACAGTGTGACTTTAGCACAGCTCCCATTAATTATTAATTCAAATGTAAAAACTACCCTCAGACTGTGGATATCATTATTTTACTGATTTATTGTGCATCTCAATCTTTTTTTCTAAGCTCTAAGCACACATCCATAAAAAAGTACATTGAGGACAGAGCTTAATGACTGCTCAGAAGTAGGTTTCTCTGTGCTATATGGTTGTGTCGTCCCAGGATAAACCAAGGCCGTGGGTCAAACTGGTCAGTCTGTGATGATATGCTGCCTCCATAAAAGAGCACCAATACGGGTTGAGCAATAAAACCAGCCATTAAGCAGCAAGGCATGTAAATGGCCACCCCAAATGATGCTCCGATCCTGAAGAAGGCCATGCACAGAGGACAAATAAGCCCTGAGAGAAGTAATGAAAGACCATATTTATAGGACAGGGAGGATAGTGAGGCATATATAGATCCAGATCTTTTACTTGTTGTGTCACTTATTACACTGCTTTCTAAAATACCTGATTCTGATTGGTCAGTCACAGCATTCAGCGGTCAGACATTTTCTGTCATCCATGACAATGCTGTATATCAGTCCATACAGTATACATTTCTGTATATTTGCTTTGAAACAATGTGAATTGTGAATATGGCTATAAAAAAAAAATAAAAAAAACATGGAGTCAATTAAATCAGTACACTCATCCAACTGAAACCATGTCGTATTATATTTTTTTGATTGTAGAAAATTGAAGTATTACTACTATTATTGGCAGGTTTCGTCAAATTGTTTTGTATGCTGAAGTGGATTTGTATTTTTTTTTCTTAGTGAAGGCTTTAAGATAATATACAGCTTAAATTACTAAAATAATTTTAAATCTTTCAGAATTTCTAATCAAATTTCAAAAAAAAAATTTTTTTTTTTGTGAGAAGCCAGATGAAGACATTTGAATCAATAATTATGAGATGCGGTATTAAAGTAAAGGTGCTTTTCTAATGGGTGCTCAGCAATTTTCTTATTAATGTAATGAAATAGCCAAATCTGATCTTTTTACAGTATTGACAGAAAATATAGATCAATTAAAAATAGTAAATTATTTAATTTCTTATTTTGGGATTGTGCATATAGTTTATATCTAATGGTGACAATATCTGATACTTTAAATGGAAAGGTATTTTTTTGTAGATGTTAAGAGTTTAAATTTGGATGCGGATCAAGGGAACTGATCGATGCAGCCAGCAAATAGAATCCAGTCTGAATGAGTGGATAACGTTCAGACTGAATTAAATTCAAACGTGTATAAAATTGCGAAGGAAATACAACTTTCGCTTTTATTTCATGTCAGCAGAGCAGTGATGTGCCAATGGAAAACACAGTAAATGTATTCAGCTTTTCACGAGACTCATCCACCACAACCTCGGATGGACCTGAAGACAAGGACAGTACTGTTGTCCTGATATACTCATTTCAAAATCAGTTCACTTACAGTTGTTAGATTTTAAAATGGCTCATGTGTTTTTGGAATTGGAGGAATATAAAAAGTATTACAAGCTGTGTAATGCAATGTAGAACATTAAGTTTTTCATGTGAACTAGAGCTTCATGAGAAAGCCAGGTATTATTATGGCATGTGAATGTGTACTTTATGACCTACTCATAAAGCCTTATTATATCAAGCCTGCACATTTGAGGGTTTGGAATGAATGCAATAGTGAAGTTTCAGATAATACATTGTAAATCAACATGTATAAAAATGTAACAGGCAATGACCCTGCAGTAGAGTTCAAGCTGCAGTTTGCAATACAAACTTAAGGTAAGTATGACATAATTATGGCAACACACAACAATCTGGTCTAAGTGAAAAACAATGCATCATTTTCCAAGGGGATGTGACTGCTCTATTGAAGCAGTACCGTATCTATGCTACAGATGGCACTAAGTGCTATGTAAATGTTTGAGAGACGCAAAAATGGAAATAGTGCCAATAATGCAGTGCAGTGATGTAAACCAAAAAGATAAAATCTAAATGGAATTTAAATTAATTTTATTCCACTGTGACTCATATTTTATTTGTAGCACATTTGCAGTTCCACACGTCTCAATTCCAGCACCCATTTACACACCAAAACCCATCCACTCCATTTTAGCTGACTGCTTAATGGTGTAAACAACAGATGTTAGAGTGACCATGAAAGAATATAACAAAATATTTGGGCTTGGATTATAATGAGTAATAAAATAATCTAAATATGTTATCTCAACTTCCAGGCAACGTCCTGTTACATCATAGTAACACAGTGATGAGTATGAGCGCTTAAAATGGTAGCTTTACGGGCGAAATAAAAAACACAAAAACAATCGGCAACAGATGTAGTGAATTTAGGGCACAGAGAAAGCTCCCTTCAACCGTATCTGGATCCAGTCCAACAGCGAACTTCAATATGCCAAACGTCAGGATGGCTCATTGTACAAGCTGGAAAAGAAAGAAAGAAAATGGTTGTGACAGAAATGAGGTATTTGCTTGTTCTTTTCCACCATTAATTGGAAAGCGTGAAAAGAGTTGAGACCTGAGGCCAGTCAGCTTCATAGAAAGCCAAATACTGAGCAGTAACTTTAACAGTAAAATAATATTTTGGTCAAAGACTAATAACACAATTTCAGCTGTTTAAAGGAAGGACAATGTGTAAACCTTCAATGCAGCCTTTGTTTGTGGTCATATTACAGTCTGGACCCAAAAAGAGTAGAACCTCAGGTCAATCCATCTGATCCAGTTGTGCCTGCAATACTGACACGAGTAACCTTTGAGCGTTTCCCTGCCCAGCATTTTTCACACTTGAATAAGCCATGTATTAAACTAGCCATCGAACTGTTTATAGACGACTTCATTTGGAGTGAGTATAGATAGATTTCTAGACAAGGTTTTTGGCTGCTGCCCCGTGGCCTTGTAGATGTGCCAGCTGGTTCCTTTTAAAATGCGTTTTATAATTGTGAGACTAATAAATATAGACACACAACTGGAACACATTTTCACTTTTATTTACCAGAATATGAACCAAAAGTCTGTTTCACATTCTGATGGATTTAAATGTCTTCCTGGCTTTTTCTGACAAACTAAATTTGTGTTTTGATCAATTGTTTTAAGCTGCATCTTCTGATGTATGAAATGTGTTAACACGGCAAGCATGCCGTCCTGTGGTAACAGAAATGATATTCAATAAATCATATTTTTACAACTATGCAACCGCACAGTACTTGGCACAAAATAATCAGAATCAGAATGAACTATGTTTACACATACAAAGAATTTGTTTTTGTGAATAATATATATATAACGAAAGTAATGACATGTGTTTCACATACAGTATCCTGCATTTAGGTAGTCTCAACCATTGGTTTGGAACTAATGAGGCCTTTTTTTTTTTGCAACACATGGAAGGCTACTAGAAAAAGTTCCCTAAACACGTTAATTGTACTAGTGAGCCATGTTGTTTTGTCAAGCTGGTAAGCATTAAAGAGAAGCAAAGCATGTCTCTTAATGTTTATTAGCTGTTTAATATCCTGCTTTGAGTCTCTTTTATCATTCGGTTACATTTGATTCCTTTTTAGTCATTACATTCCCCACTTATTTTAACCCACTGGGTCCTTTTGCTCTCCATTTCCTACAATCAAGGGTAACATTAAGTCTTGTTATTCTAACTTCAGCAGTGACAATGAACTTGTGGTCAAAGTCTTGCCACCATCAAAAGTGATTTATAATGACCCTTGTCCTTCAAAACAAAACTTCTTTAATCTTTACTAGAAATGGAGTATAAGGTTTCACATCTTGTGGTAAAGCATTTGCATGTTGCTGATGACATTCATTGGCACTCCGGGATCATATTGTACCCCAACAAGTGAATTTAATTGAAGTTGCATGTTTGAACCAGAGGTGAATTACTTCATGTTGCACTCATCTCTATAAAAGCTGTTAATCAAACAGTTACTGTGAAATCTGACAGTTTCATTATTCGCTCTTCCAAACTGCGTGTTTGTGCGTGTGTGCATGTGTGGAAACTGCTTGACTGAGTAAGCAAACCTTTCCTTGATTGTTCGAGTCAAAGACAAGACGTCCTCTTTTGGTGTCCGCATCAAATTAAATTTGCAAAAGTGATTTTATATACATATAAAGCATATTAAATACAAGTGTCTGCTCTATTGTTTCAAATAACTTTAACTGTGAAAATAAAACGTCAACATAATGGGTGAAATAATATTCCATTCAGCATAACATATACAGGTATTTATCTACAAATGAAACAACATACGTATTCTTACCTGTACTTACATTACATTATATGAAAGAAAAAGGGATTGTACTAATTTCCATTACATTTTAAATGATTAAAAACATAGTGCTGACAATACAAATAGGTAAAACCTAGTGGTTTGAAGGATAGTGGCAAAGATTGTTCAGGATTTCAAATTACTGCAATGTAATATTTTGCTCTTATTTGTTCGGTATGAACTATTGTTACACTGAATTATATTTTAGTGGGTGTCTTGGTAAACATTTATGATAATATATAATCAAACAAATAGGACACATTCTTATGTACAGAAAAAAAGCTGTATTAAACTTTTATTGTTTTGATGCTTGTTTTGATGTCTTTGACCCTTACAACTGTACATGCTGAGACCAATGTTGCAAATGATAAAATTATCATGAATATGCTTTGCAAATGGCAAACAGTGATAGATGTAGACATTATTTTTGGACCCTTGAATGTGTCCTCTGACATGCATCTTTGTTACTATTCTTTAGACTATGCAACATACTGTTATATTCCTTAGAATATAGACATTTTTTTCCTTCATGTTAATCAGGGTTGTTTACTGTGGTTTTGTACATTATTGCCCCATTTTCTCCCATACATTCAACAAATGATCATACTTACATTATTTGTTCTTCTCAAAATGATGTGATTTATGAGAAGCAAGGCTTAAAGTGCTCAATAAAAAGTGTGTTTCTCCCCCTCCAGAACTAATAAATATTAAACAGTCCAAATTTAAAACGCATTTTCTGTCCTCTGGATTTGATTACTGAAGGCAGTAGGGTTTTAGATATGTTCAGTACAGTCACATTCATTTCATTTGGAATATGCTGTGTTTAAACACTGAGGTATCTAGCAAAGAGACTCTGTGTCTCAGAGTGCATTTATCACTCTATCTCAGCTGTAACAGTATCTGTACCAGATATTTCTCTGGAATGCATTTATATTGCTTAAAGCTATTTCTTCTCCAAACAAGGACACGTTTTCCTGCCTGCTCATTGTCAAGACCTCTTCATCAGGATCATAAAAATAAAAAGAATCATCAAGCATAAGACTCTTTTAGGAAATATCTATGTATGCTTTTTCCAAAAATATATTCCTGTTCTGATTACGCTGAATTGGTAACTTATACGTAGTTTTACGAGGAAGTGGAGAATTATATTAGAATAAATTTGATGACACCGAGATAAAACCGAAGTTTCATATCTAAAAATACAAACAGTCTCTCCAAATTTGAATTGAAGAGACAAACTACATCATTCCATCTGATGTATACCTTTAGTAGTGTAAAAGGAATGTAGCATGTTTCCAAAGCCTTTTAATCTTCTGATTATATTTACAATAAGACCTGATCTCCATAAAAATGGAAGGATGTGGATAAGAACAGAACTTAGAGATTTTGACAAGCAGCACAGGGAAGAAACGAAGCAAAGGAAAAAGGAAAAAGCAATATCATGCTTCTGGTATCTGAAGATAAATAGCTCATCTTTGCATGAGCGATTATATAAGAGAAAGAAAGAAGCCAGAACTTTTCAGACTTCTCCAAATCCGTGTTTTATTATCCTACCATTTTAATGCAAGCTGAAATTTCTCGATAAATATTTTGTTTCAATTACTGGCATGTCAAGCTGTTCCTAAGCAAGCAAACAATCATGTTGTCTTTCATTCTCTTCTAATTACTTTCACTTGAAAACACTTATATTGATATAAGCAAAGAAAATTGAATAACACATTTTGTTTTTCTTTTTCATCTCAACTCACTGGGTGACAGGTATATTTTTCTTGTGAGGCAATTATGAATATAATTTTGCCTCTTTAGAATTCCTTCATTTTATCATCAAGTGAGATGAATGTAGCCATCTGAAGATTTATGAACTCCAGTACATGTTTAGACTGAAACAACAAGCAAAGCAACTTTTCTCGCAGTTTTAAATGATAGATTTGGCACAGAGTGTCCTAATGCTTCAAATGACACAATCAAGACAGTTTGATTGTTTACAAGAAGAGGAAGACACAAAAAGGGGACGAAAACACACTGCCAAATGTGTTTGTCTGTTTAGATAATGCTGAGAAAAACAAGGGTATGTCCTAAAATCCCAACCTTTACAATACACAGGTTGGGATTTAAGGGAAAGAAAAGCCTTATTGATGGGTTTGAAATCCACCTTGAAATGACCCAAAGGCAGAGTCTACGTAGCCCTCTTAAAGACCCCTAAGCATAAAGCGAGGAGGATTGAATATGGAGTGGTAGTGAACAGCGGAGGGGGTAGATGTGAAACCAACTTAGACAAAGAGCCCATTTTTCCAGGGTCCAGACGACCCCCACTGTTGCCATTCAACATTCAAAATAAATAAATAGGAATGGAGAAAGAAACCGCATATGCCCCCTGAAAGACTCTAGGCTCGAATGAGTGACAGACAATTGAAAAGACAAATTGTTACATTGTCTTTGCCCATGGATGGCAGCAGGGTTGCTGCATAAAGGCAATTATGGGCTGATGTGAACTGTGAGGTCAAAGGTCAATCTCTGTGCCTGACCCCAAATTTGAAGGGGGTCCTCAAACCGAGGCAGCATGTCACTGACCTCTTGTCCGTCTCTTCGTACTCTCTCCTTTTCTGTTTCTCTCTCTCCTTCTCTTTGTTTGGGTTCTCCTTCGGTGCCCCTTCCCTCAAAAAGCCGACTAGCTTTCTCTTGCTATGTTGAAAAGTGCTGACAAGGCATTTGTCCTGTAATCACTCATCCATGTTTGATTTAATTGCTTTTCCAGTGCCTTGAAATGCTCTCCCTGGACTAAGCTCTAAGGGGCGAGAAAAAAATACATGAAATCACTGCCAAACATTTTATATCCTAATGGTTTTAGGTTCCCTTGTAGCCTATAGATTTAGAGACCATGGTTAAGTGTAATCATTGGAACACTCTTGACCAGACAAGTCCGATTATAACCGCACTTAATGGCATCAAGTTGCCCATGGGCTGCCAAAACTCACATTATTTTGACAGTCAGTTGAGATGACGGGATGACCTACTGCACACCAGTGGAGGCAGCACTCCAATGAAGCTCATGGGCTGGAAAACCCTCCCTTTTCCTGTCACATCAAGCCTGTCTCAGAATCTGAACGTTGTTTTCTCTGGGAACTTTGCCACCAGGCAGGTGACCTCCCTCTTCCTGGCCTCTCCTTCACTCTTAGCAGCACCTGGACCTATCATTAATCATACGTCCACACTGGTATAGCATACATGTAAGTCAGAAATCAGAAACATATATGAATGATTAGCTAAAGTTTAATCCACTATATTGCTAGCTTCTGTTTTGTACATTAGACATTGCATCCCCTATCCAGCTAACAACTTTATTTTCAAAGACTGTTTATGCCTATGTCTTCATGCACATTCGTGTTACCCTCGAAAATGTTTTTTAAAGGTAAAAAAAAAAGATATTTAATCATTCACTCTTAGAAGTAATTTTTTTACAACTATATGGGAATGCTATGAAAACCCTCTTTAAACAAACATGTTAACACAACAGTTTGCATCCATATTTTAGGGCATCATCTAAAACCAACAAACTACATTGAGGATTTGATTATTTCATTATTGATTCTCTTTATTCATTCTTATCTTCCTGACTAACAGCTATGGAGTATCATTTTTTAGCGATTTCTCTGAGACGTTACATTTTAAAGTCTGGATGTCCTGTACAGAGCATGTTCAGGGCTTTTCAGAGATACCAGATGATTGGGTGTTTCACTATGACCACTCCCTCTTCTTGGTCTTTAAAAAAGGCTGACATTAGTGATTATCTGTAAGACCCTTATCAATATATGATAATATTTTGTAATTATCATTTAAATCTAACTAATTTTCAAATTATGTTATGTTATGTTATGTTATGTTATGTTATGTTATGTTATGTTATGTTATGCTTTCAAATCAAAATATGACCTTCCGTTATGAAACAGGACATCCAATGTAGAGGACACCAGGACTTAAAGCATCTTTACTACACATTTTGGGAGACACAACAAATGAATAGAGAAAAAAAAAAAAAAGAATTTTTATATATATATATATATATATATATATATATATATATTTCTATGAAATATTAGATATTATTATTAACATCTTGCTAGTACTTACTCCCATTATTGCACTTATTGTCCCAAAAACACATTAATATGCAAATTAGATACAGTTTATAAATAAATTGCATATAATGGAAAAACTAGTTTATGGACATTTTACACAGATTTTGCATAAAGAAAAAAGTTTTTTTTTCTTTCATAACAGAGTTGAGAATCATCTTTATAAATGAAAACTGATTTGTGATAAATAAATAAAAAACTTGCCTTTTCATGTCTATTCTATAGTGTTTTTTTTAAACAGGACTTTTTAAAGTCCCGATGTCCTCTACAGAGACATGGTATGAAATATGTATAAAATATCATTTTTCAAAATGTTCTCTTATGCTCTAAACAATGTAATGGCAAAAAAAAAACAACAAAAAAACTTACTACAGCTTATTTATTATTAAATCTCAATTAATGCATTATACACAATAATAATCATGTCAGCAGAACTCATAAAAATTTTGCAACTTCAAAAGTTTAATTAAATCAATAAATTTGACTTGAACTTTAAGTTTGATAACAGGTCCCCTGAATTAATTCTGACAATGATTAAAGTGTCTTGCAACTTTTAAGCATAGTGAAATTTATTTAATTGTCTTTAACCAAATAAACTGATGTTTGTTCATTAATCATGAAGGTATTTAAGAGTAATGTTTTCATCCTAAATTTTGTTGAATGTTTATCAAGCCTGATAACACTGAAAGAATCTGAGAATGTTTCTTGTTGGGATATAGATATAATGTAATGTACAAAAACTATTGCACTTATGCATGAACGTATGTTGCAGTAAACAGGGGAAAGGGGTAAAATGTGGAGGTTCTGGAAGGACAGATTATTCAGTGGTTGGAATAACTAAATGCAACACACCATGCCTTCCTCGTTAAAAAGCAATGAGTTCCTGATGAGACCACATTAAGGCTGCTTTGTGAAAAAAAGAAATGCATAGAGCTGGACAGATTCCCATTTTGTTTACAAATGGTCACCAGTGAGGTGTTGCTCTCAGTGCCAATGACTTAACTCTTTGTTGTAAAGAACACAGTGCCAGTTACATTCCGTTCAGTTCATTGGACAATGAAGAACTGCCACATAAATAGCCTTATCTGCAATAATCAGCAGCCACTAAATGTGAGGGCCATTAAGGGTTATAATTTCTTTAATTAAAGGCACTACTTTCACAGCAAATCTCAACTGATTAAAAAAAATAAATCTACTGAGCACTTGTAGTTAGCAGGGGAAGATTTGTAGTAATTTACTTACTTGCTAATAGTCTCAGGCGACCAGTGATTCGCAATTAAATGCGCTGAAATGACAGCTGATATGTCTGGCACTCATTTAAACTAGCGTTGCTGTGAAATGTTGTTTATGTGCTGGTTTATATGTGTTGATGTTAAACAGGGTGTCCCAAGAGCCCTGTTTAGCCTCTATTCTGAGTAGCGTGCAAAAGAAAGATGAGAGCCCTGAGGCAAATGTCTTTGCCCATGCATGAAGTCACAGAGCCACTGCAACACATGTTTCTATGTCTGGTGAATGTCATGCATCAGCGGACCTAATTCCTCTTTACTTTTAATTCCTTCTTTGTGCTGGAGGTCTCAGAGCCATGGGTGAAAAATCTATTGTGGTTTTTATTTGTAAGCCTTATAATTATACTGTTCATTTATAGATCATAATGATAAATTACAGTTTTTTTTTTATTTTATTTTTTTTTACAGCTGACAGCACTGTATGTACATGTAATGGATCAAAACAGATTTTTGAAGGAAATTAAAAAAGACAAACTATATATATATATATATATATATATATATATGTATATATATATATATATATATATATATAAAACCACATGGGGGAAGTCGTGGCCTAATGGTTAGAGAGTCGGACCCCCAATCGAAAGGTTGTGAGTTTGAGTCCCGGGCCGGCAGGAATTGTGGGTGGGGGGAGTGCATGTACAGTTCTCTCTCCACCTTCAATACCACGACTTAGGTGCCCTTGAGCAAGGCATCGAACCCCCAACTGCTCCCCGGGCGCCGCAGCATAAATGGCTGCCCACTGCTCCGGGTGTGTGTTCACAGTGTGTGTGTGTGTGTTCACTGCTCTGTGTGTGTGCACTTCGGATGGGTTAAATGCAGAGCACAAATTCTGAGTATGGGTCACCATACTTGGCTGAATGTCACGTCACTTTACATATACTCTTTTGAAAGTTTGTCCCATTAAAATCAGATTAAACAAAAAATCCCTCAGGAATATTGAAGCACTTATATGGGAGAAGGAAATAAAACAACAAACCAGCTGAATATGATTTACAGATGAAAATATGTTTTGGTGGTAAAATACAGACGGGGAAAAAGTGTGTTCTTTGGTGGCATGAGGTTCCTGTAATTATAAACAGATGGATGTCAAAATGGCTCTGAGCTCCAGCATTCCCTCCCAGTCACAAACTCGTTCCCCATATTTATTAAGATGTTCTGACATGGATTTGGTGAAAGCTCAGTTTGCGGTGCTCTTTGGAGTGTAAAACTGTTTCGATATGAGTGCCTGCTGTGATTGAGAGATGTAGGCTAATAACTCAAAACTCAGATAAGTCTTTTATTTATGATAAGCCTAGCTATCCTGACTGGTTGGTTGAATTTTATTATTTGTATTTAACATTGTTTAATCCCCATTGTCTGTGACCCTTTTTTAACAATATACAACCCATTTACCGAAAACCGCTGTTTTACAAAGAAATATTCAAAATTATAATAACCATTTAAGCCCAAGGTAAGGCTTGCAAGTGGCTTAGAAGATAAAATGCAGTCATATTGTTATGCTCCATTTGGCTTGGTTTATAATGCATGCTGTCATTGTATTGTGATTATAAACGGACATAAAATTTAGAAAATGCCCACATCTAATCTGAGCTGATTTAATTAAATGCAAGATGGTAATCATGCCTGTAAAGTTAGATTATGATATCACTGCTTTAAAAAAAAAAAAATGGGGTTGGTAGACTAGAGTGGTTATCAGTTATAATGTTACTTCTTTCACAGTACAGGCTCCTAAATGTATTCAGAGGAAAGGGATTTTCTCTGCTTTTGCTTGGCTTTGAGCTGTGAAAGAAAAGTAACAGCATGTTTGTTTTACTGCTCCTCACATTTTCCTCTTTTCTCCTCAGTGCAAATCAATCTGTCATCCTCGCCGGTGGCTGGAGAGAACACTGCGAATGTCTGTGAGTCCATCTTTTACTTTTTGGCAAACTTTCTGAAAGTCTGCGGTGCAGTGTGGTGGATATATTGTCTCTTTATTCCGAAAAGCCCTGGAGATGTTATGGTGGGTTACAGAAAAAGCATTTAATTGCTATGCCCAATTAAAAATGAATATTTTAAATGCTGTCTCCTGCAAAGATCAACTTAAAATACATCACCCAAAGCAGCTTGAGGGTCCTGAGTCCTCTTCATAAGATTCATATGGCTTCACATTCAAGGGGTTTTTGAGTACTAACGCTCAACTGTCATTATTTCCTTTTCACTATGCAGTTACTTTTTCCTTCTCCCACATTCTCCTACATAAACTAGTTGTTTGTTTGTAAATATAATGGTTGCTATGATCAAACCTTGGCAATCAATGTGACTAAGAAAGAGTTGGCTATAATTAATTAGTAATTTGGGCCTAGTTTAAACCATAAAATTAAAGATTTACAGAGCAGCCAACCCCCAAAGGGCACAAGGATGACACTCTGCTTCAACTCATTTGACAAGCCTTAACAAAGAAACAAATAAAGCAACCGATTCAAGTCCAGCTGAGCCTTGAGAGACAAGCAATAAACCAGAATCCATTTCTCTATGGTAAAGCTGAATGCTTTCTCCCTACTGAGTGATGATGGAGTGTGAACATGTTTTATAACTTGACATGTGACATATAAAAAATGAATCTCTCAGCCTAAATCAACAGGAGTGTAAGAATGGCTATTTCCTTCTCTCTCTCTCTCTCTCTCTCTCTCTCGGTTTCCTCATCTCAACATGAAAGTTTAAGCTATCTGTACATGTTAGTCATTGGCTTTGCAACACATGCAGACAAGCACTCACAGGTTGGTGTAAAATGTGGAAATGTGGTATACAATCTTGTGAATTCCCCAGGAGGTGTCAGGACAACATTATTTTAAATGAGGCCTTAGTCTTTAATTATATTAAAGTGGGATAAGCTGTGAGTAAATCAAGTGGCATGCGTATTTTCAATTTATCAGAACACATGAGCTACTCTGGAATGCTTGTGACACAGGTTTAATAAGTCCTGATGCAATTTGTTGAGTAACTTAATTAAGAATTCTTCCTTTTCACACATGGGCGTGGAACTCTACAAACGGGAGACAAAGACCTCCCATTATGCATCATCACATTAATGCATCTAGCCATCCATTCTCCTTTAAATTAGGAAAGTTGCTGTGTTTAGGTGCTCTGGTTAGTATAAGCTTAGACCTTTCGTGTACCCGCATGCGCATTTTACTGATAATGATCTCTATTGTGGCTGAGGAAACCACTTTGCATAAGGTCCAATGGGCACTCAATACAACCACCACAGTTTTGCTTTGTAAGTTTAAATGTTATGTTAAGAGGCCTACTGTTGGGTCACTTTTCCACTCACAGCCATTCAATTAGCATTCATGCAGGAATCTCTCTGTGTGATATTAGCTTGATCAAACCTTTTCCTCCCTATACCAGAGGCTATACAAACAGAAAAGGCATTCATTTATTCAGCTTAAGAGACTCCCTAAGCTCCCAGGCCAGCCAACCCGCCGGCCAAGAAATTCTCTGGAAAGGTGCTGGCTGAAAAATGCTTCAGTCGAAAAGCTGTTAAGGGCTTCACGTTGTTTCTTCCGATAAGCGAGAACTCCCTTTTCCTGACACTTTTGCTGTTTTAGCCCTATATCTTTCAGATAGGTTTACCATCATGTAGCTCATGTTGTTTAGTTTAGCACAGATGAAGTGCAATCTCAGTGCAATCTCCAAATTCATAGAAACATATAGTAGCCTGTTTCATGCTATAAGAGATTATGCATAAGTAGTGTTTGTGGAAAGGAAGCCTATGGTGTTTCTTTCAATCATTTTGACAAACTAGATATCAGTTATCGTAATTTATCCTTTTTTCCTGAAGGCTGCTGAAGTAAATAAACAAATACAGAGTCAGCATATTTAATCTAATATATTAGTTTGTCAAAAGTTGAAAATCAAAAGTGTCACCAGTTGGACTTATTCTGGTAGCAGTAATTATCACCTATAATTACAATAATAACAGTCATGGTTGTAAAAATCTGTTATATTTAGAGGCCCAAATAATAATAAATAAAAATGAATACAATTAGTAGATTAGAATCAATTAGTTTGTTATTTATATGACTAAAAAGATTTAGAAGAGAATTCTGATTACTTGCATAAAATACATATAAATATAAGTTGTCACTTTACATTTCTCAATAATAAATCTTAGTGAGAATATATCTTAATGTTTAGTTTTATGATCAGTAGCCTAAATGCTTATCTTGAAAAACTGATAATATAAAAGCTATTTTGCATTTACTTTATTCAATTTCCATCAAAAACACACATGCCACAACCTTAAGGTGGACATTTTTATAATTTTACTTCAAGAAAGTAGTATGAAATCTCAGTCACAACCCAGAAGATATTTAGAGGGCTTAGAAATTAATGTAACAAACGATAGAGTGTGCTTTATAGGGTTAATATTGTGCTGTGTAAAGTAAATTAAGTTATATAGCGATGGCCAATTAATTGTTGTAAAAAAAATAATAATAATTACCAGGAGTATCACCCGCTTTGTGGTGGTTTAATCGTCTTTTAAAAATAAACTAAGAAGGAAAATAACATTTGACTGAATGTGTTTTAATGTACACACATTTTATCTATCCTGACAACTTCCTAATTTTCTAACGTTACAGAGTTGAGAAAATATTTAGCATGTATTCTAACGTTTTCTTACTCTTAGTTGAAGTTAAACGGTGCTGAGCACATTATAATGACCGTCTTGCTTTATAAAATGTCTTGACAACGGGAGTTTGGTGGTAATGAGCCCTGAGCTATCTTCAGACTTCATTATCTCACCAACCAATGTGATTAGCAAAACAACAGAGCTAACATTCGTCGTGCGATTTCAAACTTGACATTTTTACTTAATTTGGCTCGTTGAAATACAAATGAGACCACGAACGCAGAGCAAATAAAGTCTTATTAAATTATATACACCTTTAAACGCTCGCTCTGTGAAAAGAATACCTATATGACGGTTTAACAAGAAAATCAGTATTACGTAGCCCAGATTATTCCACGCAGATTATATTGCATGGAATTAAAAATGCATTCACGTTATACTCAGGTAATGGCTCTTGTCGGCTTTTCAGAATATGGTAAATGTCATTATATTGAGCCTTCAGCGAGTTACTCCTCATGCATTTCAATGCTTCTAATAATGTAATCGAAATGAAGTTATTAAGGATCTGTTTCCACAGAAGGCGAGTGAGAAACGCAGGCGGGCGGGGATATTGGCTCATTCACTGGGTCATTGAATACTTTGATTGACACATGAGAAGCAAAAGGTGCAGAAAGTTTCCTATTGGTCGCCGACGCGGTCTCGGTCTCCCCTGGTCTCGAGCGCAGCGCATTTGAAGCAACTCAGCCGTGTGAGTCAGCAACAGCTACGGGGCTTCAGAGGTGGAGTTTCCACAACTTCAATACCTTGACTGCAAAGTCTTGTAACATTCAGAGGTATTTGGCTCTCCCTCCTCATTTTCTAGACAAAGAGGACTTCATTTCACTCAAGGATCACGGCTTTGGGGGCTGCATTGACTGGGGATCCTGACCAGGAGTTCACAATGAAGTCCCTTGCATCTTTGTTGCTTTTGAGGATCATCATCTTGATGATGCCAATGGTCTCATTGGGCCAGACATCTGAGTATGTGTATGATTGGAAGGGAGACTACAATAACGGCCGTATCTACGACAAGCCTCCACAGTGTATGGACATCCCAGAAGACCTGAAGCTCTGTCATGGAGTGGGCTACAACCAGATGCTGCTGCCCAACTTGCTGGAGCACGAGAGTATATCTGAGGTCAAACAGCAGGCTGGGAGTTGGGTGCCCCTAGTGCACAAGAACTGCCACCCGGGCACTCAGCTGTTCCTGTGCTCCCTTTTTGCGCCTGTGTGCCTGGAGAGGCCCATCTACCCTTGCCGCTGGCTCTGTGAAAATGTGCGTGATGGCTGCACACCCATCATGGAAGCATTTGGGTTCCCCTGGCCTGAGATGCTCACTTGCGAGAAGTTTCCGACAGGTGATGTGTGCATCAGTGCCCCCAATGCCACAGAGGCCTCGAAGCCCTCTGGTAAGTCCAGATTACTTAACACGGAAATGTATACATTTAAATCAAGTGTGATTTCGCTAAAATAAACGTGTAGCTATTGGCTAATCAAAACCCTGTCAAATAAATGTACCAAGATGCATATTTTGACATGCAAAAAGTTCTAATTATTTTGCAAATATCAATTTATTTTTTATGCTGATAAACACGTAAGGTTATACTGACTGTTTCAATGTCTACTGTATACATTTAGTATAATTTTACGTACTTTACAACCTTTCACCCTTTTGCTGTGTGTGAGAAGTAACACCTAGACTTTTTAACGGCAGTTCCAATGTTATTTCAGGGACTGGTGTCCATTTGGGGGTTTTCATCTAGACTTATCACACCTTTTGTTGCCTTCAGCCCAATACCTTGTGTTTGTGTCTGATTTGACAAATGATTTAGTTTTGGGAACATTTCTAGGTAACACGTTCCTTACCTTAACATCTGTAGAGGACACACGGGATGGGGCTTCTCGGTATGAATATCTGAGTTTTTGCTTGTTTAGCAGCTGGTAGCAATTGATTTCAGGGTGTTAGCTGAGTTACAGGACAACACTGGGATGTGTTCCAACAACAGACCAGTACATATCTATTTATTTGGTGTTATTTCGCAAATGCAGCACCTAATTTGGAGAATAAATACTTTTCTTTAGTGCAGTTTCTTTTTGTAAAATGACTTAAAATAAGTCACTGTATTCAGGATTAACCCTATTATTTCAGTAAATGTAATGCTATTTCAATACGACACTAGCAAGAACTTTGCCAGGCTTCCCCACTGTGCCTGATAACAAGGTTTTTCTGTTGTTGTTTATTCATAAGGTAATGTAGTAGGATAGTACTTTAGTTCAGACAAAGGCAGAGATTTGAACAGCTGCTTTTATTTACTGGCGGCACTAAAGCAGAAAATTTTAATTGTCAGTGTTTAGAAAATAAATACATATCCATACTCTTAAAAAGACTCATACTGTTAAAAACCTCCCCTATAATTGAAAGCAAATTAGGTATGTTATAGTGTATCTTCTTGTAGTCATGCGGACTGTCTTACTAGGTAAGTCAGGGCATCTGGCACCAGTCAGACTTTCCCTATGGAAACACTCAGGCCCTATAGTCGTATGTCCCAGACAAGGGAAAGTACAACTAGCTTATGTAGATGGCTCATAAATTACAAGGGAATTTCCATTTCAAAAGTTACAGCATGGTGTTTTAGAATGAACAGACTGTGCCAGAACGATGTACCACACTGAGAGAAGATACTTTTGTGACTTCAGCCATCTGCCCTAGCCTGCTGTTAGTGACGCACAGTCCTGAGTGAGAGATCACTAGCATGGTGGCTTGGAAGTCCGAATACCAGAGAAGTTCAATTAATAAGCATCCCACAGAGATCCCGTCAGCTGTTATCACATGTTGTCAGCATCACGGTCAGATGAACCCAATGCCACAGATACATTAGACCCTCCCTCACATATCGACTCAATGTAAGCTTCAAGCAGTGCTGGGTTAAAGAGAAGAAAGCATTTCCTCTCTTCCTACTCTCTACCAGGGATTAGCTCTAACCATTTGTCCGCTGTTTTCTTGTGATTCTGTGCTAATAATACATGTGGAGAAAGTAACACTCAACAAGAGCCACTGAAATTGAAACTCTCCGCAGGGTAGTTTAAGTTTACTGCCGACATCACCATACAAAAATGCAGCACTGCTTTAAAATAGTAGTTTTTGCATTTTTGATCCACTGACAGCTTACATTATGAAAACATGGGGCTTTTTAAAAACGTTTAAAATTCCTTGCCAACAGCTGTAAAAACTGAAGTGCAACTTCCACAATAATTTATTAAATAGATGCAAATGAAAAACCAAAATTTGTCAAATAGCATAAATAAAGACAAAAGTTTACAGAAGTAGATTATAATGCTTGAATTTAGAATTTAATTTTAAATCTTAAAAGGTACTAAGAGAATTTACTTTCAAGGGTTAATTTCTCTGTTTCAATGACTATAGGGAGGCATCTGTGGAACAATAGTTGTCCTAATTACAGTCAGCCCCAGTTATTAGGGTGTTGTCCTGTGCCTCCTTTTTCTAACCAACTTGTAACAGTGGTTTATATACAAATGTAAACTCTGCAGATCAAATTCGTTCATGTCAAATTACCATGTGACAGGCAGAGAAAGAAACAAGCAAACATTTTAATGTCTATGTAAAAAGGCTTGATTCTAATATTTTAGTGCTGTGAGAAAAGCAAGCCAAACAAAAGAAGTAAACTAACAATTCAAAGCACAGAATGTCTAACAGGCTCTTCCAAAAATAGAGGAAAGCCAGGAGAAAATCCCGTAGCCTGCCTGACGGGGAGATAATTAAAGAAAGTTGAACAAGTTTGGATTCTTTTCTTTTTGAAAGAAAACTGCACTGTGATTGGTTCCCCGCTGTTAAAAGCCAGTTGCAAACCTTCCAAAGTAATTCACACACAAAAACAATTTGGGATAAACACCAAAGTAGACGAAAAATAAAAACATTTGGTCAGAATTACTCCGTATTTTGATATCGATGGTGAATTTCTCTGACTGCATTTTCTCTGTTTTAGGATACTCTCCAGTTTGTCCTCCTTGTGACAATGAAATGAAAACGGATGTGATTCTGGAGCACATGTGTGCCAGTGAATTTGGTAAGAACATCAGTGCATAGAGTACATCACGCATGCCTATACGCACGGAAAAAATGCACATTCATTGTATCTTGCACTCACATACTGAACGTGCCAAGACTGCAGCCCATCTTCCCCTCTCATCTTCTGTATTCTGGAAATGGAGTAGGCAGGAAAGAGATCCAAGACTGATATATATTAGTTTGAAAGAACAGCCAAAACCACACAGTCTTAACCCAAAGGTATTCACCTATTCTTTCAGCTTCCCCAGCAGCAGCCTGTAGTTTAATGTTTTGCTCATCTTAAATTTAGTTCTCATGGTCTTGGGTTAGAATAATGAGGGAAAACTTTATTCTTCCAGAAGCGGAAACCATAGCAATTAATTTTTTAAATATATAATGACTTGCTTACCGGTATATTAAATCTTTCAGTTTCGTTAAGTTTTAACCTTTCACCAGTGTTAAGTCATCATGTTGAGACATAACTTTCTTTAGCCATGAATGGTGAGTGCCAGAATGATATTTTATTTCACGTCCATTAACACTGCTTTTGGGACAGTTTCAAGCACTTTAGAGTTACTGGATCACGATTTTGTTATTTTGCACATATTTGACTGTCTTGACTGCCAAATCCACTTTTAATAGTACAATGCAATGGTTTTAAACAGTTAAAATAGCAGCAGCAGAATGTTTTAACCCATGTAAATCTATGTCATGGCTTGGATTACCTTTTGAGAGGCCACGACTGTTTAACTAATGAATTGAGGTAATTCACAGAAGCCCTAAAGTCTTTATTTGGCTGTTACTAACAGCTCTAAATTGTGATGTTTGCTCTCCTGTCTGAATGTGACAACAGCCCAGGGGTTGACCTCTGGGCAGACACTGACTAAGTCTGAGTTTGCTCTTTGGTCACTGGAGTAAACTAGAGTGTCCAGTATATATTTGTTGTTATTACCAACAATTTCCTTCTCATTATTACTGGATTTTGTCCATTCTATATATATCACGTTACATGTCTGGGATGCTTAGCGCTTTTTCTGATATAATATATTGTAATGACCCGTAAGTCAGCACTGGCAGCCAGGTGCATCATGGGAATTTGTTTAACGTTCAATTATGAGTTATTTAAGCAAGATGTTTGAGTTCCTTTATTAGTAATGTTATACATGTTCATGTCTAAGTTAATTTGAGTTGATTCGGGTTCATTTACTGCCATGTTATAAAAAGGGGTGACTGTCACCGTCATGGAGAGAGATGTGTAGGGGAGTGACTTGTGATATGGCCTTGCCAGTGTAAGTTTGAATATTGAGTTCTGAAATTAAAGAGTAACAGACACTATTGCCTCCTGTTGGCTGGTTTGTTGATAACTCTTCACAAACAGAGACACTCATGGTCGTGCGGTGTATGGGACGCGAGTGCTCGCTCTCCCCGCTAGCGAAAGTAAGTCGCGCCGTGTAGGTGCTACCACCCTGCTAGCCGTTAGGTTAAAATAAACAGTCTAGCTTAGCTCTAGTTAGCCCACGGTATTCGAACAACTGTACGTTGTTACAATATTCAGATGGTCAGTACATTTTAAAAAAAAAAGGAAATGAATACATGCATTTAACATGCATTAAATTGATCAAAAGTGACAGTAAAGAAATTTATCACATTACAAAATATTTCAAATAAACACAGTTTAATTTTTTTTTAAATGTACATACATTATATTTTAGAATATATAAAAATATATTCTATAATATAATATTTTATAATATTAATCATATTTGACAATGTTGATGTTGTTATTGATCACATAAATGCTGCCTTAGTTAACATAAGAGACTCATACTTTTGGTACATTGGTGGTGTTTTTCCCTAATCTTAAGATTGTTGTTGGGTTTAATTTCTTGTTATTGGATTTTCAGTGTGTCTGCACATTTATATTTGAAGATGGTTAACAACAAGGACTGTTGAATGAGCCTGTAACTGCAGCCATTAAGGCCAATCACAGCAGGAGTTACCTCAACAAAAGGAGAGCAGTGCGAGAGTGACTTCCTGCTTTCTTCTGAAGAGGAAAACAAAAGCTGGTTTTGGTTAGCCTCTGACAAAACCATAAAGTTTCATTCAGTGTTTGAAATGGGTAAGCTATTTCTGGAAAGCTGCCGTTTTCTCTGGTCAGCTTTATGTAAACCGACCCCACTGACACTCTCTCTGTGACCTCAGCACTACATTAATTCTCCGGGATATTGCCAGAGACAGACAGTGAATGAAGACAGGGTTCACACTGTGAAGTATTGCTTTAAGTAATTTTGAACAGCCCTGGATACTCAGAAAATCCTATTAAAGTTTAGATATTTGAAGAATATGGAAACAGAAGAAAAACGTTGTTTTTCTGTATCTCCAAAACAATACCGCATTAACAAACTTAAGTTGGCTGTCTATCCCGTGTTCAGTGATGCATGCTCAGCTTCCCTGTAGTAAAACTGTAGTAAAAGCACCATTTTAACTGGAGCTCAGCCCCGAGCCACAGGTGCTATGTTTGTGAATTGTTTCAGCCCAAACTCTCCCTACTGATTTTATGACATCGTTACATCTGACTGTGGACATGTCTCCAAAACGACAGAGGAAGCCAGGTCAAAGATCAGGGACAAAGGTTAAAAGGTTTTTAAAGCATAGTTTTTCACATATGAAATGTAAATACTTTCAAAAATGATTCATTTCAGTTTGGAAAGAACACTGATTGTGACCACACGATTTCTGAGATATGCTTTCTTTGTTTATATCTTATTTATCAAATATTTACCAGAGCTTTCAAGCATGAAGTACTTATTTGGACCATCTGAGATTGAGACATTATCTGCCCTGGGTTTGTGTTTAGAATCTGATCCACTGCCTGTGTTTAGAAATGGTGGCTGCTTCGTGTTTTTGTAGTATGTTGTGTGAATGCAACAATTATGTGTGATCTTGGCACGCAGTGTTTGTTTACTATCCTCACATGGTTCAGTATACTGGTTTTACTGATGCAGATCTATCTGTGAAGTATTTGCAGTGTGGTATGCCAGTCAGCACCCCCTCGTTTACTGATAGTGTCTTATCACTACGAGGAAGATTGGAAAGGCATCTCAAACGGCTTGATTTATATGGTGCTTTATTGTGGCATGCCCTTTTCAAGACACTGGATTACAGAGAACAAGTGAGCCTAACCCTGTTATAGCTTTCCCATTGTTATTTTTCGGAAAGTGTGGTCTTACACGTATTAGCTGTAAAGCTACATCTGAAAGTTTTCAGCTGTACCCATGTACCTGCATTTGTAAGGATTAAATTCACAAACAAAGGGTGCAAATGGAGTTCACGGTGGAATTAAAGTGGGATTTGGACTAAGATAAAGTGGTTGTGGGAGGTAGGCAAGACTCGGCCTGACTTGATAATTCTTTAACCTTCAGACCATTTTTTTTAATTCATCAAACACTAAGCTCCTTTATAGACTTCAGATCAAGCTGTAATCCCTTCCATGTGCACTAATAATACTTGGAAAACTGTCTTATTTCTGCAAGAGTCAATTAGAAGTGAGGAGGTGTGAGATATGAGGTTGTGGGATGCTGACTAAAATGCATTTCATCATGTAGCACTTTGAATAACAGTGTAACAGTGTGAAGAGCTGCTCTCATGACTTAAATGGGGTCCCCATGGGGGACTTTAACTTCCCTTGGCAATAAGCAAGCAATATATTTTTCATGTTCCAGGCTGCAGAGGATATATATATGTCAAGGTTCAAGAGGATATGAGGAGGATTTAGTTTCATTGTGGTCTGCTCAATGACAGCCAATGGAGACTGATCAGGTTGTTAAAACATAATTAGCAGTAAATCTCAAACCCGATGTCTGCTCATTTCCACAGGTCTCCAGGATTGGTCTGCTAATTGGACCAAATTCTTCTGTAGGTGGCAGACTGCCTGAAGTTCACTTGTGGGTCACTGATGTTAGACTGTTGAAGTTGATAAGATGTTATGCTCCGCATGTTTCTCCATCGTTAACCCAGAAGAAAAAAAAATCACCTGTGAGGCAGTGTGAGGGAGGAACAGCCATTGAAGTTTCAATCTGGCAAGACCACCGTGGAGCTGACTCGTGCATAGGAAGGTTAAGGAAATGAAAAGATTAACAGGTTAAAGAGAGTTTACTGACAGATCAGACAGATTAAGGCAAATCTAAGAATGTGGAGTAAGATTAAACCAGGAGTTAAATGGTCAGACAGAATTTCCCCATGTTTTCCCCAAAGTCAAGAGTCTGATAAGGTACATCATTTTATGAAATCTTTGCAGAGGATTTTGCAACCATTTTCTGTTACATTTATGAATACACCATATGAGTTATTAGCTATATTTGTATGCTGAGCTGTGTAGGTTGATATTAGATATTGTTTTTTATTTAGCAGTATCAATTGGTATTAAATATTTAATTGCTAATGGCATGCTAACCCCCCCCCCATTTTACATTTAGATTACCTTTGTAGTCCAACAATGGTCTCTTAAAATTAATCTTAAAATTTAAGATGAATTATTTATATTTAATTGATCTTTAGCACATAACAAAATGAACATCTGTTTTCATATTACACATTAAGTTGTGATGGCTAAATTCATTTCTAGCATTTAAAATTAGTTATTCTTGTTTTTATTGTTAATTTATTTATTTTTCGGCTTGTCAACCAGAATTTTAATTATCAGTGCATCCCTGGTTATTTTAGTGCTTTTTTCCAGTGGAAATGCAGTTGAATGGGAAACCATTCCACCTACAGCCAATATATCCATCTAGAAAACTTCCTTTGACTAATTGCCCTAAGCTTATAAGAGAGGTATTCAAAGGAACAAAACTTAGTATCCAGTTACATCTAGAGGGGCAGAGGGCAGTGAAGCTGCAATTTGGGACATTCTTGCCCCCTGGGAAAAGAATATTGCAATGAGAGCGGTTTTGGTTTGCAAGGATATCAATGCTTTTTCTTGAACTTGACGGTGTTCATGACAGAGAGACCAGTATCATGATGGCTTTGCCCTGAGACCATTGGCAGAGAAGACAGGCCTGATATTGATTACACCTTCTCCTCATATTTTTTCTCCATTCCTCCATCTCTTTTTGTCCCCTGCATTACCTAGCACTCTAATCTCTCTTTTATGGCCTTGGACATTTGGGAACCGTCAGCGATACCCCTTGCAACCCAAACCCTTCTTGGCCTCTCTGAACCTAGCATATGGCCTGAGGAATTAGATTACTTTGTGTGGATCAGAAAATGCTGCACAGTTCAGGGATACGATGCAAGATTGAACGAAGCTTTGCAATATTATAGACCACAACAGAGGAAGTAGGTGGGAGCAGTTTAAAAACATTGTGGGGGCTTTTCCAGGCAGCTCAAAATCCACATGTCATTATGGAAATAAACACAAGGCTTTATTTGAAGAAATATCAAAAACTAATATTTACTGGCAGGATGATGTAATCTTCAGTCTCCTCTCCACCCACTGTAGAAGTTTCAGAAAGCTGATCACAGTTTTCAATTTTTTCTTTATCCATATTCTCAACCTTATCCAAATCTCTGTTTTCTTTAGCCATAAAGACCAAGATCAAGGAAGTCAAACGGGAAAACTCGGATCGCAAGGTGATCCTGCAGAAGAGGAAAAAACCTGTAAAGCTGGGCCCTTTGAAGAAGAAGGACCTGAAGAAACTCACTCTGTACCTGAAGAACGGCGCCGACTGCCCCTGCACGCAGCTAGAAAATCTTGGAAACATGTACCTTATAATGGGACGCAAGGTGGACAAACAGTACCTTCTCACCGGCATTCACAAGTGGGACAAAAACAGCAAGGAGTTAAAAAAGACCATGAAAAAACTCAAAAGCCACAAGTGTCCTGCCTTTGAGAAGGTCTTCAAATAAGCATTCTTAGAGCTCCCACTTACTTTATGAACTTGCACATCCAGGCAATGCGTAATATTGTTTTATTCCATTGTTCATGTACTATATATATATATATATATATATATATATATATATATATATATATATTTCCCATGTATTTTATAGATCAAACACTTGAGGTGTTTTGTCTTCGATCTGTGCTGTTTAAGACTGAAAAGATAATGAAAGATACAGTAGACAATCTCTCCACCACAACCAACTAATCACTTTTGTATATATCTAAAACTGTTGATAATATGTTGTAAAATGATCAGAATTCACCTGCAATTCAACCCTAACCCTTTTCTTTTAAAAATTTTTAAGAAACATATTACAACAGATTTTCGAAGCATTGTTCTCTGCCAAAAGTCTTTGAAATGTATTGATACAATTGTGTACACTGTGAAATTACATACCATATAAGCCATTTCTTTAGGCATATTGAGTCTATTTTGCTGGAGTTACTCCAAGTTGAACAGACAACATTATTTTGCAATGTGCATTGGTCACAGACCTTTCTGTGACCTGAACCATTCGGTAATCAAACATGTTTGGCAGTTCTCTGTTAACTCTGGTGAAGTTTAAGAGGTCTGCTTTGCTTAATTACTGGCAAGATGTATATGCATAACATTTATTGCACTGCTAAAGCCATTTTTATGACAAACTGAGCTGCCCAATCCCATATAACTGAGTTGATTATAGACATGTTTGATAATAGATTATTGTATACATAGGCCTATACTTTATCTGCTGTAGAACAAACTGTTTTCTGACTAGTAAAATTATTATAAAAGAACAGTAGCCTACTCAATAACATATACCATAAACAATACTGATACAAATGTTCATTGCTACAAGACATTTTTCCATGTAATCTCACAATTTAATGTAATTAGTGCATAATGCTGTTAGCGTCGAAGGTGAAAGGAGGTTTTGCAAAGCTCTTGACATTTTAGTCCACAGTTTTGTCTGAAATGCTGAAGTGCTGAAGTGTTGCTTCCTGTTTTCCTTAAAAGTTATAATCTTGTTGTGGCATAGCACTATTAGTTTAAATGTTTCTCAATTCCCATTTTTATGTTGCCAATCATTTTAAACATAAAATTCTAGCACAAATATAAAATAAAGACTATAAAAATGTTAATGTCTTTTGCACACCAGTCTTTATTAAACTAGTTATTCAAAGTGTTATATATATATATATGTTTGTGTGTGTGTGTGTGTGTGTGTGTCATGGTCATTTACAGTCAATGTCCAATGCAGAGAATTTAAGTGGTCAATATGTAAAAAAAACTTCCCAATCACACCATTACAAAACTCAGTTTGCACAATCAGATTATTTTTCATTTATTTTGCTTAGTTGATTTGAGTTGATCTGTGAATTTTGTGAACTATGATACACTATGAGGGACGTTTCATAATGAGGGCTATGCCATGACAGGTAGCAGCTGGAAAGTTCAGGCCAAACACAGACTGGTACATAATCAGAGAGAAAAGACTACATATACTGTGGCCAACATAAATTATTCACAAAGTGAAATGACTTCAAAATGTATAAATATATAATAAAATGCAGTATTCATTCTTACTGCATGTTTTTCGAGCATGTTAATCTTGTCTGGAATGTTGCAACAGTCTTATATCAACAATGAGCACAAGTTCAATAAACGCCGGTTTCACTGCCATGTTTCAGATGATTTATGTGCCATGCTCTGGAAACTATTGCATGGATGAGTACAATAGACTGTCAGAGTTAATCAAACTGTCTGCATCCTCAGACATGACTGCCAAATACAGATAATTGTTGTTTTTATGCTTCATTTTATCTATGTAGTGTTTTGAGAAGAATCCCAACCTAGGCATGCTTTTCTTATTTGTTTAAATATGGTTGTGATATGAAACAATAACTTTAACAAATCTTTTATGTTTCAGCTGTCAAACTGATTTCACAAAGTTGGTCTTGGATGATGGCATATCCATACCAGCTATACACACATCAGTCGGTGCTGACAGAGCTGTTTTAACAATGGCATATGAAGTGATACATTTTAATGTTGATAGTGAATGCTCTGAAAATAAGTAATACATTTTAATAGTCTTTCTTTGTGGTCTAGCCTAGCACTCTTGGCGCACAATGACTCACTTTTAAGGTAACAATAAACCACATCAACTGATCAACTAACATGTTAAATCAGTCAGCGAAACAAGTCAGACTGATTGGTGTGATGTGCAATCACAGAACTATTAGTAATATAGCAATAAATGCAGAGTTCCTGTTAATGCCGGTAAGAAATAAAAGCAAATTACTTTTGTGTGCATCTCAACAGAAAAACCTACAAGAATGAAAAATGCAAGAATAATACCAAGACCAATCTTTGGACATATGGTTTTAGTAAATGACCTAGTACTGCAAAATGTATTTCAGATGTGGTTTCATCCCCGTCATAGTTACTGCAGCTGTCTTCAAAAGACTGGAAAAAGTCAGGATGCAGCTTTGCCTTCTTAGGAAACAATCTTTGATTAAAACGTTCTCTCTGTTTCCAAAGGTCAGACAACACCATTCTGCTTTTAATTAGTTTTTGTTAGCAGACCAAATTTGCTAAATCCACGTGGGGTTTATTAGAGTTTACAATTGCAAAACATCAGCAAGAGGAGTCTGAATAACAATAAATGCTATGGAAATATGCTAAGACAAACATCATGGTTTTAATCAAGAAAAAACGTGGGCTAATAAGTTAGATGCATAATCCATATAACAGGTTGTTTTGTGTGTTTAAAATTAATCTAAATAATTAGTATTATGATATACTACCTTGTTGTTATATATAAACTATACAAAAAGCAAAAAGCTCGACACACCATAAAGTAGGTGGTACGTTAGAGTTACATTTCTGCCATTTGGTCATTTGAAGGTATTGCAACTAGTTTATCTTACATAGACTACTCAGGTGCAAAACCTTGTTTGAGGGCGGGACTAACGCACAAACGGTAATCCTATTGGCTAGTAGCTACTCACATTTTTCCGCGTTTTGACGTCAGCTCGATGAACAAATTGTTTAATATTCATAAGGCAGGACAGACAGACACTCAGCTGCTGACAGTTTGCGAGCTTCCAGAAGAAAAGGGCGTGAGCAAAATAGAGATGTCTTCGACGTGTAAGTGGGTATCTCATTATTACTTTTTCTCACACAGAATGACCAGTAATGTCTCAAACACCACTATCAGCCCATGTTCAGTTTAATATGTAAAACATGCATTTTGATTCATGACGCTTGATTGACAGATGTTTAACAGGCAGTGAAGAAAGGCTGATGGAATTAGAAACCTAAAAAAAAAAAGAAAAAACTTTTTAGGCCGTTCCTACGCCCCTGATTGTACCGCGTTTATTTACAAAACCAAAATGATACTTAAAAGTCAGTGCTTTCATGAAGCAGTCTGAGGGAGATGGTTCAGATTCCTTACAGATATTATGATTACTTTATGTAAAATGTTTGCATCAAAGAATGCTAAGGTGCTTTGCGTTTCCCAGTCACCTTTGGTCTCTGACTCCTCTCTCACATAGGAATGTGCTTCATAATGTCCAGGAATAGATAACAGGCAACGTCTTGAATAAATAAATGCTGATTAAGCTGGAAAAAACCATCTGCAAATTTTAAAAGCATAATATAAACTGTAAGTGCTACTTATCTTCATGCAGTGGCTAAGATGGATCCAAAACAGAGTTCTAGTGCTACGTGGGAGGTCTGATCTTTCCAGCAACTCTGGATATTTTGATAAGTGGACACACTCATTTGATCCGACTGAATTCCTAGATGTGAAGATTTTGGTCATGCCTTGGTACAGTTGACCTGAGAAGAGAAAAGAAAAAAATGTTTTCTCTTGTGTATATCATTCATTCAGTTTCTATGACAAGAGTTCAACATTTTTGTTAAATCAAATTATGTAGACAATCTTTGGAGCCTACGAACAGATTGGCAATGATAGTTTTGTGGTGAAGCACATGAAGCAAAAGTAAACAACCCATGACAAGCTCAATATGAGGATCCCAACAAAATGTCAATCTTAAAAGTGGTGCCATTTTTTTGACCTACATTTTATTGCTAATTCCTGACTTGAATAAATAATAATGTAACTCAGGAAACTGTCTGTTACATTGCCAATGATCACAAATATTAGCTAGTGAAAAATATTTTAGTCTATCACTTTTATGTTTTAATGCTCATTGTTGCTTGATAGGAATACAATATAAAAATTTCAAGAAAAAGAGTATAAATTGATATGAATAAATGGATAAACATATCAGCTTTGTGAAATATAATGTCATATCCTCATCACAAATGCATGTCATACTTAAAAATTAGATACTTAATTTAAAACCACCTTAAATCCTATAGATTGTGGAACAAATAGCTATTTAATAAGAATGTTTTAGTAGTTCTTAATGTTCCATTATTTGTTAGAGTCTAGTCTCTTGTTGCTGGAAAAAAGGACGCAATTTGGCAAACCCAGAGTTTTATTGAACAGTTTCCTGTGTACTGACGTCGAGTTTTCAAGAGAAAGAAAAAATGAAATTTCCTCAGTGCAGGATTTTCAGTTGAAAGTTCAGTGTTCTGTGTTGCTTTTGTTGGATTCCTTTGGATTTACCAAAACCCTAAAAGTAAAGGTAATTTACAGCCTGAAGCGTTCACCTTTAAGCATTCCAAAAACCAGACAGGGAATGAAGGTTAAGGGGTTGAACTCTCTTTAAATTAGCCATAAACATTACATTGAGTAATGAAGTGTTAAGTGACCAGGGAAATTAAAATAGTAGCATTACTGCAGAGACATAAATGTACAGGATAGTTGAGTGTTTTATTGAAACGAGCGACACTAAAGCTTTCAGTCTGAGGGAACTGTAATATATGTAATTGTACATTACATATATGCCATATAATTTATGATTTGCCAGAACAAAACATGATCAAACAAAAGCAGCTTTATCTTGGCTTAAATATGCAACTGACATACTTGCTATTCTCTGTAACTCCCTTCTCTCTTAGAGGTGTCTCCTGGCGGGACTTGAAGAACGCAAGTGCGCAAAGCTGTCCCGGACCCCTCACACACCAAGAAGAGGGGGTGCTCAGAGAGAAACGCGGGCTGAAAGAGTGTAAGTGTGGGGGTGTGGGAGGATGGGGTTTGCCAGCTAAGCAGCTCAGGCAGCTATTGTTGGTGCACCTGGCTGCTAGACTCGTTTCTAATTTATAAAGCGCCTCCCAGATCTGCCAAGGGGAGCTTTACTCCTGGGGCACCTCAGACCACTATTGTTTATTATTCTCCCCCAGCTCCCACTTACAACTGACTGCAAAACGTTGACCAGAAACACACTTGTGGCTTGATTTTTCATTTTAGTGTGGAGCTTGGGAGGTGAGTCATGGTTAGAATGTGTTTTATACCAGGCATATACAGCACACACATTTATTCATATTGTAAACACAATTAAACCCACTCGGACTACAGTGCACAGCCGCACACAGAGCCATAAATGTACATGCTCTACAAACTGTGCATTCCATCATTCAGTCATCATTAGTTTGTGTGTATAGTGCCAGTAAAGTAACTACAGCACTTTCTCGAGAATCACTATAGTTAATGTGCAGGTTATTTTAGTGCAAAATGATGGACAGGTCCTTTTGAAAGACTACTTTTACATAGCTTTTTGGGTCAGATAGAGGACTATGCATCTTCATGACTGTCAAAATTAATGAACCACTTCTGTGATTTAAATATTGAAAATGTATGTTTTTCTGGTACACGTAAAATGTAAATGTTTGCTTGACACATTGGGTTCTTTGTAAAATAACATGGTATGGTTTTCTTTCTTCAATGGAACACAAACAGAGATAAGTTGGAGTAAATAGTGACTCCTTTGCTACTGTATATTTTAAGTCTTCTGATTTTAAATATTTTTGTCATATTTAGAGCTTGACAGCCCCTGGTCATTTTAACATGTAACTGTATCACAAATAGGATCATGGGTGTCCTGCCTAACATTTGTTTTTATATTAATCACAAGAAAGTCATACGGGTTTAAACTGACGGGATGATTTTTGGGTGAATTATCCCTTTATGAGTTCAGCTATGCCGTATTTTATAAATTTGTCTCTTCTTTTCATTGTGCATGTAAAGTTCCAGCTGGATCTAGAACATAATGAAACATTACTGAACACATCTTATGAGAAGGACCCAAAAATGACTTTCTTATTAAAGAATATACTGATAATACATTCAAACTAATGAGCTCCAACTAGAGTCATACCTGCATTTTTTCCTGGACAATGTTTCTTTGTGCTCAACTTGGAGATGGAGAACTATCATCTTTCCAAATGCCTATGGCTAGTCAGAGAGAGAGAAAAAGAGAGAGACTGAGGAAAGAAACCCATCTCAGAAGACTTTATTTTATTTTATTTGACAGAACATTATTTAAAAAAAAATAAATAAAAAAAATAAGTAAATAAATAAAAAAAGAACATAAAACATAATGCTAGGGAGATTGTATCTGTTGGAGAATCTTAAGTTTCCCCCAAGTTTGCCAGAACTCCCACCGTGGTGTCTGTCTCAAGTCTCCCCCTGTTGGAGAAAAGTGGAGATTGACATAGCTTTTCAGCAGATAGCAGAACAGAATGCAGATAGCCTGTGGAAAATGAAGATCTTTTATCTCTTAATATCACTCTTAAAAGCCAAGCTCAGCCTCACTATAGAATTCATTGTGCACTGTTATACAGGGACTTTCTATAGAAAATCCAGTAGAATTGCAGTAATGTATTCATTGTGGAACAAAATTGTCTCAAGGTTCATATCTATACAGTCAGAATTTACTGATTGTATAGATAAAGTCTATCTGTGTGCAGACACATCTTTTTAACTTAGTGTTACATCAAAAATGTTTATACAGTACACCCCCATGGTGATTACTAATTGCAGATTATTTATACTGTATTTATATAAATGTCAACCAGGCCAGGAACAAACTTGGGGAAAAGAAAACTGTCTACTCTGGCATGACAGGCGAGGCAGTCATTGTTCACTATGATTCACGTACTGTGATCTCCAGTGTGTAAGGAGGTGAGACACTGTTGGAAATTTACACCCCAAACTGATACTCCCTCTGAGAGGAAGATGGGGACTTCTCGCTGCTCCGAGCTCAAGTATGTGATGAAGAGGGATTCCAAGACTAATAGCACAGTCACTGGCTCTTCTCCATCCCTCTGGGCAAGGCTGGCTCCCATCATGCACTTCTCTGCCAGCACCTCATTGGCTCTGAATGCCTTCTCTAATTGCAAGCACCACGCATTCCCAGAATGCCTCACTCAGTTTTCCAGCTCATGTTTTTTTTTCCAGATTTTCTTTAAATGGAGTCAGATTAGAAATATGGTTTCGGGAAAGTGAGAGCTTTGATTTGGAATGAAATTATATGAAATGAAGTGCGAAGTGGGAAGCCCTTTATACTTTATTGTGGTAATCCACTAACCACTCTCTTCCTTCCAGTTTTCCTCCTCTCATCCCCTGACTACCACCATTAGTCATGACTTTCTGTAGTTAATCAATATTTTCCCAGTCCACCACAAGAGGGAGACAAAATCGTTTGCAACAGCCCACTTTGATGTTAACGAAAAGGCCCTGGACTTTTACATTTAGTTTACCCAGTTAAAGAAGAACTTACAGTTTCCAGGTAACATTTTAATGGAGGAATTCAAATAATTGTTTCTAAATAGTACTTGATCTCTATACACATAATCTATCTCCACCATAGCCAGCACATCCTCATGCGTGTAGTTTGATGGATGCTGTATTTGCTCTTGGGCACATTGATCTGTGGGTGTTTGTGGGCAGATTTTATGAATATCCCTGGTCCTCTCTGCCCACAGTGTTTTCAAATCTCTTATGCTCTTCATAACTTTATGGAGACAATGATTTGAGATACTGCTGTAAGAAAAGATGTCTGTATAGTAACACACTGTATTGTTGATGTGCTGTAGTATACAGTAGGCCTACATCATACAAAGCAATTGCATATGGTATGTTTTAGGCTATTATCAAGATTAGAGGAGGATTTCTGCCTCTTTTGCCGACTCTGCAAACATTATTTATTTTTTCCTGATAACAAAAGTATATCGGGTGACATTGTCAGTCAAAAAATTTGAGAAAATGCATTTCAATCATGACAACTCTGACAATGACAATGGTGATGGATTTAAAAGTGTTAATGTATTTGGTCTTGACGGAATAGATATGCTATGCTGCTGCTGAATTGCTGCTGCTGTTGGTTATTGATGTGGTTGTAGATTATTGCTGCTGCTGCAAGCAAGTTCAGGAATTGCTACTGCCAATGCATACAGTGATACGGTGCTGTGAGTATTTAAGACATACTGCTGCTGAACAAATAGCATATAAAATAAACCATAGCAGATCTATACAGGTGGAGCTGGGGAAGGATGAGGGTTTCAGAGAAATTCTGAAAGTGTGCTGCAGAGTCTCAAGTGAATGCTAGCAGACATACAAATGCAAGACAGCATATGCAGCATAAACCAATCAATTAAAAAAAAAAAAATTCACATTAAATTTTGTTTATGTCTTGTGGCTATTCTTTTGAGTATTTTAACATGTACAGAGTGTCCCCATTCACTTCTTTTGTAAGTGCCTCACTATAACCCAGATTTTTGCATTTTATAAGAAAAGGAAGTACAAATGAAATTAATGTTTGTGGTAAATTCTGAATATACCTCTGAACAATTGCTCTACCACAAGAATACAACAAAATTTCTAGAAGCGGTTCATGTCCGCAAAAACACAAAGGAAGGAATGAATGCTCTTTTTAAGAGTAAGCACACAGGAATATGTTTATTTAATTAGCCTTGAACACTGGCACAGAGCACTACAGGCTGTCCTTGTCCTTTAGAACCCTCAGCATCACCAATGGTGGCACACAAGAGCTTGCAGCTGCACGACCTCAATTCCGCAAGGGCCTGATTCTACTACACTACTGATGTACACTTGGAATGGTGTCAGAGGGGAAAAAATCACATCTCCTCACATCCTTTCCTTGGGCGTATTCATTCACCCTTACTACTTATCAAACTTTAAAAATACCTGTGCATACGTGACTGACAGCCCAGTTGATTCAACCATAAGACATCTTACGTTTATATTGAAAACTGAATAATTTCACTTCATGCTGCTTTCATGTGCTTATCTTAGACTAGCTTCCCTTATCCAGACATTAACCATTTGAAAGGAAACAACAAAACTGGTCTGGGCTCAGCCCGAAACACTTCGAGCATCACCAGGAAGAGGTCTTGACACCTGCGGTTACATTGAACATGACATCACTGTAAATGTTTTAGCCTGAGGTTAAAGCACTCGCCAGTTTTCTGCTGTATATAAATAAAGTGCCTTGTATAACAGTTCTTGACATTTCCACTTTTATATCCAGAATATATATATATATATATATATGAGGAAAACAATTTGAATTGCGAGATATAAACTAAGAATTGTGACACTTTTTTCTCATTAAGCTTCCATAGGAAACACCTTTGTGTCAAAGTAAATGCAAAATGACAGTTTGTTGAATGTGTCTTTATTATTGAATGCTTTATTATATTCACTGGAACAGTCTGCTAAATCCTGCATTACATCCTAAGTTACAAAGCATGAAGGATAAAAATGGGATCAAATCCATTGCTGTATCAGTTGTCACACTGCATGTCCATCTGTATGTACCGTATAGAAAATGTCCCCAGTGGACTGATAGCCCATCAGTTCCCATCCCCCATTTCTCCTCTTTTTTCTCTCTGTGTTTGTGTTGGGGGATTGGAGTTGCCTAAGGAAGAAGCTGTGACATCACTGTAGGTGACCTTGGTTCCCTGTCAGCCACAGCCGTATGGAAACTGGTATGAGTATGTGCGTATCCACGCATGTGTGAAAACGTGTGCGTGTGTGTGCTCAGGCAGCAAGCTGTGCAGTGGCTGTGAAGCAGAACATTAGTTTAACTTTTGAGGTGCATTTGCCTAAAGCCTGAATGAAAGAGCAAACCTGTTCTTCATGTTATCTTCTCTTTTCTTGTTCTTATCAAGAAGTCTTTAACCTGTATCATAAGTTAACTGCTTTTAAAACTGACATAAATGCCTTGGTACTGAGCTTAGTAACCACATTGTCAGTGCAATGGGCAAAACCTCTATTTTCATGTAAAAAAAAAAAAAAAACCTTGATCCGAAAATCATCCTATAAACTCGTATGCTAAAATATATAAAAAGTTTTTTTTATGTATAGTTGCTTAACCCTGCTTAACAGCTTTTACATTTAAAATTAGCGAATAAATAATACTTTTCATTCAATAAAATCTATATTTAATTGCTCAAAACCAGATCTTCCTGATCCAAAACTAGTTAATACTGAGTCAAGGATGCACTCTATAAAATCTTTAAAAATATGGCACAATGCACTGCATTCATATTATTATTATTATTATATATTTTTTTACTTGTTTGTATATGTTTTAGAGTAATGTCTGTAAAATTAAAGGATGATGTATCAGCAGGAAATTATTGGTAGATTTAATTTTATTTTATTCAGTGGGCATGGCTTTTTAATGACCCCCAGATGACAAAATGAAAAGTACAAGAGACAGGGTCATGGGTGTCATCTGTAAAGGACCACAGGCTGGGTCTAAAGTCTATGTCCTGACATGTTACATTTGGATCTGGCAGAGGCATGGGCAAACTTATTTTGGTTTTAAGAAACTGTTTCTCACTCCAGCTCCAGAACATGGCACAGATGTGGGATGAAATACAAAACATGACTAGCTAAGTTACCAAACTTGTATGTTATCTGCTTTCACATGGATATTTATTTAAGCTTAATTTATGAACCGCATTATCCCACATTCTCTATATTCTCTGTTTAAAAAGGGTTTTTAATTGCTTTAACCATTTAGGCCTTCTCACACACTGTAGCCTACACAGTGTATGCTTTCACTGTAATCAAACAAATCAAGGGAAGAGGACGATCGGTTCAGTAACATCTGCAGTCTAGAAACATTATAAAAAAATAAATAAAATAAAAAACACAGCACTACCGTTTCAGTCTGCCATGAATGCTTTGATTGCCTTTGTGATTTATTGTGAGATGGCCATTGAACAGTGAAAGTCACGCAGTAACCATCAGCTTCTACTTTCCAATTCAAGATGCCTATTTACCTAGATTTTCTGTAGAGAATGTGAATGAGCCAATGGGAATTTGAATGCAGCCAGCTATGAGACTAGAAGGGGAAGAAGAAAGGAAGAATAGAATATACAATCCACAGGAGATTTTTCTCCAAGGCATTCCCCAGAATCTCACAATATTTATTTTTTCTTTGAGAAAGAGAACTAGGCTTAGAACTCAGATTTAGCCTTTTTACTGTAATAAAGGAATCTATTGATTGCTATGATTGGGTTGATATAAATAAGAACCTTCTATTTAACATGGGGGAATTGTACTTCTAAGTATTTTGGCGTAGAATGAATCGAACATGAACAACCCCACATATTGTCTTTAAAAAGTAATGCTCCTTTTTGATGTTTTAAGATATGCAGCTCTTTCAGTTATTACATTAGCCCAGACATCAACGGTTTGCTTAAAATCTTTTTAGTTATTCTCGGATGAATTGTGAGTAAAATGAAAATTCACCCAGAAATGAAAATTCAGCCATCATCTCACACAAGTTCATGGCTTTCTGAACATACTGTGCAGTTAAGCTCAATGATATCCCATTTACTATGAAAATTGCAAACTGCGATAAATCTAGCAGTCAGATTAAAACTTCTGCATCCAGCTAACTGTATCTGGAAAAAAGGATAAAAGCATCTGCTAGAAAGCATAAATGTAAATGTAATATTTAAGCTTGTGATTTTGCAAAGTTCTTTTTTGAAGTTTCATTGTTTGCGATATGCGTCAGACAGTTCTTAAACAGTCTGTCTGAGACTCAGACCACAACAATAACAGCTGGTCAGTTGCAAACGCCTTTGTGCTCCTAATCTGTCCACAACTGAATCCTCAAGACATTTTTCCCTTCCTCATGCAGACAGTTGTCTGTTCCTTTTAAATGGTCAAACCATTTATTCAAATAGAAGCATTGGTGCCAAAAATGACAAGAAATAAAAGTCCAGATATATCAGGTGCATATGTGTATATACACAACAATAGTGGGGAACTAACACATAAATAAATTTTATTTATTTAACATTTATTCTATTGTGCTTTTGCCTTCATTATACACCTCACAAATTTGGAGCACAGCCTTTCAAACCCGGTTTATGTGGGGTTTTGAAGCTTGTTGGGTGAATGCTCACACATTTTCAGAGTGTGACAGCTCATGTCAAGTCTGGATTGACTTGTTACCAGACATGGTGACCTGAAAATGAGATCTGAGTCTGAGTGACTCTATAGACACAGGACGTGAGTGGAGCAGTTTTCAGGATAAAGCAGCCTTTCAGGCATTTATGCTTTAATAAACCATGTAGACAAGAAACACTAATGACAGAATACCGTTCATTGAGATAATTATGTCAATAATGAGTAGACGTCATAACATAAACAATGTTGAGCAGAAGGGACAAAATCAGTTGGGCATGTTTAAATGTGGATGGGTATATTACAATATGAATCTTTTTCCTTTTTTTCAAAAAGAAATTTTAATTTAACGTGAACAGATGTGTGGCCATCTATCTGATGAATAGTATAACAAAAGGGAATATTTGCTGTTTTGCAAAGGATCTCAAAGTCAAGTTTAGCCTAAGGCCACATCCTCTTTAGTGTCATTCTGATGAACTACTTCGCCTGGCATCACTTCAAATCATAATCAAAATTCACTCGAAGGTCAATGGATTTTTCAGAGTTAAAAGATGCAGTATGTTTTCTTCAGAACCTTTTCAAGGTAAACATTTACACAAGAAAATGCAGGGCATACGTAATTTTTTTTTTTTGTCTGTTATTAGATGAAGGACTTCATTCATAGGAAAATGCTGTAAAACTTTTCAAATTCAAAAAAAGTTCAATAAAAATTATAATAATAAAAACAACAACAACAACAAACAGTAGCTCACAGAAATTCACCATAAAAACTACAGTGGTGAATGATGTATGACAGGATAATAATAAATAATAAATAAACTTGCAAAACAATTGCAACAAGGTGATCAAGAAATAAATAAATAAGTTGACATTATTGATTTATTCAATTAAATATTGATTTGAACTGATTTTGAATGATCTTACTTAAATATTATCTGAAATTTACTTAAAAATAGTCCACTTCACATTAAATAAATAAATAAATTGCAGAGATGTAAGGCCTGCAATACCTACACTTCCAATCTTTGCACTTGACTACTTGTCTACTTACTGTACATGAATGTGTTTCTTGTGTTCAAGTGGGCATGATCACCACAACCAATTGTACAACTTTTGATTATCCAATTCAAAATATAAATTTTTTTTACAGATAATTTTTATGCATTTCAATTGTTAGAACTTTTTTTGACTGTCAGCACATAAAAAAAACAATTCTAAATATCTGTTTAGTATTGTTCGTTGTGTTTCCATATTAATTGTGTAATTTCTAATTAAAGTGATAAAATATATGATATGTATAACCAGGGCCGGCCCATGCCATAGGTGGAACAGGCAAATTCTAATTGCGGCGTCGATCCCTAGGGATGCGAAAAGTTTTTTTTTCTACTTTTAATTTTTTTTATTACCAATACTTTAAAAAAAAAGTGATCATCCCACAAAAACATAACTATTTTATTGCTCTCCTGACACCCCTGGTTCAATGCCTGATAAATATCCCCCCTCACAGCTGCACTTCTACAGTACATACATCAGTTACCTGATTGTGATAGATGTTCACAAATAAATTACTACTATGTCAAAAAGACAGAAGCCCTCTGGTGCCCAAGAAAAAAAAAATCGAACTGAGGATATGTGATGTAATAAATGACAATCATATAAATAAACTAAATGAGGTAAAAGTTTGTGAGCAAACATTATAGAAAGCCTAAAAGTTTAAAAAAGGGGCTGGAGTTCCAGAGATCCAAGATTTTTCGTGTCACATGATAACACATTTTAATAATATTTTTATGCTAGTTCTGTAGTATTTGTGGTATTTTTATGGTATTTGAATTGGCTAATTTAGTAATTTTTGTATATATCTTAGCTTAAAATATACTGTACATTGTTAGTTTAAGTTTGTTAATACATTCCCTAATGTTAACAAATGATACCTTATTGTAAGTGTTATCGTTTCACTATCATCAGCTTTTTTTTGAAAAAAGTAATACGAAATAAGAAAATGTAACACCCAATAGTCACATGTACTCCTACAGTTCTCTCTTCATATGCACTTTTGAAATATCTAGCCATGCAGTTTCAGTGTGAATGTTTAAACACAATGATTATTGGTGTAACAAAGACACCTTAAAATAAAGTGTATCCACAGTTAGTAAGGTAGTTGTTAAGTTTAGGTATTGGGTAGGATTAGGAATGTAGAATATGGTCATGCAGAATATGTGCTTTATAAGAACTAGATGCAGAGTAATAACAGAATATGTGCTTTATAAGAACTATAAATAGCAAATATGTAAGTAATAGGCATGCTTTCTAATAAGCAAATAGTTAATAGTGAGAATTGGTCCCTATATTAAAGTGTTACCGTAAGTTCTTCATGTGTTTTCACTGTAATTACCAAAATTATTATTATTAATTTGCTTATTATTAATAGTAAAGGAATTGTCAATTGCTAATAAAGACTGAGTAGTTTTCATTTTAGATAAGGTCATGAAAATTACTTAAAACAAACTTTATTGAACATTAGTTGCATTCATATTCAGTGTTGCTTAAAATGTTTAAAAGATAATTTAGGACACACACACATTTGCATATGCGGTTATGCATGGACTGTTCATCTGTGTTATTTATACTGTACAAAAACTGTATACAACTTACTGTTATGGGTAGTTTTAGGGTTAAGGGACAGAATATAGTTTGTAAACTGTAAAAACCAGTATGTACAAATTGTACTATATGTAAAAGTAGCTAGGTTGGTGTACAGCACTTAATCAATTAAATTTTCCCATTTTCCGTGACCTCATCTAAATTTACAACTATTTATGATTAATAACTTGTTAACAAAGCATTATCTATAACTCTTTACATATGAACTAATTAATAATAATAATATTTGGTTAATTACAGTGATGATCCATGAAGAACTCACTATTTGTAAAAAGTCTATTAATGAATTAACTACAGTTTATAAACCATGAACTAACTATATAGATGGCAAATAGGCTTATTATAAAGTGTTACAACGTAAGGCCTCAAATCTGCTCTGATTAAGAAACGAACTCGTCTATATCTTGGTCTGGGGGAGTACAAATTGCAGAAAATATTCCTTTATTTAGTAAATAACGTAAAATGTAATAAAACAGGTGCAGAACTGATTGCTGCGGTCTGTTTTCAATGTTTTTACAAGTGACTAGTATAATAGCAAAATACATTTGCTGGCTTATTTTACAATTATCTTTCAATTTGTCTCTGATCCTTGTCATTTGTGCACTAAATCCCATCTTGTAAAGCCACCACTGGAGAAAAAATGAAAAAGAAAAAACAAAAAAAAGAAAAAAACTACTCCAGCCATCCAACCAATGGAGGACGGCGGGGCGGAGAACGTTCTGCAATTGAACTAAAGGACCGCAGGCAGCTGTACACGAGCATCCTCTATTCTACACACGCGCCCACATCACACAGTCAATGGATTACACCTTCTCTCTCCAAGTGCAGCACCATCTGACCGTATACCCGACACACTTATACGAGGACTACAGCTTAGAGTTACAGGTATGTTCATCAAAACGCAAGTCAAAGTCCGTGCTAGTTTGTTTAGCGGCGATACGCGCGGCTCCAGACTAACCCTTCTCTTGATACTGTTGGTTATACTTGTTAAACACACTAACAACATTAGTATACCGGATACTTCGTACTCTTAAATGAAATGGTAGCGTTACACTTTCTCTGATTTCGTGACGCTGTGACGCACGAAAGCCAGTTGTAGCGCGAATTCGATGAATGTGTTGCGTGCTGTGACGTTTACTTGATAGCTAAGGGACACAGGAACAGTTTAATACACTTCATAGTGTCATACCTGCCGTTTCATTTGAGAGACCTCATCAGTATCATTTTCTTATGCTTTTTGTTTTGCCACATTACATTTCTGTGGCACGAGGCACTGTTGACAGATTGCTCTCGGTTTCGTCAATCTCACATCTGTTTCATTTACTGCAAACGATCAATTATGTATCACTGTACAGTCATGAGAACCTCGTCGATGCAGACAGTGTCAGTTTTCAGTCAAGTGGGCTTTGATCTTCGTTTTCACCTGTTGTGATCTGTGTAATTTACCGAGACAGTTTGATTGTAGTAGTGTCACCTCTTGAATATATTAGGATTTATTGTAGTGCCTTAGGCAATTGTGGGATTATTACCTGTCATTTATCTAGCCAAGAGAACGGCCAATTGATTTAGACTTAATACAATTTGCAGTTTTATGTATCCTACTAGGAGACATGTTGAAACAATTTTGCAAAGCCAATTAGTTTAGTTTTGTGCATAGCCTATATTATTTATTTCATTTCAGAATCCTTGTTGATTGAATGATCTTGCTTAAACAGGTTTTCTTTACATTTAGGGTACAGGTTGTTCTGTACAGTACATTGAATAAACAAAGAAAAGAAGCAGAATGTTTTATAAACTTTTTCCATTTCATTTCTACAGTCTTTGTAAGTTTAGTAGACACTCCATAAAAGCACAATTGCCCACATAAGTAATCAAAAGTATTCTAATGCATGTTTTTTTTCATAGTATTTTTATTAACAGTTGTAAATTAAATTAAATGTATGCATTTAGCAGACGCTTTTATCCAAAGCGACTTACATTGCATGCTCTACCAATTGAGCTACAGGAACACTTGTTGTAACAATATTAACAGTTATTTTCATTACTGTAAAGCTGCTTTAAAACAGTGTGCATATAATGTATCATATACATAAATGTGACTTGTATTGCTTTTAGGAACTGAAGAACAGCTATTGGTATTTGTTTTATTTTTCTAGTCATTGTTATTAAATTAAATAATGCATTAAGCATTTTCTTATATAAGTATTTAACCATTTTTATTTTATTTTTTTGTACATTAAGCCTTTGAAATGAGTCTGTTCCTTTAAAGTTTCTCCTCCAGGTGCTGCTTAGATCATCTTTGTGCAGAACAATGGCAGCATTAATATTCTCTTTCATATTCCTTGGAGTGCAAATACGTGACACAAAAGCAGATGTCTTATTCGTAATAAGTGGCTTACCTTTTCTTTAACCCTGGATATGTACTTTGTCCACTACAGATTACATTTGCTATAGTTAGTGAAGAGCCCAATCTTATTCCTTTAGTTTGAACTTGTCTATTTGTCTGTATTAAGTTCTATAATTATCATTTAGGATTAAAGATGAGAAATACATGATAAGTTTTCTTTTCAAAGTGGGCTAATAAACAGTTGTTAGGAGAGAGCAGACAGAGAGTAAGATGTGAATTATTGATGTTTTTTTGACACTCTTTTTCTGTGCAGAGAAAAGAGGCTCATCTTTAATTTTTGTTATTATGGCGTTTACGAATTAGCAGTCTCTTGTTTGCCAGCTAGCCAGTGGGAAATGGTATAAGGGGAGAGGAATGCCAGATATAACAGCATCACTCTTATTGCATTCATTCATTATAGATGCATCATAGTCTGAACCGTCCTGCGGTGGTTTTCAATGATAAGGGAGTTGAACAACTTCAAAGTTTGCTCATTTGAACATTATTTCCCATCAGCATTCACACGTGAGCCTCCCTGCCTCATGCAAAGTGTTTAAAATTAAGCCAATTTCTTAGTATTAGGGGCAATTAATTACACAAGGTGGGTGGTTGGTTTGTTTAAACTGTCAGAGAAAATCATCAGTGCACCACAAGGTGGCTCTGTAAGTGTAGAATCACCTTTGAATTACCTCTGAGACTAAACCTTTTATTTTCCCAAGACTCCTGTGCAAATGCCTGCAATACTCACAGTTCACATTCTGTTGAGGTTCATCTTTGTGGACTGTCCTATCCACAGCAATGGAGAGCCTTGATTACATCAGAATTTGTGATAAAATCGGAATAACTGAGATTTTAAAATAGCTGTTTTTTAGACTTTGATGTAAATCTTAGCATATATCATTTGTATTAACAAGCAGTTGAACTCTTTGAGACATACCTTTAAAAAAAGTTTTATTCTAACATAAAAAGAGAAGAAGAATCTTCTGTCTCCATAATCAGAGCAACCCAAGGCAGAAGTGACAGCCCATTGCCTCTCCAATACTGTTTTTCCATTGGGAGGGACAAAACCCACACTTATGGAGAAGCTTATGGAGAGGAAAATGCCTTGCCAAAGCCCAGGGATATGATGTGATATTATCTTTCACAATCCATCTCCATTTCTGCTCACAGGCATTAAGTAGCAAAGCTGAAGTTTAGACTCCCAGCAATATTTACAGCAATACTAGCATTCCTCAATGCACCATGAATACGTATGCTGATTAAAAACCTCCTAAATTCCATGTTCTTATTTATTGAAAATATGGTGTTGTCTAGTCATCTATTTTATATAATGGGTTGTAATAAAAATTCAGTTGTTTTCTAAACTTACCGCTTATATCACACTTTTTTATATTGTTTATCGGAAGTAAGGGTTATTAGCTTTGAAGGAGTGAGGAAAGTGTCCTTTATATGAACCATTCCTTCATTTTATCAGGTGTTGTTGGAGTCCATGGGGTTCTAGTGTGATGAAGAAAATGAGTTTTCTAATTTAATCGAATTTATAATACATGGTCCAGATAAAAAAGCCCCTTTCTAGAATGAGTAAGACAGTTTGGCATGTGGCTTCACAGTGAGGGTGTATATTCTTCGCTGGCGTTGAAAGCACCCTGCAGATATTAAAGGTGCAAAAAAGGTAGCTCTAAATGAAATGGCACAATGCATAACCAAATGGCGGTGTTCAAGGTCGATTTTCGTCCTTACACGCAGTGAATGCACTGTCGGTTAGAGAATCTTGCAGTACATGTTCTGAACTGTTTTCCAATGAACAAGTAAACATCGCAAAACATGATGTGTGTAGAATTAAATCAAAAAGTCATATTTTGCCTTGCTTTGGGCTAGGCTGATTCATAGTTCATGTGTGAAAGAGGTGTGTACTCTTCTATTAAACTTACATTACAGCATTGGAATCGTGTTTCCATATTTGGAGAAAAACTTGGAGACTGGATAAAGATTCAGGTTACACTGTTGTATGATTAAACAATTTATTGTAGGGTTGTAACTAGGTCTGCTTGATTATGGCAAAAATCATAATCACAATTATTTTGGTTAATACTGTGTAACGATATAACCTTCATATTCATCCGGAAGAAGGAGGCGGGAACCGGCGGACAATCAAAAACATTTTAATAACAAAATAAACACAAAACAGCGCACCAGCCCCTCACGGACGACTGGTGCGCATAAAATAAAAACCAAAACACAACTAAAATCCCAGGCCTGGTCCTCTCTCGTCCTTCACTGTCGTCGCTCCAGTTTTATATCCTTCCATCTCCTCCATGGGCCTCGAGACCGGTGGGTCGAACAGGTGTAGTTCATCTCCAATCACTCCCCCGGCCTCGCTCCCATGTCCCTCGGCCCCGCCCCACTCGTCACATACCCCCATCGCCCCTCGCAGGCCGGGGGGTACTCCCGAGACTGCGCTCTACTCCCCCCCTCCCTCCCTCCGGGAGGGCCGCTCACGGGGACCTGCGGGAACCTGGGGGTAGGACAGACGAGGCGAGAGAAAAGGAGATGGAAGGAGGAGCGACAGAGACGAGAGAGGGGAGAGAGGAAAAAAAGAAAAAAAAAAAATTCCGGTTCCCAGACGCACCGCTGCTCGGCCCTCCACCAGCTGGGCGATCTCCTCCGCGGTGCCTGGCGGTGGCACTGGACGGCCCTCGGCGGACGGCACGACACTCCTCCGCCGCCCGGTGGACGGCGACGGCTCCTCCGGTTTTGGGCAGCCTGCAGGAGTCCCCCGTTCCCTGCTCCTCCCCGTTCCGGCGGATGGCAGCAGGCTCCGGCCACCTGGCGAACGGCGCCGACTCCTCCGCTCCCTCACGGACGGCAGCCGTCTCTCCACATCGTGGGCGGCTGGTAGCGAGCTCGCCCGTCCCCGGCAACTCGCTCCAGCCCACCGCCTCGAGCGTCCATGGCGGCACACTCCTCGCCAGCTCGTTGGCACCGCGGATTCACCACAGCGGCGAGGGATCTTCAGCAGCGCGTCCCTCCTTCTCCCGGGCTTCGGCACCACTGTAATGATAAACAACCTTCATATTCATGAAGGAGGCGGGAACCGGCGGACAATCAAACAACATTTAATTTCAAAATAAACACAAAAACAGCGCACCAGCCCCTCACGGACGACTGGTGCGTGCAAAATAAAAACCAAAACACAACTAAAATCCCAGGCCTGGTCCTCTCTCGTCCTTCACTGTCGTCGCTCCAGTTTTATATCCTTCCATCTCCTCCATGGGCCTCGAGACCGGTGGGTCGAACAGGTGTAGTTCATCTCCAATCACTCCCCCGGCCTCGCTCCCATGTCCCTCGGCCCCGCCCCACTCGTCACATACTGTAATCACAATTATTTAACACGATTATAAAGGGGCCATATGACCAAAACTTTATATGAGTGATTTATTTAAAGATAGTGATACATATCAAAAATGTATTTCCTGTTAATAAGGCCTAAAAAAAAAAAAGTTTGGTTCCGGTTGGTTGTCAGTTGAGGTCATTGGTCGGTAGGGATTTATTTATTTTTTGATTTTTATTTTTTTTTTCTCCAGTGGCAGTTTTACACACACACACACACACACGCGCGCGCTGATTTTAAATGTGTGTACCGGTACTTTTACGACAGTGATTCTGTATTCCCGTTTAAAGTCTGTTGTTGCCATAGACACGCAAAACGCACACACACACAAAAAGCCTTCGCGGGAGTTTGTCAGGCGATCTCATAGTAGATTAACATGGAGGATTTGAACTTGAAAAACGGAGTGTACAGACATCTTTTTGTAGTCAAACAACATTCTTTGTTATGTTCATTTATGTGGTTTATTTGATTTTGATGCTATAAATTAACTAGAAGCAAGAGACGATCAGTTAGTTTTAACTGATGATCTAACTTACAGCGATCTGTTCGACACATTCAAGAGCCACAAAACGGTATTTATTGTTTACATTTCTTTAAAAAATAACCACATTTGAAATGTGAAATAACCAAATGAGACTTTGTTTCATATTAAAAGTAAGCTGGTAATGTTAATGTCCTGTCTGTCAGCATGTTGTCAGTGCCCTCTCTGTTCCGCAATATATTGTTTACTCCCCCCTCCCCCCGTGTTTCTCTTAATGTTACGATTTCCAAACCTTAAGTTATAGCTCACTTTAGGAATTGACAGTTAAAGGGTTTTGATGCAATACTTAATGGTTTTTAACGGATTACTTAAGTGTAAAACAGCATTTAAAGGAAACTGTAATTTAATTAACGATGTGTGAAAGACCGTTCTTCCCCAGTCTCATAAAATAAATTTGGGTCGCACATAAATTGACAGGGTCGGTCGGAAACCGGAACCAAACAAATTTTTTTTTTAGGCCTAAGGTTGCTATGACATGCATCTACATTGTAGAGACCAGCGGAATTTCAGACAAACAAACAAAAAGATGTCTTGGTGCGAGGCCAAAATCAAAATCGAACCGTTTTTCCGATTAATTGCACAGCCCTAGATGTAACGATTCACTCAACTCACGATTCGATTCACAATTCTGATTTCACGATTTTATTTGATTCGATTCACAATTTTATTATTATTATTATTATTTATTTTAACAAAATAAGATTTTAGACAAACTATAAATTAAATGTGTCCTTTTATAATTGCTTGGACAAAATGCTGCACATTTCTTTGTGAAATTTAAATATAACTATAATAATGTAATATACTAATGTAGAATATTATTGCTCTTTTGTTGGTGTTGATTGCTTCTATTATCCTCATTTGTTAGTCGCTTTGCATAAAGCGACCTGCTAAATTGCAAAATATAAATATAATGTAAATGTAAATAACAAACCTAAATAGAAATTTTAAAACAAGCCCCAAATCAAATAAATAAGTAACACAAAATAAATCTCTTTATATAAACAAAAATTAGAGGCAACCACTGAATTTTAATCATTATCCAAACAAAGATTCTGCATACATGGAACATGAGCAGTTTTTAATCTAAATTAGATTGTATAATTTCAAAATTTGAAGCAAAAACAGAATGGTTTGACTTCAGTTTTGTGAAACTATAGGTCTACATTAAAATATCTGCATGAAAGCAGCAGACAAGCTGAATGAGCCGCATATTCACTCTCTGCCATCACGTGGCACTTAAAGTGTTTTCTTGGTCTCCACTGTAAACAAAACAGCGCTGCGCTTATGAACTTTAATATGCATTATACAGAGGCAAGATGTAAAGAAAAAATACCGTCTAAACTTTTCTAAAGACATTAAATTCTCCTCAGACATGCATTCATATAAACTCCTACCACTAATTCATCTCAACCGATTTCAATAGTCACATATTTGAATCGATTTTCAACCAGCTCGCGGTTAATCATTACATCCCAAATTTATCACAAAAATGCATTTCTTTTTTGTCCAGTTTGAGTGTATAATTTTATGAGTTTGCTAGACTAAAAAATGCTGCTTTTGAGCAGTTGTAAAACAAAAATTATTGGTTTATGATTATTTCAGTTATATTCTTTAAAATGTTTATGTTTAATTTAATGTGTTACTTCAATCTTCAATGATATTCAAAGCCTACATAATTTTTTTTTTTTTTTTTTTATTAAACAAACACAAAACAAAGTAACAAATCGCCCGACATACAACAAATATAAACACAAAAGTATACATAACATAACAAGGCATTCTACAGTGAACAGAAATGTGCAACAGGACCAGAAGAGTAATAGATCATCTGAAGGCACTATATCATACCAAACCTCAGAATATCAGAAATAGAGGCATTTATGCTGTCCAAATAAGGTGTCCAAGTGCGAGTAAAAGTATCAGTCGTAGAGTGAATAAAAGATGTTAGGAGTTCCAGAGGAATAGTCTCTCTAATAACTGAATGCCATCCCTTCATAGAGGGGGGTTTATCGCTGATCCACGACAAAAGTAAATTCTTCCTGGCAGCAAAAGTTAACAGGTCAAAAAGACGTCTTTTATGCTTATTAGAAATAAGCTTACATGGGAAACCCAGGAGAAGAGACAAAGGGTCAGGATCCAAGGCCAAACCTAAGATATTATTCAATTGAGCTATGATTCTGGAGTAGGTCTGGATAACATGACAATCCCATACACAGTGAATATAATCTCCTATGTTAGATTTACATTTGGGGCAGAGTGGTGAGTGAGCGGAGTTGAACTTGTGTCTTAGAAGAGGCGTAATGTGTATTCTGTGGAGAATCCTAAGCTGAATGGCTCTTACTCTATTGCAAACTGAAAGCCTATTGGCTAGAGACCAAACCATCTCCCAATCATTCTCCGAGATAACCACCCCAAGATCTCTTTCCCATGTTAATCTGAGGTGCGAGGTATTAACTGTAGAATAGGAGCATAGGGCTTTATAGAAGAAGGAGATCAACTTTTTTGTAGGAGGGTTTAAAAGCATCCTCTCAATTACTGAAAGTGAATATTTGGAAGTGAGTGTAGTATTTTTGAATATGTAATCTCTAATTTGCAAGAATCTAAAAAAATGTTGCCTAGGTAAATTATATTTTGAGGCTAAAATATCGAAAGACAATAGTGATCCCTCCTCAAATAAATCACAAATCCTACGTATACCATTAGCCAGCCAAAGGTTAAAACCAAGGTCCATAGTACTTGGCAGAAACTCTGGATTGTTCAGGATTGGCAACAGAGGAGAGGTTGTGTCGATCTTGTCTTCTAATCTTTGAATAGCACGCCATGCCTTAAGAGTATTACATACTAAAGGGTTATCACACATAGCTCTCCTCAGCTTAGAATCACGGATAAATAGTAAGTTTTGCAAAGGGCATTTAGACTGTGAAGATTCAAGATCAAGCCAAACTGATTTAGGATCTTCATTAAGCCACTCAACAATGAATCGAAGCTGGCAAGCCAACTGATACAGTTTAAAATTTGGGAGATCCAAACCACCCTTTGCACCAGGGAGCTGAAGCTTTGATAATTTCAACCTGGGTTTTCTTTTGCTCCAGATAAATGAACTTAACCACCCATTAAGCTCTTTTATAACCTTATTAGACAGTAAAATAGGAATCATCTGCATAGGGTATAGTAGCCGAGGTAGGACATTCATCTTTATCATGGCAACCCGTCCCAGCCAAGACAGAGGGAGAGTCATCCACCTGGTCAAATCATCTCTGATTTTTTCGAGCACTGGTGTAAAATTAGCTTTGTATAATTTCCTAAAAGTAGGGGTTATATTAATACCTAAATAAATAAAACCTTCCTCTGAATATTTAAAAGGAAAAGAGGAAGGTTGATTTTGGGATTTCTTATTCCCTATAAATAGGGCAACTGATTTAGAAAAATCTTGTACCCGGAAAATTGTCCAAATTCCTGAATGAGGTCAACAACCGCTGGTACAGAGGTCTTGGGGTCCGAAAGAAAGAGTAACACGTCATCTGCATATAAGGAGATTTTGTGCCGCCTACCCCCCAGAGACACCCCCAACACAGCTGCACTCTCTCTTATCCTCTGAGCAAATGGCTCCATTTCTATCGCAAAGAGCAATGGAGAGAGGGGACAGCCCTGTCTTGTACCCCGGGATAAGGAAAAATTAACAGATCTATGACCATTGGTAATAACCGCGGAAAGGGGATCTTTATAGAGTATTCTCACCCACTTAATGAAATATTCACCAATGCCAAATTTTTCCAGGGTGTAAAACCGATACGGCCACTCCACAGAATCGAAAGCTTTTTCCGCATCTAGGGATAAAATACAAGAGCTAGAGCTGAGGTTATGGGAAAGCTCAATAATGTTTAAAAGCCTCCTGACATTATGGGTGGAGCTTCTGCCTTTAATAAACCCTGTCTGGTCTTCATGAATGATATATGGCAGAACCTTTTCCAATCTTAACGCTAAAATTTTAGATAACAATTTTAAATCTGAATTAAGTAAAGCAATTGGCCTATAGGAGCCACAATTTTCTGGGTCCTTGCCTTTTTTTAAAATGAGAGAAATATTTGCTTCGCGGAGTGAGGGGGGTAACCTGTCAGTCAAGAATGAATGATTGAGCATAGCTAAAAGAGGGTCTAGAAGCACATACTCAAATTCTTTATAGAGTTCGCATGCAAGGCCATCAGGCCCAGGAGATTTACCAGACTTCAAGCTATGGAGTGCGACTATAGCTTCCTCCCTTGAAATAGGTGCATTGAGAAGTTCCCTCTGTTCTTCTGAAACGACAGGGAGGGTTAGGCAGTCAAAGAAAGATATCATGTAGTCATGTTTTTGGGAAGAATGATGAGACTGATAAAGAACAGAGTAGAACTGTTTAAAAATATTGTTAATAATAATAGGATCAAAATAACGCACTCCCATGGGGTCTACTATAGAAGTAATAAATTGTGAGTCAGAATTGGACTTTGTTAAATATGCTAGATATTTACTAGGTTTATTACCCCATTCATATAATTTTTGCTTTGAATAACATATATTTGAATGAGACTGATAAGTTAGCAATGAATTTAAAGAGGTTCGCACAGCACTTATTTTTTCTAACAAAGTTGGGGAGGGATCGTTCAAGTAGCTACTAGTGGCAGTATTTAATTCTGACTCCAGGTGTTTCTCTTTCTCTAACTGCTTTCTTTTTTTGGTTGCAAAGTATGAAATGGCAAGGCCTCTGATGTATGCTTTAGTCGTCTCCCAGAGAAGTGAGGGATTGTTTGTAGATTCTGAGTTAATAGATAAAAATATCTTAAACTCTGAATTAAAGTATGAGAGAAATGTATCAAAGCCTACATAATTTTAAAGATTTTATAGTTATAGTTAAGTTAAGTATACTTAAGTATAAGTATAGTTAAGATTCAATGATATTCAAATTCTGGTCGATACAATAAGTCTGATAATTATTTTATTGTACTATTTTTTCCCACAGAAATTATTTTTCAGATAATTAGTAGTTCTTCTGTCTTTCTGGTTTTATGTTTTTTTGCTCATATGAGGCCCATCTGAATGTTGCCCGACTTCCAATTAAAGCAATACAGGATAATGACGTTTGACCTTCAGCTGGCCACAGGGAAGTAGCAAGAAGCAATGTTTTTGCTATGAGAAATGAACTGACATTGAAGCAGTGGAATAATTGCAGAGGTGAGGAGGGAAATAAGTGGATAAATATTAATCCTTTAAGTGAATTAGTAATTACGTTTTGTGTTGTTTTAAGACGTGCTTAAAATGGCAGATACGTAACAGTTTCTATTGTAAGTTGATTGCAAACAGATCTAGCTCACCAACCAACACCACATTTAAATGAGTTAGATGCTGGGTTATTGTAACATGGCCATATTATTACATAAAGCCATCTTAATTTACCCCATGATAATCACCCACTGTGACAAATTTATTATCTGCTGTCAGGAACAGGTCGCATCTCTTCATCACACTTCAGTAAATTCTATCACTGCTCCTCTGCACATGACAGCAGATGTTTTCCCCATCTTCTGGACACATAACACCACTGTCTTCTGTAGGATGGTGGAAAAAGCATTTTGTACTAGGTCCACATAACAGCCCATGTCCATGATGCATCCAAAATTCATGAGTCTGGCAAAGAGAGATACTTTGTTTTTGTGCATCGAAACATCAGCTGTGTAAAAGAATCTCCTCTGTAGCTTTTTTTTTTGGAAGCCATCAGCGGTCTGGAATGGACCCATCCCACCCAGCATTTGGCTTATGAAGCTGTTTGTGGAGTTGGTGAGAAGTCAAATAGCATCGTTTTCCTCTCATTATTTATCTCTGCACATATTGTACACAGGTTCTGAATTATCCATAAGCACTTCAAAGGTAGTTTCAAAGCCTTGTCAGGGAGGCTGAACAACTGTGTGAATACAACACAACATTAGAAAGATTAGCAGATGAAAACAGGCAGATGCTGAGCAGTGCAAGGCTCTCTTTTCTTTCTTTCTGCCTGGGGTCACTATTTTTATTTTTTATTAAGTGCAATTAGAGTTTAGAATGTTACTGTTTCCACAAAAATATTAAGCAGCACAACTATTTTCACAAATATTTATGGAGCAGAAAATCTTTCTGAAGGATCATGTGACACTGAATTGGAGTAATGGCTGCTGAAAATTTAACTTTGCCATTACAGAAATAAATTACATAAAAAAAAAAAATTATATATATATATATATATATATATATATATATATATATATATATGAAACAGTAATTTTATTATGATATTATTATTTCACAATTTTACTATTTTACTGCATTTTTGATCAAATAAGCTTTTATGGTTAACTAAATGCAACCTTTGTAAGCATAAGAACCTTAACAAAGATCAAAGATTTTAAACATTTTACCAACCCCAAATTTTTCAGTGGTAGCATGTATACTATATAGTTAGTCAGTATTATTAATAGTCATTAAAACAATGAAATTATTGTAGTGTCAAAACGAATTAATAATCAGTCAGTTTTGACAAAGAAAACCACAAAGTTGTGTTTTTCCATGTCTACCTGCTGCATATGGTAATTCTTCTTATTAGTATAGAGGACACATAGACACTCTCCCTCTGATTCCAGTTGCTTTTCTCTGTGCATTGGGATGTTTTGCCTCAGAATGCTAATGAACTCAAGTAGGACATGAGGACATTACTCAGCAACCAGCACTGATGTGTTTGCATGCCTGTTAAAGCACCAGCAGGGATTGGAAATGTACTGACTTGGTTAATATGCTGCTGTTTTTGGTTGCATCCTTTTGAGCCTATTATAAATCACTGGAAAAACAGTCAAATGCAGTATACTCATGAATAAGTGTGCTGTTGTTTTGAATATCACTTTTTGGCCTTAAGGTCGAGGTCAAAGAATCCAAAGCACCAAGCTGGAATGGAGTTTATGAGCAGAGCGACAGTTATTTTCTTCAGTTTTAAAGAGTGAGTGAGATCTGAAAGTGTTTTTGCAGTGTCGGGACTTTCTTCAACTGAAGTGACAGAAGAAGACCTTGAAGCAGCTGGCGTCCAGCTCAGTACCTCCCCTCACTGATTTCAGCACACCTTTGACAGCCAGAACATTTCTCAGGGCCACCCACTGCACTGCCCTCTCTGCACCTCCTACAGCAGCCCACATGCATGCTCCTCACTTTGGAAACACGTGCACAGTATTTCTCCAAATTATATTTTGTCTTCTAAGGTGCAATGCAGTCGTGTGTGGCTTGGGAGTTTGAGTGATGGACGGTATCTGTTCACTCGGCTTTGCATAGTCTTTAGAAGATGGACTACATGAAAAAGCATTAACAAATACAGTTCAGTGGAAAATGTAATAAAACACACTATTGTTCAATGTATAATATATAAATATTATTGTTGTTATAATGTTTTTTTAATAATATTCTGATCACACTTTACTTTAAGTATAAAGTGCAATTCTCGCCATTAACAAACCATTAACTATGACTTTTGCCTCAATAAGCTGTAGTTTAGGTATTTGGTAGGATTTGGGATGTAGAATATCATCATGCAGAATAGGTATGCCAATAAGCAGCTAGTTAATAATGAGAATTGGTCCCTATACTTAAAGTGTTTCCAACATTCTTATAATTAGCTCTTATTCTTATTGATTTGGTGCTCAAGAAATAATGTTGGAAACGGTTGTACTACTTTTTTACAAAAATAAATAAATACAACATTTTAATTCTGAAATTTCTATTAAAGCTTTCCATGCAAGTCTCAAGGTCCTTGGCAGTCTGAAAATCTGTTCTAGACTTTCTTGTTTTTATCAGCAGAGGAGTTCGAGTCAAGTTATTTTTATTTGTATAGTGCTTTTTGTTCTGTGATCCATGTTGTGTGACAGCAGCTGTGGCAAAGAAGGTTTTTGATTAAAGATTATGAAAAAAGCTTTTGAATAACATACACTGATAAACTGTGCACACTAAAGCTAGAAACATTTTATTAAGAAAGGAAATAAGGAAAATTTGTCTTCTAATCACATTAACATGGCAAATAAGTAAGGGGGGAACTCTTCAACTCTGTCAGCCCCATTCCTCTCTCTAAGCAGACTGATTAATAATGCAATTGTTTTTTAGATGTTTGCGGTGTGTGTACTGTATGTATGTGTTCATGAGCACGATGGAGCTTGGGCTGCAGTGATGGTATTTTGTACAGTTGCACAGTTTCCTCAGAGAGGGAGAGTGAGCTCCTCTCCCCACACCCTCTTTTGGCTGCTCTTCTCTTCTCTCCTCTCCTCTCCTCTTCTCTTCTCTTCTCTTCTCTTCTCTTCTCTTCTCTTCTGGTTATCTTTTATAGTTATTTTTTTAATCTTCATCTCTGCGAACTTAAGCTGCTGGAATACCTGTGCAAAATTGTTGTCTGAATTCAGCATGTGTAAAGTCCTTTGTTGGAGAAAGTTGCCTTTTCTCTGATGATGGGTAAACTGAGGCCACAAACAAAAGGAAGCTGAAAAACCATGGACAGTATCCTTAATGTTGGTGTATGGTTTTGCAGCTGCATCACAATTTAAAACAGCAAAGTACTTTGCACATTTCCCTCATAAAGTATGAGAGCAGCAGAGTGTTAGAATCTGAAATTAAAATCTAGAATGCGCAACTGAGCAGTGAGCACTACTGAAGATTTACCTAAGCTCTAAATATCTAGATTAGCAACAGCCTGGGATAGATTTGAGCTACTGAATGTAAGATTATAATAATTTTATTTGAATAGTTTGAATATGGTAATGATGTGATTCCTATGTATGCATGAATTAGCGTAGAAAACTGACTATGTGGAAACTATTGAGTATGTTTATTTATTCTGTCTTTGAGAAGTTGCAGTCATTAGCATTAGGCAAATCAGGCCATTCTCAAAATGTGAAAATCCCAGTGTCTTAATCTGCTGGCATAAAAATTCACCCATATTTTAAAATGCATGTTATAGATCTAAATGTGAATGATTCATCCATGCATTTCCCATTAAAAAAAAAAGTTTTGATCCTTTAATTTTTAATTTCTGATGAAACAAGACTAAAGTATGGCGGACTTTCATTTAGTCTGCTTAAACCCCATGCCTTTCTTATAATCAACTGCTTTCAGATCTGCAATGCATCCATTTTTTACTCTTTCGATCATTTCTTTCACTCACAATACCGAAAGAAAAGATCTGTTGCTACTTCTGTTTTATCTCGGCTTCAATTAGATTAAGCAGCTGCATTTTGTATTCTATCTGTTACATAAAAAGTAGCTGCCCGAGATCATCACAAAAATAGCCATCAGGTGAACTGGATTCTCTTACAGGAACTTTAAAACACTCAAACTAGCCAATCAAAGTTAAGGTGTTCGGTTAAATTACAAATTCAGGAACTAAATTTTGCCACAAGGCTCCTGGTCTAATGAATTTTTAAGCATTCAAGTACAACACCAAAAACCTCAAAATAACTTTTAAAGTGTCATGATATCACATTATAGGGCAAGAAGTTTCAAACATACAGTTTGCAGTCTTGCAGGGGTCTGTGTGATAAAGCAGACTCTCTCCAGGTATTACCCCTCTCTTTGGCCTGTGACTTTCTGAGTTTTCTTAGGAAGTGCCTTCATGCAAACCCGCTGTCTGTTAAATCAATAATCAATTGTGCAGCATGTCATCTACTTTCAAACATAGTCTGTAGGCTTTTAAAAACCTGGTCTCCACATCATTGCAGCTGTTAGTAATTGGCAGTAATAAAAACACTCTAATTGGTCTATAAGGCAGTGTGCGCAAAGGGCAACTACAGAGTGACCAGTTCCTTCATTACCCGGGACCCACACAAATAAATTGCACAAAAATTTCGATCTAAAGTAAAGCTTAGCATTTGCCGAAAGTAAAATGTATAATCTGCGAGCATTTCTAGTTATTGCAAAATGTTTTCTTCATCACATGAAGGTCATATGAAGGTTTCATCTGTTGCTTTACAACCCCTGCAGTCTGTTTATAAGCCATTCTGGGAGTGAACTGCAGCTCTAATAGAGACATGTCATGTCCTCATGCTGGTTCGGTGTTTTTATATGTGTGACGCATGCTGAAATAATTAAAGTGACAGAAACAACATGTCTTTATGAATAATTCATGTGACACATTTTCATGACACTGTTTTTCCCAAATAGCAGTGCAGTACATGCAGCGGTTTCGACTCCTATCATTTTCAAATTCACAAGTGTTTAGTGATGGAAGCGTATAATAAAGTGCTGAAATATAATAAAAGTTTTTTTTGTTGTTGTTCAGATGAAGTCAACAGAGGTGGATCAAGGCCTTTTCACAGACAGTTACTGCAAAGTGTGCAGCGCTCAGCTCATCTCAGAGTCACAGAGAGTGGCACATTATGAGGTGAGATCGCTTTCTCTCTACATCATGTCTGCTTGTACGTGCAAATCTCTCCCTGCATTTTTGTTAGTTTGATGTCGGTCATTTTAGATGTTACTATCCAAAGTGTATTTATAGGTACAACCCCCCTGGAGAAATCAGAGGTTAAGTGTCTTAAAGGACACATTGGCAACTAGTAAATATACTGCAGCAATAAATATAGCTACTAACCTGCTTTCTGGACATCTTCTATGATTACTCATAAGAGGTTCTGTGTGCATGTCCTCTGATCTGTGTTGTGAGGAATACTTTAGCAGAACAGCTGTATTGCAGAATGTTTCCCTGTGGTCATTGAACGGTGAGTTATATGGCCACTCGTCAACAGAGCTGTAACCTGAGGAGGCCCAGATGGCAACATAATGTATCTGTCCAGGCAGGCATAGAGTGCAAGGAGAAGGTAGTATGCTGATCAGTGTAAAATATTAATTCGGGGTTTGTTTTGTTTGTCTGTGCTGAGTGTGTTACTGCCTGGATTGTCCCATGTGGACTGAGTGATGCAGACATTTTGAGCCTCTTTGTCCCCTGCCAATGCCCAATCTGCAATCTAAATTGATTGCATTGAATCCTAACTTCTGGCTGTCATATCAAGCTACACTCTGGCACAAGAACTCAGTGCTTCAGTTAGTAATGCAACTGAAAATATTCAGCTGGAAAAAAAAAGTTTTTGAGTACTTTTGGAGTGCCAATCATTGACAGAAACCAGAAATGGTTGCCGCTTTTAAATCATGTCTTTTATCTGCTCCAAACGTGGATAAGCTACAACAAGTAAACCTGTCAGCATGTGGCTGTACTTCATCATGACCAAAAGTGAGGCAAGAACAACGTTTGTGAAAAACAAATCCCACACGACTGGTTAATAATCACATGTGAACAACACCCTGAACAGTTAAATGACCCAAAATAATATTTTTGTTTTAAAATTTTGGCTAAATAAATATAGTTGTGGTTTTGGTGCATCACTAATTTAGTCTTTAGTGGAAAAAGGTGCATCTGAGGCCGCTGGGTAAATTACTAAAAGCTGCTAATAAGCAAAATATTTTTGCTGATTTTGTTTAAATTTTGCAAACCTCCACAGGCATTAAATGAAAAATGCTGTCATGCTCCTAATGTAGAAATATATATATATATATATATATATATATATATGTATATATATATATATATATCTATATATATATATACAGTACAGACCAAAAGTTTGGACACACCTTCTCATTCAAAGAGTTTTCTTTATTTTCATGACTATGAAAATTGTAGATTCACAATGAAGGCATCAAAACTATGAATTAACACATGTGGAATTATATATGGAATTATATACATAACAAAAGTGTGAAACAACTGAAAATGTCATATTCTAGGTTCTTCAAAGTAGCCACCTTTTGCTTTGATTACTGCTTTGCACACTCTTGGCATTCTCTTGATGAGCTTCAAGAGGTAGTCACCTGAAATGGTCTTCCAACAGTCTTGAAGGAGTTCCCCGAGAGATGCTTAGCACTTGTTGGCCCTTTTGCCTTCTGTCTGCGGTCCAGCTCACCCCTAAACCATCTCGATTGGGTTCAGGTCCGGTGACTGTGGAGGCCAGGTCATCTGGCGCAGCACCCCATCACTCTCCTTCTTGGTCAAATAGCCCTTACACAGCCTGGAGGTGTGTTTGGGGTCATTGTCCTGTTGAAAAATAAATGATGGTCCAACTAAATGCAAACCGGATGGAATAGAATGCCGCTGCAAGATGCTGTGGTAGCCATGCTGGTTCAGTATGCCTTCAATTTTGAATTAATCCCCAACAGTCTCACCAGCAAAGCACCCCCACACCATCACACCTCCTCCTCCATGCTTCACGGTGGGAACCAGGCATGTAGAGACCATCCGTTCACCTTTTCTGCATCGCACAAAGACTAGGTGGCTGGAACCAAAGATCTCAAATTTGGACTCATCAGACCAAAGCACAGATTTCCACTGGTCTAATGTCCATTCCTTGTGTTCTTTAGCCCAAACAAGTCTCTTCTGCTTGTTGCCTTTCTTAGCAGTGGTTTCCTAGCAGATATTCTACCATGAACGCCTGATTCACACAGTCTCCTCTTAACAGTTGTTCTAGAGATGTGTCTGCTGCTAGAACTCTGTGTGCCATTGACCTGGTCTCTAATCTGAGCTGCTGTTAACCTACGATTTCTGAGGCTGGTGACTCGAATTAACTTATCCTCTGAGCTGATTTTTATATAAAAACACTTTGTGAAGTACTTTAAGAACACAAATTTAGGAGTCCTAAAGATGAGGAGTTAGGAGCAACATTTAGTCTTAAAATATTTTGTGAAAATGGCCCCTGGTGTTTTTACCCTATGTTATCTAGTTTTGAAGCACTGCAAAATAATTTATGCCAATATTATCTAATTTATTTTCTACATTAAATATTATTTGTTCGACTATACCACATACTTAATATGCCTATTATCATTACCGAAATCATGAACCTCATTTTCGTAACCTATGTATCATTACCGCAACATGTGTTCTTTTAATATTTATTTAAGAAATTGAAAAATAGTAGTCTGCTTTTAAATGTATGTGCAGAATCTATACATTATGTTCTTTCAGGTTTGCCACATAATTTTGAAAATATTTCAGTTTTTAATGACATTTTTTTTTTAAAATTAGCTGCAAAATGCAGAAGGTGTTGCGGTAAAGAGAGAAATCATTGAAAATCACATAAAAATGTTATCATAAAAATATATTTTATTTCAGAGTTTCAAGTAACTGTGCATGACTGTTAATAAACCATTTTTAAAAATGTTAAAATGTATTATTTTTCCCCATGGCACTGGACATTTCAGAGTGTTATGGTAATGAGATTTTTAAGGACATGTTTTGGAAAATATGTTCAAAAAGTTGTTAAACTGTCAGTAAAACTTTTTTAAATTTATGGTCACCGACACTTCAGACCTGGCTCTTAATGCTTAAAAAGAAAATTTGTTGATACAAACATTTTTTTAAATGTCATATATGAAATCTTTAAAACTACGATTTCGTGAGAATCACCCAGTTTCTTTGTAGCGCTTGATGGTTTTTGTGACAGAACTTGGGGACACTTTCAAAGTTTTCCCAATTTTTCAGACTGACTGACCTTCATTTCTTAAAGTAATGATGGCCACTCGTTTTCCTGTACTTATAGCTGCTTTTTTCTTGCCATAATACAAATTCTAACAGTCTATTCAGTAGGACTATCAGCTGTGTATCCACCTGACATTTTATTATTTTTTATTTTTATTTTTTGTGGAAAGGAGACACATATTTGTGGAAGAGATTTTTTGTCTCTCATTCTCTGTCTCACTTCAGACAAGTTCCAAAGTGCATCAGATGTGAGCTCAAATATCCACAGACTGTTGATCATAGAAAACAATAGTGACTAAAGTTCAGATTTCACTTTAGATTGAACCCTCACTTTAGAGAGTCACATTTCTCCATCTTTTTAATTAAGCATTTTCTTAGAGCATTTATGAAAGACCAAAAAGTGCTATGTGACATACAAAATAATTGGACAATCACTATTTATTTGCAGCTTATCACTCGTGATGCTCAACTTCTTTGCAGCGGCAAAAGAGGAAGTAAGTTTGAAAATAAAAATAAAAAACAGACTGCATCATGAAGAACAGAGTAACAGCATTCTTATGAAATGTAACATAAACCGTGAACATAAAGGGTCTGACGTCTACTCTAAGGGTAATCAATAAACTGAAACTTTATACAAATCACAAAAACTTTCATTTTATTTACATGATTCATTTACTAAATTCTGTATTTGGAATCTTTACATAATCTACTCAATCCTTTCTGGCATTCAGAAGAACTAATGAGGGGCTTTGTCACAATTTTGGCATTCGATTTAATTTAAAAACAAAATAATTAGTGTTTACATTGAAAATGAATCTAATTTTATTGGGAAGGGGTTATGAACTTTACGTAGAAGCTGTAACACTTACAGAGGCTTTAGCACTCAGGTCATGGTTTTAGAAATTATGCTGAGGGGTGAGGGCACAATTTTTCCTCTGCAATGAGCTTTTAATCCTCACTCCTGAAACATCAAAGACTTAGAGAAAGAGAGTCAAAGACAGAGAGAGAGAGAGAGAGAGACAGATTGGAGAAGAGAGAGAGAGTAAATCCAGGCAGTTGAACTAAACAGTTTAACAGCAGCTGTATTAAAAGGGACATTAATAATGCAGAAAGACAATCATGGACGGGAATAGCACTTCCAGCATTGGGTTTCATTTTATAGTCCTCAAATCACTCCACTTTTGTGTTCAAGATTATGCCATACCTTTTCACCTAAAACTGTGAGACTATCACAAGTAAAGGTATGATAAATGTTATCGTTGAGCTCCAAACAAACATCTTTTTAAAGGGATAGTTCACCCAAAAATTCTGTCAGTAATTACTCACCCTCATGTCGTTCCAAACCTGTAAGACCTTCGTTCATCTTCGGAACACAAATTAAGATTTTTGTTTTTGATGAAATCCGAGAGCTTTCTGACCCTCCATAGACAGCAAGGATCCAGAATCGTAGCATGGACATAGGGAAAATAATTCATGTAACATCAGTGGTTTAACCGTAATTTTACAAAACTAAGAGAATACTTTTTGTGCCTTTTTTTCATCAAAATTAATAAAAAATACCTTAATTAGTTTATTGAAGACGAACTGAGGTCACATGAGGGTGAGTAATTAATGACTCAATTTTCATTTTTGGGTGAACTATCCCTTTAATGTTAAATCTAAGCATATTGCTTTGCTGTTATGACTGATAACACCATGCTTCAAGGTGACTTGTTTTTCGACATTTCCGTTACTGACATCATGTATGTGTAACCAAAAGCAAACAGAAGTTATCTGGTGTTTTTTAAGCAGTAAGCGAGGTCTGTGGCCTGTGTCTCCTTTTGAGTTTAATCTCTCTGGTGCGCAATGCTGTTTGATTTCTTTTTGTTGTCCCGCTCTCATTCCATCTGTTTGTGTGCCCCTGGCTTATGTCTTTCATCCATGCAATTCCAATCAGAGTTCTCTAATCTTACATATGTATGAGCAGCATAGTGGAAAGCTGGAAGACTGCAGACTTTTATTTACATTTGGTCATGATGATATTATCAGCGTTCAAGGACAAACCACCCTCTCATTGTCCTGGATCCTCCTCTACAAGATGGGAATTGTCCATGTGAGTTTGTTTCTAATGAGACTCCTTATTCACACTAAGGACTAAAGGACAATAATCACAGATGAACGTTTCTTGTTTCATGTAACAGTAATGCGCATAATTATACTTATACAGGAAATACTCACCACTGTGTATTGCTTGTATGTTGACTGATTCTTTCCTCCAAACCAGCATATTAGAATTATTTCTGAAAGATCACGTGAAACTGAAGACTGGAGTAATGACTGCTGAAAATTCAGCTTTGCTGTCACAGGAATATATGACATTTTTTAAATATTAAAACAGAAAATTATTTTACATTTTAAATAATACATATTTATTATAATACTTTTTAAATGTTAATGTTTTTACTGTATCTTCAATCAAATGCAGACTTGATCAGCATAAAGAGAAATCTTTCAAAAACACACAAAAAAAATCTTACCAACCCTAAAACTTTGAACAGTACTGTATATATTAATTATGAATGTAATTAATATATACCTCCTTCTGCAGCAGAGTATAAAAATGTTGTAATAGTGACCCAAATCGTGACTTGATATCTTTCAGTGTGACTTTATTTCTTCTATTGTCATGTTTCATTCTGGTGGAAATCAGCTTCCATAAAAGTAGAGTAAGTGTGATCAAAAACAAACAAATAAATCAGTCAGGAAAAATGTCAGGTTGAATGGCCTCATGCTGTAGGATATAGGCTGCCTTACACATGTGAATCTTGTATTGTGAGCGGCTAAATTTGTCGCTGAGCTGTGAGAGATCTGACTTTGATTCAGCACATCTCTATTAAACACATCTACTCTGTTATTATCTCAGTGAGGATAAGTAATGTCTTTAAATATGGCTCTAAATTTGGCTTCCTCAATTAGCTCCTGTACAGTTGGCTAAATCGGGATGTTCTTGTTGGCCTAACAGCCGTTAGAGTCGTATAAAGAGTTGAAATCATTTCTTTCAGACGCTTCTTAAGATAGTGCTAATTAAAACTTGATAGAATAAAACTGGGATGCATCAGGCCAACCAATCAACGTGATTCTCATCACAGCGTCTCTTTTAAATGCAACTATATTTTTTCACATGAAAAAGGCACCAGTAATTGTGTTTTTTAGTAGTCTCATATTGTACAGTTACAAAATAATGAATCCATTGCCTGCTGATATTTAAGAACAAATGCATTGCCAAGCCAACAGTCTAGATCATTTTATTTAGAGTTTTTATTGTTTTTCAAAGGCTACATTGTCCATTGTCCAGCACTCAACTATAGTAAAGGGAATATATAACTTTTCTTGCACAAACACCACAAAGCATAATTGCACCATAAATGTTTTTCTGTTGATTCATTGTCACAGCGGTAACTTTACAGGTTTGCAAGGTCAAACCAGCCATAACAGTGGGGGAATTGTTGTCTGCAGCATGAAGATAAAATGGGCATATATTTATAGAAGATTAAAAACGGCAAACAAAATACAATAATTGTTGTATTTGACCTTTAATGATGTTCTTTTTTTATGCGTATAAAGATGCTTTGTTCTTATTTTTATTTCGCATTAAATTTCTAAACAGGTAAAATAACAATTGAAGACACAAAGCACAGTCCATCTATTGAAGAAAGCATTTTATTTTAAATTTAGTTGCAGTGGATTTCTATGCTTTGAGGATCTTACAGATTATCTTGTGGTAGTATAATTCTTCATTGTCTCTCCTGATACTTCCTTTAGCTCTTAGAAGTGGAGAGGAGTGGCAAACAAATTGGAAGAAGAATGCACAGAACAAAGGCTTGTAAAGCTCAGATGAAAATTGGATGAGGGCCTGTCAGAAAAAAAAAACATGAAAACCTATCATGTGAAGAGTCCTTGGGTCTATCAGAAAGTCTTCCATACTCAAAAGTCTGATTGCTAATGAACTCACTTTTCCACACTTTGATCCCCATTTAAGATTCACCATGCACAACGATTTCAGAATGTCAAGTCACGTCTTTCTGTTTGATGCTCAGGATTTTTACTACCAGTAAAGAAGTGTTTGGTTCAAAGCCACTAGAAGACATGCCTGCAACCATTAGCCGAAAAAAAACAATGGCTAAAGCTAAAGCTAATGCTTTTGGTCTGACAGTACTTGGGAAAGGAGACCCGAGGCCGTTTTTTTTTTTATTGATGTCAATGGAGGAGAGGCTTCACTACGATAAATAAAAAGCTTTTTAGAGGAAACGGCTTATCATTTAATGAATCAACAGCCTTCTGATAATCTTCAACTTGTTTTACACTAAACAATACTTTTGGTTTAAACTATTTTTAGAGTTTACCATGATAAGAGAAGTCACAGACATTTTGCAGCTGGTGGGAACCAGTTTATGACACTTCCCATTCATTCCTATGGTATCCATAAACACTGATTGAGGTTTGCACAACTTTGACTGAAATTAAATGACGTCAAGGCTGTAATGTGATTGGTTATTACGCCACACGTGATCAAAGTTAGCCATTACGATTTCTCCAATAGTAAGTAATACAGACCCTCTCATCTCCGTATATATAGATAATCAGTGTTTGGTTTGTCTTGTATTCATGCTAATGGAATTGTGTCTGTTAGTATTTCAAAGCTGTTTTTTTTAGTACTTTTCAGTATTTTATCTTTTTATTAATGTTTTTTAATGTTTGGCTGAAAGGTGGTCATGTTAAAGTATGTTTGAAGGTTTGTTTGAAATGTTTACAAAATAATTGACAAAAAGAAGCTCTAATAACCTTTCCTACTATAGTTTTCTTCTTTCTTTTATTTTTGTAATCTACAGAGGTGATGTGATTGTCTACAAATCTTCCATCAGCATAGTGCATACGATTGTGCAAGGAGGTTTTGGCATGATTCTGAAATCCCACTCAGTTTCCTGTCATTCTGTGATAGTATTCCTGCTTCCAAACATGTTCTAGTGTTCTAGTTCTAGTGTTCTAGTGACTAAGGAACCAGAGGCCAGATAGTGAGGATGCATATAGTGCCTTGGAATATAATATGCAGTGAATCTGTGGCATGTTGATAACCTAGTTTATTTGATGCAAATGAGTAATTAAAATTTATAGCTACAACATTTATTTTTCAGCACCATCTGTTGGATTGTGGCACCTTAACGATTATTATTATTATTTTTTTTAATAGCTTGGTATACTATAAGAAATTGAACTGGAAGATGGTATTTTTATTTGAGTGGCTGTTTAGATTTCTTTTCTTAAAGGGTTAGTTTACAGATATCATTAAAAATATCTTAATTTGTGTTCCTAAGATGAACGAAGGTCTTATGGGTTTGGAACAACATGGAGGCTGAGTAATTAATTACAGAATTCAATTTTTTTGGTGAACTATCCCTTTACATTGTACTTCATAGAAGTGTCCATAAACATTATCCCACTGACTATTACACTCTGACAGGCAAGAATATATGCAAACAGACAAATTTGCATATTTACTGCATGCTGGTGTTATAGGAAACTAAGAGATTGTGGATAGAATTATTGCTGAAGAGGTTGAAGAGAAATATGTTTATATTTGCACACACTTCAGGTGCTGAAACAGCAGCATTCTCAATAAATCTAAAATTTCATCCGTCTCATTTCATATTTACTCTCTTGAGGGGAGAACTAGGAGGACCAGCCTAATAAGATTCTCTCAGGCAATCTCCAAACACAAGATGACAGATCATATATTTGAACCACATTCATCTGCAGTCAGTCAGGTCTGTTTCATCCAGGTCCATGTGTCTTTTTTTTTTTTTTTGAGAGTCCAAGAAAAGCAGACTGAAAACCTTTCACTTATTCAAAAGAAATTGAGTTGCTTTCAATTCAGATTATTTCAGTGTCACTCTCTGTCCTTCATTTCCACACTTTGCCTCTTTCCTTTCTGTTGAGGTTGAAGTTCAATTACCCTCTTGTCAAACAACATCATTTTCAGGTAAACTGAGAAGTGAATTGATGTGGCCCACTCTCTGAAAGCTGTGCAGTCAAACCTAAGTAATTGATGGGTTTGAGATTTGTGGCTCCACACTCAGTTAACGCCAACCACAGTAATTATTTATTGGCCTGTGTGTGAGAATGGCACTGCCATTCACTTCTCACTCAGGTCTTGCTCCAGCTCATCTTTCTTTGGTATTTATTGAATACTTTTTCTTCACAATTACTAAATTTTCTAGTCTGTCCCAGCACTGTAAACTTGATTAGACAAACCATAAAATATAAAAACGTTAATAAACGTTAATATAAAAAGTTAATAAAGGTATAGATGCATGAGATCATATTATGCTCTTATAATATTAAGATTGCAGAATCATCTGATTGTATACAAAAATAATAAACACTTATTACATTCTCATTCGTCTTTTTCAGAGCCGGAAACATGCAAACAAAGTGCGTCTGTATTATATGTTGCATCCAGTAGATGGTGGATGTCCAGCTAAGAAGCTCAGAACAGATGACGTGAGTATCTCATCCTAATCTTTTTTTTTTTTTTTTTTTTTTTTTACAAATTACACCTCTGTAATGTATTAATAAATGACTTGCCCTGAACCATTCTTTGAACAGATCTGGGTGCTAAACCTATTTTTTTTTTTTTTTTTTTTTTTTTTTTTTTTTTTTTTACAATAATATGCTTCATAACCCCATTAAAAGCACTTCATTTTTATAACTTCTTTAATGCAAACCTTTAATATATATTAGATTGAAATAGATTGATACAAATAGATTGAACTTGTATAGGTATGACGCAAATTTCTTTTGAAATCAAAGTTAATACATTTGAATAACAAAGAATCAACCTGCATCTGTGGACAATTTGGCTAATATTAATGTATCACATTTTCGGCCATGTTAGTCATTGCTATAGAATTTCAATGTGCACTTTAGTTTCTGCATGACATGATTTAGGTGTTATTTAGCTGATTTTTTTTAATTTTGTTTTTATTTTAAAGGGATGTTCATGTAGGATGTGTTCTTGCATTTAAAAATAGCTAGTTGGAGTACAATGAAATGAAAATGTGTTGTTCATTGCAGAAGATGCTAAAAATAGTCAGACATGTACATAGATAGACACTAAAATAACTTTTATGGCATGGTTTTTCATTTGTTTATAGCTAGGATTATTTGATTGTAGTAATGAGTGAAGTCATAACTAGTTCCCCTAATATCAAGTCTTACAGGCAAGCCCAGGTTAGAGAACCTTCTTCATAGTATCTTTGTTAGCGTGGTAAGTACTTATAGTGACTGATAACCCTTTCTTATAGGGACCAATTCTCACTATTAACTACTTGTTTATTAGCATGCCTATTATTAACATATTGGTTGTTTTTTAGTACTTTTTTAGTTAGTTTTTTAGAAGGCATTCAGTTATTCACTTTCACTTGGAACATCCCTACAAATGGCGTCCTCTTCCTGAAGTGCCCTTCAAGGGTGCAAAAAAGACGTTTATAATTTGCCCATAGTTCATGCTATGCTGATAACGAGAATTGGACCTGGGTGGACTGAGTGACTTCTAATGCCCTATTTATGGATGATTGTAGTGGTGACTCAAGGGTTGTAGCACATCGGTCCATCGTAAAGAGACAATTTTGATTCACATTTTGTACAGCATTGTTACTTTGAGTTAATACCTGATCTTATGTTTGTTTATACTTGGGTTTAAGAATGGAGCAGGTTTTAAATGAAGGTCAATTAAATTTAAGAAACAAACAAGAAAGTTTAAGAAAGTCTAACTCAACTCTAGCCATCTTCTGAGATGAGTCTCACTGAGATGATAGTCTGTCTGCTCTGCTTCTCTCAGTAGGATAAAACATTGCCATGTTTGATGGGCTATTCACACAACGAGAGGGGTTCATAAACACAAGGATGTGTGAATGTTGCTGGGATCAGCCTTTTTGCACTCTCCGTTGGGCAAAGAAAGTCTATGATGCCTGTGGTTTTTGCAGATGTTACATGTTCTTTAGAGAGCTTCCAGACCAACAAAGCTCTCACCGCAGGAGGCCAAATGCACATCTAAATGTTTATGCGAGAGTCAGAGAATGCAAAATCATAGCCATCAGCTATGGGATGCGGTTAGAATTAAATTATATTGAATGCTGTATATGTTTTATTGATATTCTGTATGGTCACAGTAATTATAAACATCATTAGACAAGCAAATGAGGTGAGGACACTGGTAGAGAATTACAGTAAAGAAGGTGATTAGTATACAATTACTGTGTAGGGAATAGGGTTTGGGCGATGTCTTCAAATTTGACATCAGACGATGTCTACAGTGAAACATTGCGATGGATGATGACATTAGCAGGGGCGAACGTGGGGGATGGGGATGTTAGTCGAGGGGATTGGGGGAGGTGTGCCCAAAACGTGAATCCTTATAAGGGAAAACAACTAACAATTCCTTACAACGTGTCTACACCAGACAAAATATTATAGAACCACTCTTTTATAATAAAGATTCATTATATATATATATATATACACACACACACATATATATATATATATATATATATATATATATATATATATATATATATATATATAAATAGATATTCTTTATAAAAGTTAAGACACACACATATATATATATATATATATATATATATATATATATATATATGTGTGTGTCTTAACTTTTATAAAGAATATCTCTTTATATATATATATATATATATATATATATATATATATATATGTGTATTTATGTGTATATATATATATATATTTAAATGTATATATATATATGTGTATATATATGTATATATGTATATATATATATGTATATATACATATATATATACGTGTCTTAACTTTTATAAAGAATATCTCTTTATATATATATACGTATATGTATATATATATATATATATATATATATAAAGAGATATTCTTTATAAAAGTTAAGAATTGTCCACACCCCCCCCCTAAAATGGCTCGTTTAAACACGCCCCACATGTCTGTGTCACTGTGTGGGAAGATTTGTAAAACGCTGCCGAAATGTTCACGCAAAGAAAGAAGGCGTACCTTTTATTTTCGCTTCTGCCGCTGGCGCCATGTTACGGAGAAGCTGTGTGTTTCATTGTGAAAGTGAAACTTTGTTTGGCTTTCCAAAAGAGCATGATATCCGTTTCATCATGCCTAGAGCTGATCCCTGCTGGTCGCTGAGGAAATTGATCAACTTCGTGCTGTGGAACGCCAGATCGGCTTTTACCGTGGACGAAGAGGAGTCCAGCCCGGGGTAATCACATGTGGTTGCTGCAAGCCTTTTCTGTTTGTCATTTCTCTGATCACAAATGTAGACATTATTTTATGTTTACGTGGCACGATATGCAACGCAATGTGTAAAAAGACAGTATTAGTCATTATAATCAGTAATTATGTCCCCACTGGATGCAACAACTGCATCGTTTATAATGGGTTTTATTGTTTTTTGTCCTGTCATGCTGGTGTTCTGATCGGGACACACCATACCAGTATATGTTGAGGGGCGTAAAATTTTGTCAGACGCCTGAAACATTTGGCCAATCACAACGCACTGGATAGCTGGCCAATCAGAGTACATCTCGCTTTTCAGACCAATGAGCTTTGTAAAAAACAATGTGTTTCAGAAGGAGGGGCATAGAGGAAAAACAATAATGTACATTATGTGGAAAATAATGTGTTTTTTTTAACCTTAAACAGCATAAACACATTTCATTACACCAAATACACAAAATAATGTTATTTTTAGCAAACTCATATGACCCCTTTAACTCGCTGGGGTATATTTTTAGCATTAGCCAAAAAAACATTGTATGGGTCAAAATTATAGATTTTTCTTTTATGCCAAAAATTATTAGGATATTAAGTAAAAATCATGTTCCATGAAGATATTTTGTACATTTCCTACTGTAAATATATCAAAACTTAATTTTTGATTAGTAACATGCATTGCTAAGAACTTAATTTGGACAATTTTAAAGGTGATTTTCTGAAAGGAAAAATTCTCTCTATTAACTAGCTGCTGATTAGCATGCATATTACCAGCATATTGGCTGTTTATTAACTGTATATTAAACACTCATTGGTTTTTAACTGCAATAATTAATGTGCTCACCTCCAGAATTTGACATGTCAGACATTGTCATGCTCATATATGCCTTAAAGTGAAAAATTCACCAGATTCCCAGACAAATGCTCTATAGAAACCAGCTGTGAAACCTCCGTTTAGTTTGTTTCTCAAACAAAACTATCATATGACTCCATGAGACCTGAAATATAGCATGTGAATCATATTAACTCAATTTGTTACTTTTAGTGGGGAGAGAGAACTGTTCATTTAAGTCTTCAGTTTGAATTAATTAAATTTGAATGTTTAGGGTAGGTTTCCCCACTTAATATTGAGTTAATCCTCTTACACTCTCTTATCACTAATAAATTCATGTACTTCTGAAAATCTATAAAAATATAGTGCAAGATGTGGAATTTTTGTGATTACAGTACCTTTTCTCTGTCATTAACCTATAAACGTGATCAAGTCAGGAGGTGTTCAGTCAAAATCAGCACTTTTCACAGTGGGACCGAGCAAATAGACTGGAACTAAAAGCAATTATTTTTCCACTACATTGCTCTTTCTGATATTTATAGATCAATGAACTCTGCATGACTACTGTTGTGTGAATGCTTCTGTAATGTTTTTGGCTCCACAGCAAGAAAAAAAAACAAAACAAAAAAACTAACGGCTGAAAGTTTTGCGCCAGCAATTTTGCTTCAGTGTAAAAAGCTTAGACATACTGATTTTCTTGATTTCTTCAATAACAATGTTGTGTGGACATTTTTTTTCCAAATCATTCTTTAAAAATGCAAAACTACACCTTCTAGAGTTTAAATGTTAAGGGGAGTGCTTGATTATTAAAGATAAGTGTTTTCATTATATTGTCAACCAGTCCAACTGTACAGTACCTGTCAGTCAAAGCTACACACAAAGTGCTGCCTGCATTTTCTTTAGATTCTTTCCTAGGGCACAGGGTTGTATTAGGGTAAATTGGCCCTTGACCAGCAGAGAACTAAAATACACCTGCATTAAAGAGTCAGTAAGCAGCCAAGTTTTAACAAGCTGTCCTCTGCTCTCTCAACGCCTAATAAAGCAGCATCAGATCGTACAGGAGATCACTGGTCACATCCATCTGCTTAACACAAATCAGCTGTCTGCAGCAGCTACTAATAGCTACATGGTCCCCTAAGGACACTTTAAAAAGCTCTCCCCAAGTATCCAGCACACTGTAACTCAATGCAAGGGCTGTGGCAGAGGATACAATTAGCGGCCTGGGACAACTTCTGCACTGATTGAATAGCCCATCGGATACTTACTCCTATTTAATTAGCGGTGATTAAATCAACCCCTGCTGGGGCTCATGTTTCCAGGGGAGAGCAGGGCAGACGGAGCATGTGTGGAGGACAAGAATGAAAGTAGAGAGAAGAAAGTGAGCTGGAACTCGAGCCTGGATCTTCAGCTTTTGTTCTAGACATTGTTTCACTCAGTTAATGACAGATCAGTGACTGTGTGTGGAATGTCCAGACAGCATGAGAGGGATACAGCAGTACAGATTCTTTAGGGTCTTCATAAAATGTCTGTAAAATGTGTGTAACACAACACCCTTTCTACCTTGTCAAAAACAGCTCCAGCGCACTGAATGACACCGTTTCCGACTCAGACAGCCTATAAAAAACTGGCTGCATGTCTTCTTTTCAGCTGTTTGAAGCTGGCAGAAACACCAGAAACCAGAAAAATTTAAAAAAAAAAACACAAAAAGTGAAAATTTCATCCAGTTTAAACCTGCTCTGTTCTCTCTTGCTGCCTAGTCAGTGTTATGCAGTCAGTTGTGTATTATCATTTTATTATTATTTTTTTTTTTACTTATTTAGCTATGTTGTATTTAAAATTAACAAAAATATTTTAATAGTTTTAGTTAACAATGTCAACACTGTTGCTGATTTGACTCTTTATCACCTGCCAAGGTTTTTTTTATTTATTTTTTTTTGACAGAAAACGAAACCTGTCTATCACTTTTTTATGACATGGTATTTTGCTTTGTCAAAAACAGTGCTGAGACACTAATGTGGGTAATGCAGATTTGAAATTGTTAATATAGATATTGTATGTCTTCAAAAGCTAAGATCTAATGTATCTTCCGGTGTTAATAAGTACTGCCTACTGATTAAGGAATGAAGCTGTAAGAATTTAATATATTTACACTATGGCTTACAAGATAAGGGCCTCAAATATGGGGATGGTTTTGAAGTATCCATTGGAACCTGACTGATAGGATGTGACAGCACTGTGCTTGCCTTGGTTGGCATAGCATTTTGTTCTCACAGACCAGACTGAGTAATGGGTTCTCTGACCTTTTTTTTCTTCTCTATCATTGTGTTTCTTTCTCAAAGTGGACACTCTTCCATTCTTGCTGGAAGAAATAGCAGTAAACAGTAAAAAATATAAGTGAGTAATCCATAATTGACCTCCAGTTAATAGCACATTGTGCTTGTAACATTTGGTTTTGAGCGTTCAGAATCCACAAAGCAATAGCCATGCTGCACAGCAACCATATATACGGTGTAAACATAATTAAGTCTCAAAAGGTTTTGCACTAAAGCAATCTCTGCAAAGCCCCCAGAGCGCTTTCACCAGCAACCACTGCCTGCAAGCCTCAGACACAGTGCTGAGTGCTGAATTGAGGTCTTTCATTGTTCAGAGAAATATATTCTGCTTTGTGATCATATATATGTGTGCACAGGCTTAACCATCAGATCTAAAACCTAACAAAAAGAAAATGCATGGCTTTTGAAAAAATGTGTGAAAGTTAATAATAATAATAATAATAATAATAATAATAATGCATAATAATAGTGTGACAGTGTTTATTTTGTCATGCGATTAATTTGATATTGTCATTGCACTATTGCTCCCAAGCCAAATTATTTCATACAGTTTTCATTATTACATACAGGGTTTCATACAGTATTTCTATTATATTCGAAGAGTTAATTTGCAAATACAGATAACTCCATGTTTTATTGTGTTATATTGTGTTAGTTAGCTGCATTTTTTTTTTAACCTAATAATAATCCTACTGCAGATTGATTGAGAACAATTGGAATGCACAATTAAAAAAAAATTGTTGTTAAAAACTGTTATCTGTTTTTTTTTTGTACTTATGTGCATTTCTTACATTATATACAGTTGATATATTATTTTAATTGACTTTTTATTTTTTATTACTTTGTATATAGAATTAGTTACAGTTGTTATATTTTTGTCATTAGTTTATTGGCAGTTTGATATTCTTAAAATTTTATTAGTATATTATAGTTATTTATATCAAAATATAAAATAACATAGTTTGTATATACATAAAAGAACGCACTTATTCTTTCCATTTGAGTTTCGCTGATCTCTTGTATACAGTCATATCTCCTTCTCTCTTCTTGGTATTTGAACAGAAATGACAAATTTAGCATCTCTTTCCCCCAGGCTGGTACTGCTGTTCCAATCAGATGGTTATCAGCCTCCTGATTATTCCATCACAGCCCTGATGAACCCTGTCAGACCCTTAACAGTTCTGTCTCTGCTTAATTGGGCAATAGGCAGTCATTTGTCACTTTGAATTGACTTTATACGATACAGCAGAGATATGCAAAATGCTGGACTACTGCATAAATGAAGCACTAAAACAACAGACTAACTAATTTCAATTTTGCTTTCAACTCAGTTTGAGCTAAATGTTTTTAATACAGTCCCAGACATAAGTTCATGGAAATGCAGTTAGAGCGTCAGTAATATAAGTAAATGAACATTGTTTATTATTTTAGCATGGTATTTGTCAGCAAAATCTGCCAGATGATGTAAAATACATTTGACAGCTCCAGGGATGTTGTGGGAACTACTGATTTTACTTCTGAATATTATGAATATCACGTGTAGATTTGAAGCATTAGCCCAGAAAACATTGCATGGGGCAAAATTATCAGATTTTTTATTATTATTAGATTTTAAGTAAAGATCATGTTCCATGAATATATTTTGTAAATTTCCTACTGTAAATACATCAAAACATTTTCTTTGATTAGAAATATGCATTGCTAAGGACTTAATTTCGACAAATTTAGATTTTTTGCACCCTCAGATTCCAGATATTCAAATAGTTGTAGTTATAGTTATAGTCCTATCTGACAAACCATACATCGATGGAAAGCTTATATTTATTTAGCTTTCGGATGATGTATAAATCTTAATTTCAAAAATTCATTTCCTGTCTGCCATCAACTGTCTTTGTCAATAAAAGCTAAAACCCGTGCATGCATGCATTCATAAAAGATTAGCTATTGCTGAAGCTGATGATGGTTGAATGCAAAGAGGCTTCATTGTTGTGTGTGAATAGGTTATATTAGAAAACAAGCATTAATCTTAAGTATCAAAACGTTAAAGACCATGTTGACTACTGTGTTGGACTTTAATATTTTAATTCATGACTTTTATTTTGATATTCATTTTGCGTTGTGTATTGATCTTCCTCCTAGTCCTCCACCCCTGACTTCCTGTTTAAAAGGATGTAAGTCATATTAGTTTGGTGTTCATAGGTCATAGTTGCAGTTCTTTGAAATGCAGAGATGTGCAAAATGTTTATTTTCTGTTTAAGTGATGTGTGTTATTTAAAATACTTTCTCATCTCCCACCACAATATGTAGGGACAACAAGTTATCTTTTTGCCTGTTTGCTTATTGAAGTTGCACTGACATTATTGTGAGTAGCTCTACGGAAAACACTGTTTTGTATTGACTGCAAAGTGGATTTTCTGCTTTCAGATAAAAAGATTATTTTATTGCATGAATGAAAATAGACACAAATCCATTTTGCTGAAGAGCAATGCGACTTTCTTAGTGACAGGCTGTGAATTGCTGTGTAGACGTATATTCAGACGTGTAATTATCTTCAGCTTTGCACATGGCTTTAGAATACGTGAGCCACACATATCTGACAAATCACATTGGAGATTAAATCTGGGGGGATACAGCTGAGTCAGGGGTTTTCTGTTGTGTTTTCCTATAGAAGAGCCCTGGATGTCATTTTTCAGTTCAAATGTTATTAATATTATTAATGTACGCACATGTTTGTGGGTGCATTAGACTCTGGATTTGATGTTTAAATATATACATTTATTTTTCATTTATCTAAAAGACAACATGAATTGTTAACATGGCACAGTTCACTTCCATGATCTGATGTATTTCCAAGTGAATAAAGACAGTATGAAAATAATATAGTTCAACACTCCATTGAGAATTGATTGGCCTACACATCAAAATACTTTAATCCCAAAGTAATCAACCATTTGGTTGTCAGTTAAAATTAGTCTGCATGGCCTAAGGCAGTGGTTCCCAGCCACTTTCCTGGAGCCCCCCAACACTGCATGTTTTCCATGTCACCATGTCATCAAACACACCTGATTCAGATCATCAGCTCATTAGTAGATACTCCAAAACCTGAATTGGGTGTGTCAGAAAAAGGAGAGATGCAAAATGTGCAGTGTTGGCTGGGCCTCCAGGAACGTGGTTGGGAACCACTGGCCTAAGGCTCAAACTCAATTCCTGGAGGGCCATAGCGCCGCACTATTTAGCTCCAACCCTAATCAAACACACCTGATCCAGCTTATCAAGATCTTCAGGATCACTAGAAACTTCCAAGGAGGTGTGATTTGTAGCAGTTTGGAGCTAAAATCAGAAACATACTACACACTTTTTTGCTGTCCCAAATGAAATATTGGCATTGTAAAACAATTACAGCAATTTCTGTGATCCTGGCTCTAATCGGTGGTCCTGTGTCATACAGTGATAGAGGTTCAAAGAAGGCTTTTGTCACGTCTTGCAACCAAAGATAGCCTGCAATACAGCATGATCATTGCACAGTGTGTTTGCTGCTATGATCCACATTTGCTGACCAACCAATAAAAATGTGACATGAAATCGTCGCGACATAGCACTAAAACATAAAACTGGCCAATCAGAGCACACCTCGCTTTTCAGACTGATGAGCTTTGTAAAAAAACGACACGTTTCAGAAAGGTGGGGTATAGAGAAGAAACAATAATGTACAGTATTTGGAAAATGATGTGCTTTTTGAACCTTAAATGCTATAAACACATTTTATTGCACAAAATAATGTTCTTTTTAGCACCACATATGACCCCATTAAAACGCTGTAATTGGTCGAGCAATGCAAATTTGCAGCATGGTGACCTTCCCCTTTTGCAGATGACAGTCATTAACACCGGTGTTCTTTATCAAATTAGCTTTTAATACAGAGTCACTATGTTTTGCTCTTGTCAGTGATTTTATGTTCCCATTTCATTGTGAATGTCACTGTAACACAAAGGGCACAGCATTCTGAATGCACTATATGAGGACTTGTGTGGGAGATTCTTCTTTTCAGAGCAGGTGATGTGGTAATGGATATATTGAATGTACAGTGCACATACTGTACCGAAGCAAAGAGCAAGGTCATTTGGAGAAGTGCCGTGTCAGTGTGTGCTGCGTGTTCAGCTCCCTCCATTAACACTGAGGGTGCTTGGCTTCTATGATACTTACAGAGGAAACAGTGGATGTTTGCAGGCCAACCTACCGACCAAAAATAGCTTCAATGCAATGCACAAAACCAACATGGCTGATGTAGTATATCTGATAACGTATCTCCATATGTATAGAACTTACTTCTATACTGACCTCATTGTTGTCTAAGTTTAGGTAGACAGACACAGAGTGAGTTTGTGTGTTTGCATGCTTGTGTAAGAATGCCTCCGAACGCAACTTAAGCCTGTTTTCACTCCACATGTGTCATATAATTTTGCCCTTCCTATGGTCCAAGGCTCTGTGTGGCAATGGAACAAAATTGCTGGAAAATCTATGCAAATAAGCTCCTTGTTTTATTCATAGAGCTGGAATCTGTGCTGTAGGGCAACCATTGTTTTTGATTACTATCAATATAAAGTCTCTTCCTGTAATTACAGTTAACAGCTTACAATGCCTGTAAGGAACATCTAACAAGGTCAAAGACTAGAAAATTTCACAGTGGAATTTAAACAAAATTACAGTGTTTTAGGGAAAGGAGGAGAGAAAAGTTAGCAGAATGAACAACAACAACAACAACAACAACAGAAAAAAATGAAAGAAAGACATCACTTCAGGTTCGTTTTGGTGATGTTAAAGCCCTTTTTGGGTTAATCCAGTATACAGTAACAGTTGGGATATCAGTGAGGGGTGTTGTAGAGGACAAAATTCTGGTTATCAGCTGATAATACAGCTTTGCTTTATTTATTCTTGATCAAAAATACAGTGAACTGCAATATTTTGAAACAATATGTTTTCCTGGCCTTTAATATATATTGTTTTGTTGGACAACATCGGGCAGTAAGTGAAATATAAATATATATTAAATACAGATTTCTTTAATCCAAAGGCAAAAATGAGATGGTGTATATATTGTAATAATAAAAACTCCATAATCTTTGGGAAGAAGGAGGCGGGAACCGGCGGACAATCAAATGAAACTTTAATAATCAAAATAAACACAAAACAGCGCATCAGCCCCTCACGGATGACTGAGGCGCACCGAATAAAACCAAAACCTAAAATAAAGCCCAGGCCTGGTCCTCTCTCGTCCTTCACTGTCGTCGCTCCAGTTTTATATCCTTCCATCTCCTCTGTGGGACTCGAGACCGGCGGTGGGTCGCAGGTGTCGCTGATTTCCCAATCACTTCACCGGCCTCGTTGTGTTCCCACATCCCTCGGCCCCGCCCCACTCGTCACATATATATATATATATATATATATATATATATATATATATATATATATATATATATATTGCAAATTGGCCAAAAAATACAGAGATATAAATTTTTGCCCATATCGGCCAGACCTAATTTGACAATAAATGAGATTTTTCACTTCTTTTGTCTGTAGCTGAAAAATAGACTGTGTGCATTCCGACTCATTTTGCCAGCACAGTCACATATACTGTTTGGTAATTGTCGGCTTTTTGGTATAGATGAGAAACTGTACAGTCTATTGGTTCTTCATCCCAAGCAAATACTGATGAATGCATCACAAGGAAGATGAACTCGGTCATGAAATGGCTCCATAGATTCCGTATCTTGTATTAGATGTAAAGCATGTAATAGATTTTACCGCAGGCAGTGGGTGATCGCCTAACTTTCTGCTTGTGATAGCTCAATCAAACTGGCCCCATTACTGTTAAATCACCACCTTTGCATCCCACCAGTAACCACATAAGCAATCCCAAAGAAGCCGAGACATTTCCCCCATTCTTGCTCTCATTCTTCTCTCTGTTACATTTGTTGCTCATTTACCCTCAAGCATTGCTGGGGGGTAGGAGGAGAAAATCTACTGTGAGAAATATTGTGCTTAGCTCTCGATTTCCTCTTTTAACTGGGTTCCCTTGCTCCATCTGACTTTCTGACCATGATAAATGTGTCTGATGTGTTGCAGGGGAGTGAGGAGGGAGATGTGGATAAGAACAAGTGCTGTACACTGTGTAACATGTCCTTTACTTCAGCGGTGGTAGCGCAGTCTCATTACCAAGGCAAGATCCATGCTAAGAGGCTCAAACTTCTGCTGGGGGAACAGCCTGCCATAACAGCCAAAGGTACGTGTTGCTCACACAAACACACGTAGCACTAAAAAGTTCTCTAGGGAGGTGTTTATGTGTAAGAAGATCTGTCGGAGATGACCGCGGGTGGCTGGAGGATCAGGGCATGCGTTTGAACGAGCCGGACACTCACAGTCTTGCACTGCACATCATTGCTCACCACCTACTTGCCTACAGGGGTAACTGACCTAAAAAAAAGGCGGAAGAATCTGTCTGCGACTTTGTAAAATGAGCTTTACAGAAGCAGCCGAGTGAAAGCAGTGTGTTTGAGAATACTTTTGTCACACTGTCTGCATATTTGTGTTTATGTCTGTGTTCATTCTTGCATTAGGTTTCTGTCACGCTGTGCTTTGCTGTGCATGTTAGGTTTCTGACCTGTTTACAGCACAATAGCAATGAGCAGGAAACACTCGGGATCTGTGGGCTCTCAGAAATCCTTCGCCTGTAGGAGGATGCACAAAGGATATACAGTGTGTACAGTAGAGAGAGGCTTCATGTGTCATTTCCATTTCAGCCAATGAGGAGCAAAACTGGCTTTCAGTTCCGTTCAGCATCCATTAGTCACCAGCTTTTCTACTGGCTGTGCCTCCAAATGCCCAATGTGTTTATTAATTACACTCTTCGCTGGGCAGCTGTGCCACATATGGCATAGTTAGGAGGCCCACCACATCACATCCAGTGTTTAGGATCAATTACACAATTCTAACGCTTGAGATGGAGCCACACAGTCTGTCCACTATCTATGTCAAACTGATGTAATCTATTGGGCATGCAAGGCAGACTGGTGCATGAAAACCACTGTGTATCCTGTGGGATATTAATATTAATAATAATATAAAGTATAAAAAAGTACGACTTTTTATTTAGATGTATTTTATTATAATAATTTTGATTATGATTTGCCAATTATTGCACATTTATTATAATAAAAAATATATTTAAGGATAAAATACATCTAAATAAAATTATTATTATTAATATTATTATTATATTTAGAAGTATTTATTATTATATTTCGTTATGTTTATGATTACATTGATTCTATTATTACAATTAATGTCTAATATTTGAAAAACAATTATAATTATAATAAAAATAGTAAATAAAAATACATCTAAATAAAAAGTAATAATATTTTATTATTATTATTATTATTATATAATATCTTAATAAAACAACTAGTAATATTTATTATCATAATCATTAATGTTATTACTATAAAAATATTTTATGTTGATGTATTTATATTTTATTATTTTTATTGTAATCATGCTGACACAAATATTACACATTTATTGTAATAATAAAAAAAATAATGACAAAAAAACTAAATAAAAATTAATAATACATTATTAATATTATTAGAGGTATTTTTATATTTACATTGATTTCATTATTATATTGTGTTTTGAAATTTGAAAAACAATCATAATTGTTATAATAAAAACAAAGTAAAAATATATCTAAATAAAAAGTAATCATATTTTTTGATTATTATTAAAATATATATTTATTATAAAATATCTAAATAAAATAAATAATAATATTTATTATTGTCATTATATATATACTTTTCATTTCAATGTATTAATATTTTATTCATATAATAATTCTGCTTATGCTTTTTCAAATATTACAAATTTATTATAATAAAATTGATTTAATTATTCTAAAACATCTAAGTAAAACGAATAATAAATTATTATTATTATTATTATTATTATTATTATTATTATTATTAAATGTCTAAATACAATAAATATTTACCATTTATTTTATTTATTTTTTATAATATTTTTATTTAATATTACTATTGAAATACACTTCTTGTGCTTACAACCCTGAATCTTACCAAACCTTTGAAAATGATTTCACATTTATTCATTACTTAACCTCATGGTCCAAATGATTGTTTAATGGTCTTGTGTGTTGCCATGTTGATTTAAAATTCATAGGTTCATTGTTTTCACAGTCTGGTTTTAAATGCAAGGCTGTGTAGCATATCTGGCTTAAAATGAATTACCACTGTAGTCTTTCCTTTACACACTCTCTCTCTCTCTCTCTCTGCTTGTTCCTCCCGTGTTTCCTGTCACTGACTGATGCCATCATTAGCTGTGCCATCTGCGTCTGATGGCTAGAGACAGACGAGGCTTGTGTCCCACTCCGAGGGGATTGAGGCAGACCATCAATCCCTCTGACATGTGGCATACTGAGACAGACTAGCTCAGGCCCAGCTTAACTGAGCAGAGAGGAGTTCACTTGAATGTCCTGGCAATCTGGGGACAAACTGTAAGCATGTTGCAGTGCCACTTCAACATTTGTTCACAGTAATCAAAAAAAGGGCTGGTGTTTTTAGAGAGAAGGATTATTTGATTTCTTAGAAATGCAATCTTTGTATTCATGTTGGTTTTATTTCCGAAAACATGTTTATACCATTTGTAAATATAATTATTGTTGTTTGATTTTAACTAACCTTGCCTTATAAAACAGCAGAAGTCTAGGTTGGCTTTTTGTAAAAATCATTACCACAGTCACATTGTGACTTTAAGCCCAACAAAAAAAAGGTCAACATAATTTTAGAAAATGAAACTAGAAGATGTATTTTCAAGTCATTGTATCACTTATAATTTAAGCTATTTTAATATATCAAGTTAAAAAATACTCATGCATTCAAGTAATTTAATACTTAAATGATGATGGTTTTAAGAAGTAAGCTTGTATTGTGTGATGTGTTAGTGGCTCTAGCGCAGTTTGTGTGAAATAAACCCAGGTCATTGACAGGCCACCCTTATTGATTTCTGCATAACACACATACTGTAATTGACGTGACAGAGTGAAGCCAGTGACCTGAGCCCAGCTCACCTCCTGGGAAACACTATTGTTTCAGTCAGATATCAGCTTATAACACAAAACATCCTTTCTCTTTCTCCTGTTCTTCCTCCTCTTTTGTATTCAGTAAGACAAATGAGAAACCACTGAAAGGCCGTGTGTATTGACCTACATGTACATTTATTTATTTTTTACATGACATTTAAGGGTACTACATCCATCTTATTAAATTACTCAGCAGGGTAGTTTGCAGTCAGGTTTGGTTGCCTGTGCATCCTGTTACTACAATAAACATCTTTGCCATTAGTAATTATGGGAAAATTCTATGTTGTTTGTGCAAATGTGTATCTAGTCTAGATATACAACAGTTAATTGTGGAAACTGGGCAAACTACCTAATTATAAAAAAATTTTAGGCTTTCAGAATCTTCAAAAAGCTTTTTTTAATGAAAATTGTTATCTTGTAAAATATTTGTGGTCAAAAATTCCCAGCTTATAAAAAGCAGGGAACTGGATGAGATTCAGCAGTGAGAAAATTTGACAGAAACTCCAGTGAGGACTTTTTAGAGAGGAAGCGGATAACTGCAAGGATTTAAAAAAAAAAGAAAGATAGAAAAAATCCTTTGATCCTGTTCTGGTTGATCCGGAAATGGAATCTCTCAACACCTTCATTGCATTAGGATAAGATTGCATGTGAAATGCACATTCGGTGGTTTGTGCCATTTTTTGTGCACTGATGCTGTTTATAAGGTTCTAGCATGATTTGTGTATTTGGGGAATGTAAATAAGACAAGCTAAATTTACAGAAATGTAGCTATATTTTCAATGGAATTTTTCTCTGTTACATTTTAATTTCCCAGGTTTTTTTCTTTTTTTTTTCTGGGTAAAAATGTTAAAATATTCATCTAATGGTTTCTGTTATGTGTAAATGTATTTAGAAATTTGTATTTGGAAAAAAGTAATGTCATAATTATGTTGTTTTTTTATGTGCAACTTCAGTCAAGAGAATCAGAAACAATATACATTTTATGATAAATCAAGTAACATGTGAAGGCAGCATAAACTTCATAACTAGGCCTGCATGGAGTCTACAGCAATGAAGTTTGACAATTAATCATTTCTAAAGGTATACACACATCACCTTGCATGTTCGCTTAATAAATATATCAGATGCTTTGCATGTTTTCCCCTACTGTTAAATGTGATAAAAGTGTGTCGTTTCAGACCTAACAACACGCAACAGCTGTCGCTAGGAAATCATGCAAAGGCTTGTGCATATGACTTGTGCAGGCTTTCTGCTTGGATGAATGATCTCTCCGAAAGTCCCTCTCCATCTTTATGTCACCCAAATCCAGTAGCTGTCTTTGTGCCTGCAGTAAATCTCCTGATAGATGACTCTTCCCTTATTGCCTAAACTGTCACCTGGAATTACCTGAAGTTTCTCTGTTATTTCCTCCCACAGAATCTCATTAATGTTTGAAATCTCCTGCCTGCTGGTGTCAGACTATTGTTTGTTATAAAGAAGACAGGAAACGCATTACCGGTGAATCTTTTTCACTGCAGCTGTGGCCATGATCTGAACTTTTTAAAATGTGAGAGACTTGAAATGATTTCAGGCAGTGCATTATATGAACGTTTTGTTGTTGTTTTTTGTTTGTCACTGTTCTCGACCTGCTATCCCATCCTCTGTCCCTAATTCAATTTCAGTTACTGTATATATATAGCCTTTCCTTAACTAGGGATACTCTGGAGCCTTCTAAGTGATTTTAAAGTGCTTTTATGCTGCAGTAGACAAAGGGCAGGAAATAAATGGAGGGAAGGAGATGTATCTGTCTTTTGGGGAACAGATATGCTCATCGCTCCTCCCTGAGCTTGAGAATAAGAGGCACAGTGGGGGAGAGGGCAGTGAGGTGCTAATGATACACTGAAATAATGTTAAAGAGCAAGAAATAACAGTTTTGAACAAGGTTTTGGCCACCCCTGGTGACCACGAGAACATTAAGTAAAACTGCGATAGCGGTAATGAATGACTTTAGTGTCATAGGCCTGTGGCACCAAATTTAATTTAGGCAATACAGAAGGACTATTAAGGCAGAAGTCTGGTTGCAGTAATTACATTGGGTAAGATAATGCCATCTGCATTGAGAGACTATAGTGATGGTGAGTGATGGTGTTATTGAGGACATTCCCGGGGAATATATTCATTTATCCTTTATCTCTTTTGTGAGGCTCAAGGTTTTAGCTAATATGCTTAAATATACCCAGTGAACTGCTGTGTGATATTTCTGGAAGGACTTTACACTGCCACTTTGTCCTCATGAACGGTAGTATACTGTATATGTTCAAAAGCAGAGCTGGGTAGATTACTTATGAATTGTAATCAGTTACTGATTACAGATTACATGACAAAATTTGTAGTCTGTAATATAATCTCTTAGATTACACATTTTTAGTAACATAATCTGATTACTTTTGGATTACATTTGTGTTATCCCTTATTTGATAGCACATATATTGAATTAGCCTAATCTTGTACTATTTTGACAGATACAAAGAAACAATATATTCCACAAAATATATTTAATTTACCAACAAGAGCCACAATTGCTTCTTTTTCAAGTGCAATGTGTGGACAGTTAATACTTACAAAATACTGACACTAATGTGCCTTGCTGTTTGCTAGTAACACTGATTAAAACTTATAATTAATTACTTATAATTAAGTACATTTGGAAAACAGCTACATTACAAAAAACAATATTGAAAAACATGAAATTCACAGCAATATCACTGCTAGGTTAAATATTTAATCTAATAAAACACTAGAAGTGCATATGAATGTATCAATGAAAAACAAAAAAAATAGCTACATTGCAAACATGAATTTTGAAAAAGACTAAAAATGGAAGAAAAAAAGGAAATTTAGGAGAATCAATTAATTGTGAACAACTTATTGCCATTGTGTAAATAAAATGTAATCATGTAATCCATACAAAGTAACTGTAGTCTGATTATGAGTATTTTAAAAAGTAGTTTACTCTAATTACAAGTACTTGAGTTTTGGAATCTGATTACGTAATCCAGATTACATGTAATCCGTTACTACCCAGCTCTGTTCAAAAGTTTGGGGTCAGTAAATCTTTTTTATTCAGAAGTAACAATAAAGATATTTATAATGTCACACAAGATTTCTATTACAAATACATGCTACTTTTTTACTTTCTATTCCCAAAATAATCCTGAGGAAATGTATAACACAAATAATTAAGCAGTTAAACTGTTCAAGATTGCTAGTAAAAATTAGAAATGTCTCTTGAGCACCAGGTGAGTATATTAAAATGATTCCCGAAGGATCATGTGACACTGAAGACTAGAGTAAAGGCTGCTTTGCCATCACAGGAATAAATGACATTTAAAAAAATATATGAAAAAGAAAAGAGTTATTTTCGATTGTAATAATTTAGATTTAGAATGTTTCACCAAACACATGAACTGTGTGATGTCATGTGAGCAGTGTTTTATAATGAGGGTCTGTGCAGAATAAGGCCGGTTTCACACTGCAACCATGAACGCGGGGGAAATTAAGAAACTTTCAAGACTTTAAAACTTTTTGACCTACTTCTAAAAACAAATTTATAGTTGTCAAGAGAAATGAAGGTTTGGAGCTGCTGCTCTGGCGCTGTACATACGCTTCCATTATGAATACTTTGGCGATCCTGCAGCAGCAGTGACATATATACACTGACATGAAGTTAATGCAAAGCTCAAGCTTGCGGTGTGAAACAGGTGTAAAATGTATGGCATTTTAATACACAGATATAACTATAAATCAAGACATTCATTCCATTCCACACACACAACACTGAGGCACTCACTATTAAAGCAAGGAACTGCTAGTAAGTTCTCATCATGAGACACATGGCTCAAAGGGAACAACGAACACAACAAGTGCAAATAATCTAGTCAATAATGTCAAAAAGTTTGAGTTGTGCAAAAATGTCTGTGTTAAAATAAATCACAGCTATCTTATATTGTATAGGGATGGTCTTTGTCTTGTGTTTATAGGAAACCAGAAACCTTCCCGTTTTTCATTTTGATGGATATCACTCCGTAAACCCCTGAGCTTGTAAATCAATACTCCAATGTTTCAGTGCCGGATTCTGCTAATATCCATAGTGTTATACTGCAAGAGTCTGTCAGATACACCAATAACGGCAGCCAGGGCTTAAGGGAGTTTTATGAATTACACATTATGTACTATACTGTCACTTTTATTAAATTTGTATTTGCTTTGCATTTTTAAAGTTTGTTCTTCATAGAGCGCCAAGCCTTGCCACACATAAAATGCTATGTAAATTTCCTGTATGACCACACTTCATGCAGTATTAATTTATTTAATGGCTTTAATGCAAGTGCATTGTCTTTCATTGTGCCAAGAACTCATAGGCCCTGCAATAAACAACATTTCTTTACAGAGAATGACCGTCAGTTAAAAATAAACTAGATTAAGCTTTCTCAAAATGAAGTTGCCTGCTCATGTACTGTCGCCCACTCTCGTGGCAGCTCATTTATCTTCTTTAAATTTTCATCTCATGAAGAATTTTAATTTACGGTATCAAATTAAATTTCTGCAGCAGTGGTTGTTAATTGCCTAAATTAAATTTTGTGTCCCATCCAAAGCATGCATTATACTTTTATCAACCCCCGCTGGAAAGAATGTAAAAGAAGAGTGAAAAACAGATTGAAAGAATAATCCACATGTTTTGGCAGGGTTTAAATTTCCTGGCACAACAAGAATATTTTTCAACGCGTCTCTTTGTTCATGGACATCCCAGTTTTTACAGATATGCTAATAAATCAAACCTTTGTAGGAAGCTTATCTGGAGTCTCTTTAGCCCCTGTCATAGATTTTGCAGACATTACTAATGTAGCTTATGTATCAAATCATAAATAAAGTTGCAAATAGGAATGAAGAACAGGCAGTCAGTGTAAATGTAAACAAACTCTGTCAAAGATACTGGGTCAATTCTCTCTCACTGCTCAATAACACTTATGAACACTAATAAACACAGACATGAAGTGGCTCATTCTAATTTTCCCTTCTGCCAAAAAACTGGATGTGATGTCAAGGCTGAAAAGAGCTTTTGTAAACATTGTCCATGGCAGAGTGGACAGCCACTGAGGTGTTAAAACTGATTGTTTGGCCTGGCATTATGATTATGGTGTGTTTTGTGTTTATTCTGTCTGCTCTGTGGTGCTGCACATCCATGCACAGAACAGTAAATGAGTAAAGAAGCTTGCTTTGTGTGTGTTGGTCAAATGCAGGACTGTCAGAAACAATGTAGAGCATCATCTTCCTTATAAAGACACTGGCTACAGCTTGTTAGTTATGTAGCAGAGAACACATCCAAACACAATGCTGAATAAAATCTCAGTAATTGGGTTGTTGCTGTCAAGATCAGAAATAATTTCTGACTAGAATCACTGAAGTTAACAAGAATAAGACATACTTTTGTTTGTTTCACTGGGTTATCCAAACATAAAATGTCATCATATATCTAGGAATAATTTGTTATTTGAGTTTCTCTTTTGCTTTCTGAGCTTGTACTTACAGAAAATCCAAAAATCCTCAAGCTATCTGGATTGCAACTAGGGTTCAAAATCATACACTTAAAGCGCCAAGTGAGAGTAAAACTTGGCTTTAGCAAGTGAATAAAACAAAATTAATTGCCAGTTGGCAGATCATTTTGTTAGAAATGGCAACATTACATGATTTAAAACCAATTGTGTGCCCCTTGTGATGTAAGCAGTAGAATCAAAGCAGCACAAACTGTAAAACCTTAGTCCTAACCCTCACCTCTTCTAACTACAACATTTTTTCTTCTGAAAACCATGTTGTGACAAATGTATAGAATATTCTTCATGTTAAGCTTCTAAAACAGCAATAAGAAAAATTTCTGTTTTTGTTGCATATTCATATCACTGAAAGATTGAAACCGTAGAGTTGCAAGTGAATGAAATTTGAATGGAAAATATAAATAATTTATAACAATATAATTAAAATATAACCATCTATACTATATTTTTTTTTCTCAGGATTCTTGAATATCAAAAGATGTCCCACACAGAGCATCGAATCTTGGCTGTTGCATAAAGCTTTATATAGTGGTCTACCTAATTTACCATCTTGTACCTGGTTGCCAAACTTCTGCAGATGTTGATATTGTATTCAAATCTGAAGTCTTAAAGGGGTCATAAACTGCCTTTGTTTTTAATTTTGTCCACTTTTATACTGTTATTAATATTTTTAACATTTTGAATAAAAACATTACCGTCGGATTCAATATACAGTAGTCAGCACAGCATTTTAGTTTCAGTCTTTTTGAAAATCCCCTTGTAAAGGAATCTGCGGTAAATTGAAGTGAAAAAAAGGACCAAGTTCTACTGACGCCATCTGGAACTTATTTAAAAATAAAATTCATCCACTCTTTCCTAACGTTACGGTCAGTATGAAGGTGATTCAAAGACTTGGCACTTTACAGCGTCTTGTTGTCTTCTGAGCCATCTTTATAGTTGCTTTCTGCATAGACCTGTATGGAGCCCCGCACATGACATGCAAGAAAAAATAAATTAATTGTGCGCACGATTTACTAATTTGTTCCCTCAATGTATTAAAACGTGCACACGATTACTATTGCGTTCCCTCGATTTACTATTTCGTTCCCTCAATTTGCTAAATTGTGCGCACGATTTAGCAAATAGAGGGAACGAATTAGTAAATTGTGCACGCAATTTATAAATCGAGTGAACGAAATAGTAAATCGAGTGAACGAAATAGTAAATCGAGGGAACGCAATAGTAATCGTGTGCACGTTTTAGTACATTGAGGGAACAAATTAGTAAATCGTGCACACGATTTAGCCTAATATTTTTTCCTGCATGTCATGTTCGTGGCTCCGTAGACCTGCATTTGCTTCTCATGTTATTTACCATACATGTGCGAATTGTTTTGGGGGCTAAACAGGGATTGATGTAGAAGCAAGCGTGGATCTTCTTCTGCGAAGGCAGTATTTAGCCACACTATCACGTCATAAAAAGCACATTCCACAAGCCTGTTGTTTTGGCAGACTGGCTTCAGTATAAGCTGTTTTAAGACTAACAAGAAAGTTTTGAGTTCTGAAACTTACAGGATATTTTTATAGTACAATGACCTTGTATGTCAAAAGATCAGGGAAATTTTGATTTCTCAGTTCATGACCCTTTTAAATATGTAAAATATTAAATAAATGATGTTTTAAATCATTATTCCATTCTAATTCTTGTTCTGCTTGGTTTCTTCAGAGGTGACACCTAGTCCAGTGAAAACACCCTCGTCAGAAACCTCACCTGTGAGCTCGACCCGTCAGCACCGGGATTCTGATCGCTACTGTCAGCTGTGCAATGCTTGGTTCAACAATCCTGGAATGGCACAGCAACACTACGACGGCAAAAAGCACAAGAAAAATGCAGCACGTGCAGATCTACTGGAACAACTAGGGAAGACATTAGACATGGGAGAGATGAAAGGTACAGACTTAAACTCTCTGTTAATGGCTGTTTATGGCTGCATGATTAATTTGGCTGTTAGTTCATTAGATAATGAACAACTGAACTGAATGATAAAAGATTTGTATTGTTTTACTGTCCCGCAGGTCTTTGATGGAAATGAGAATGTTGATTATATTGGCCAGTGCAACTGCCTAGAAATGAATTGGTTATGCAAAATGATATATATAATTCATATTATCATATAATTAAGCTTGAAATGACTAGGTGTGATGCCATTAAAAGGTAAAGTAATTTATGTTTCACTGAAACAACCAACCCCAGAAGTATTTGCAATGGGGTCCAAAAGTCTGAGACCATTCTTCAAAATGGATCTATTTTACATTTTTCTTATTAAATAAAATCATTACAAATTATATTATCAGCATAGCAATTAAAATGAAAAGTAGCACTCAGGCTCTTTGAGTGTCACTTGATCAGTGTTAATCAAATATGTGTTTTATTTATTTATTTATTTAAAGCCTATAAACTGTGTCTGGCTTCAGTTTTATTTTTATTTATTTTTTGTAAGACTTGCCAATCACGCAGCACAATTATGTCACTCATCTTTTGATGCTGTGCGGTCTTCAAAAGTAACTGAATTGAAAAAGGAATTCAGAGTTGTGTGAATTTTTTATATGACTTTGTTACTCAAGGTATGAGAACTCAATGGCAAACTGTGAGGTCACAAGGATTGACCTATGTTGCTCATGTTATATTTCACAGTGTTTTTTTATTGAAGGCTATTCCCAACTCAGAGAGGTAGTTGGTGCCATGGGGCTCACTTCCTCGATAGATTATTGAAAGTGCTCACATAATACAATAAAACTTCTCAATGTGTCTTTTACTTCCCTTGCCTCTTCTCCAGCCTGGGCTCCAAGAGATTAAAAGCAATAGGTTTGTTCATCCAGAGACTTCAATACAGGCTATTAATCTCTGTGGGATGAAGAATGTGCTCTCCCGTTGTCTCATGGCTCACATTATGTCAATATCAATTACAAATACATTTTCTCTCAGGTGAGAAGGAAAGAGACCAGGCCAGCAGTCATTGCTGTGAGGGCTTCCACCTCCTAGCAGAACTATTAAGTAACATGGGATGTTTCAACTCATTAGAGCTAAAGGGACTCAATGCAGTACAGATCAAAGCTTCAGAGAGATTGGCGCTGTGAGACTGAGATGAACACTGAGCTGAAGTTGGGTTTAGTTTGTTTGGACTGAAGGTTATGCCTAGCTTAGCGTGATGGATTGTGAATTCCGAGCAGCCTTGTTAATGGAAGACACGCTGAAGACTTGGCCAGGCTTATAGTGACTATTACTCTGTCAGCACAAGGTTAAAATGGAAAACAATAAGCCTGAGTGCCGAATGAGAAAGTTATCAGATTTATGAATTATTTGAGTTGATTTTGTCATACATCCTGCTTCTCATTAAAGCTCAGACTTTTAGGTAACATTTTAAAGTAGGGGAGATCACTGTTTTCGGTCCACGTTTCCCCTTTAACTGTAAAACAAAACAATTGTGGTTTCAAACCACTCTTTATGGTGAGAACATGACAAACACTAAACGTTTTTTTAAATTCTTTACACTTTTCCAGTCATTTTTTCTTAACAAAATAATAGGGATGCACCGAAATGAAAATTATTGGCCGAAACCAAAAACCGAAAAAGAGAAAACCAAGGCCGAAAACCGAAACACCGAAAGAAATTATGCCAATTATTAGTACAATTGCATTTATTGCTATGACCGTGTACTAACTTTACTAAAATTGAGACATTGCAATTGCATAAATTAATATTAAAGTTTCAAAGATAATGACAATTACATAAATAATAAAAAACATAAAAATACATAATTACAAATTATGCAAATATTTATTAAGCACATTGCAACAATGCACAGTATTAAAATAAAATTCTAACTAAAAATGTATCCCACTCATGTGTATATTAAATAATAATGTACAGGCCTACTGGCCTGCAGAAAGGTTTTAAAATGAACTCTCATAAAAACAAAGTGCATTTAGGAGAAGTGCATTCGAAATTTTTCTCTGTAGGACTAGAAAGTGCATTACTTCTCCAGTATAGGCAGGAGGGTTATCACTTCTGGGGATGGGGACTTCAGACAGATAACCATCTAGCTGTTGAGCAGTTGAGCTTGTCATCTGCCTGACATTTGAGAAATATTTGAGAGAGTGTATATAAATAGGGCCAGGGGATAAATAAACATTTTTATCAAATTAAAGCAGGAATCTAGCAGAAAATCTAGCAGAAATATGGCTACAATCTGATATTATGCATGTATATGTATATATATATATATATATGTGTGTGTGTGTGTGTATATATATATATATATACATATATATATATATATATATATATATATATATAATGTCACATATATAGTAGCCTAAGAACAAAATAGCCAACGTATTATTATTATTTGAGGCACTTTCTTGCAGAATTTCACTGAACATATCAGACAACGAGGGTGCATGCCCCTCATCTGGTGCAGAGACGAGTCTTTTTTTCTGCACTCTGATCTGTCTCCTGCGCTTGGCGCTTCTCCATCTCCACGCGGGTTCTCCGCATCCAGCGCGGCATGGATTATTTCTTGTGCGCTCTGGCTTATTTCCGCATCCAAGTAATGGTCTTTATAATGCGGATCAAGCACATTCGCGATTAAGTGCAGAAGATCCGAAAAGATCTCAGTAAGACGTGTGCTAACATACTCTATAAGACTGTACTTTTCTTTGTTTTCACTTCGTGGTCCGTCTCAATCTCTGTGTTAGGAGACGCTTTAGTGCTGAGAATAAAGGAATAAGAAGAGAGAGAATGCTCTCTATTAAGACCCACTGGTGTGAAGTGAATGTCGCAGGGAGCTCGTGGTCTGCGCTATGCAGGTGCACGTGCAGGTCGCGGTTTCTGTTTGCGTCATCATAACATTTCGGCCGTGTTGTTTCGGTGATAAAAGTCTTTCGGTGGCCGAATACTCGGTGCATCCCTACAAAATAATAAATATCGTAATAGAAAAAAGCTTGTGCTTACAGTATAGCTGAAATCACAGCACAGGCATTGTCTTTATGTTATGTGTATTTGATTTCTTCACACGACAGCTTGATTATACAGTGGTGGCAAAAATGATTAAAACACTAATATTTTCAGCAGCTAAAAATGGTTTTAAAGTCAGTTATTTCTAACTTTTGCTATAGTATGTCAGTAGGAAATATCAGTTTACCTTAATTAATTGCCATTAATTGTAACAATCAAGAGTTTTTGATTGCGCAATGAGTCTGACATCATCAGATCTGATCATCATCAGTCTGTCTGGAATGACATGAAGAAACAGAACAAACTGAGACGGACTAAATTCAGAAGAACTGTGGCAACGTCAACATGCTTCAAGAAACCTTCCTGCAAAGCTGCAGTACTGTTAAAAGTTTTAGACACCTATGTAACAATGCTGTAAAATGAGGAAGCTGTCAAAAATAATGTCATGAATAGATTTTCTTTATCAATTAACTTCTATTAACTAAATGAAATCAACATTTCGTGTGTTCATCCTTTGTGTTTAAAGCAGCTTTAGCACTATGTGCACTTGCGCAGCTAGTTTTTCAGGTAGCTTTGCAGGTAGGTCTCTTGAAGCGTCTTGGGAGACATTGCCACAGTTCTTCTGAATTTAGTCTGTCTCAGTTTGTTCTGTTTCTTCATGTCATTCCAGACAGACTGATGATGATCAGATCAGATCTCTGTGTGGAGTGCTGGCTGGTTGGTTATGTAGTTGGTTACCATTTCTGATAACAGAAATGGTAAAACTTATAAATGAAAACTCTTTTATTGAGAATTTGGCTACATTAAAACACGGTTTGTGAGCACAGAGAGGACAGAAAATGTAAATGTAAATACAACGTAATGACGTTGTGAATATGCTAATTAGCATATGATGTCATCTAGTGACATTTAGCAACTTTTTTAAGCAGGCTTCAGCTAGTTTCCATTGAAAGAAGTTGGCAACACTGGTGGTGCAGCTCAAATGAGTAGCGCTGTTTCATTCCCCTTTTAGCGCATAAACATCGAACATTTATCAAACTCTTGTTATCGTTTTATCGAGGAAAATTGTTTCGCAATAATTATCGTTAGCATATTATCGCCCAGCCCTAATTCCCCAACTTGACTTACAATTTCTTTCAGTTTAAATTGATGCAAGGTGCTACAGTTATCCCTGGCCTCCCCTATATATCTTTCACACATATTTCCTCTTCACTGGGTTAAGGAGGGAAAAATGGATGGGCCAACCATGTCTGCAATTTTCCCCCCGGCTGCCCGTTCTCACTGTCTGCCCTGCAAGGTCTCTCACTAATGTCACCTAGTCATTACTCCAGCCAGGAAATGTCAGCACAGACACTGCAGCGTTCAGTAGTACGCCTCTGATGGCTTCTCTCCAACGTGATTATCAATTAGTAATGATGTGGCAAATCAACCTAACAGCCAGAGCTAGAGAGAGAGAGAGAGAAAGAGTTTGCCAGAGAGGGAAATGTTGCTGGAGAACTTGCTGTCTAATTCATCGGGCTGGGAGCTGCTTTTGGCAGGCTCATCTTTCACACAAAGCGTTAGCACCTACAACACTTGCCTCTGTCTCTCTTTCAGTATCCATTCCATGTTTTTTCTCCTTCTGTCTGCTCGCCTTAGATTTTTCTGCATATTTCTCTGTTTGCATATATCTGTTCCGGGCATCCTGTGTTGTCTGATGTTCAGAGCATCAGAGAGGGTGGCAGCAGTCACACTTTGAAGACTGCAACATCATGAAATATTCATAGCTTTTCTGTTGAGCACTGTGTCTGCATAGTTTCTGATGTATTCGTGTGTGTGTGTGCATATCTGTGAGTGCATGGCACGTATTCTTGGGCTAAACTGTTACTTTTGTGTTCTGTAGATTTTTTGGGAGGGTAAACATCAAGGGCTTCTCCTACATTTTTCTACATTGTTGAAAAAGGGCCACTATCCAGGTGATACCAGTTGAACATTAAAAATTTTTATACACCCATAAACTTAAACTGTATACAGTTATTGGTAAGCTGTCCTCATTTTAACAGAGAATACTGATATAATTCAAGCTGATATGATTTCAGAAGTGATTATGGCTCTTTTTTCTTTTGTCATCACCAAGCCAGTCAGGCGACGCCTGTGACAAATTCCATCTATCCTAACACAGTCCTGCTGGTTAATTGGAAAGACAAGTTTGGAGATATAATTTGGCTCATCTGGTAATCAGCGTCTTCACTCCAAAGGACTGTGCAATTACATTCTTCCTGCCTAGTGCCTCAGTGTACAAGCCATTAGTTGTACGTGCCACCCTTAAACCGATCGAGGAGTGTTGGTGGTTGTGAGTTCATTCCAAGGTGACATGTTATCTGTATTCTTTTAAGCTTTGTTGAAATTATATTTTATTGTATTGGTAAGAAAGATGTTAGCTCTTGTTTTTAAAATGATATTGGAAAGACCTGAAAAGCAGAACTTTTTTTTTTGTAGCTTCAATGTGAACCATGAAAAAGATCTTATTTAAGACGTCTTGCACCAGCAGTTGTCAGAATTTATTTAAAGGATAGTTTACCCCAAAATTAAAATTTTGTCATCATTAACTCATCCTTATGTTGCACTTTCATCTGTAAAAAACAAAAGAAAATGTTTTAACATGTCTTTACACTCTGTGTCTTTACACAGCTGGTACAACAGCTGTCACTAAGATGGTATCCTTACTACTATGCTACATTTAGGGGTCAGTTTGTTTTCTGCAGAAAAAAAGAAAGTCATGCATGTAAATGGTGACCACATTTTTATTTGGGGTAAACTGTATAAGGTACTTTTATCACATAATTGAGATACTGTGATTATTAGTATGTGAATGTAATCAGAAAATGCTAAATTAATTTTGTTGTATTATATGTGCACTTCTAAATACGGGCGCTAGCCGTGGGCTTTTTCAATTTGATATGGTTGATATATTTTCTTCTCGAGCAGAAGTGGATCAGTGTTTGCTGAATTACCCACCATTTAGATGCCATCTGCGTGTCACTGTACAAATCTGGGCATGTTTTTCTCATTCATTGTTGTTTAGCATATTTTTGCTCATGTCTGAATTCACACAGCAGAGCTGATGACGAATTGAGGCAGAAACATTGTCTATTTACAGTGCAAACATGCTGATTCAAGCCTGTCCGACAGGTTAGTGGCTTATAATGTGCTGAATATGACAGGATGTTGTGTATTTGACCTCTGCCCTCATGATCACTGCCCATGTAAATGATGTAGTATTTGGAACACCTTATACTTTATAGAATCGTATTATGCTAATTTCTCCATATAAACATATGCTTAGGTTTTCTGGCATACTGAGAGGGTCAGAGTAGTTTGTAGTTTGTTTACCAAGGCTGCATTTCTGATTTCATGATTTCTGAAGGATTGTGTGACACAGAGAATGAGAGTACAGGTGCATCTCAATAAATTAGAATGTCATGGAAAAGTTCATTTATTTCAGTAATTCAACTCAAATTGTGAAACTCGTGTATTAAATAAATTCAATGCACACATACTGAAGTCTTTGGTTCTTTTAATTGTAATGATTTTGGCTCACATTTAACAAAAACCCACCAATTCTCTCTCAACAAATTAGAATACTTCATAAGACCAATAGAAAAAAACATTTTTAGTAAATTGTTGGCCTTCTGGAAAGTATGTTCAGTTACTGTACATGTACAGTCGTGGCCAAAAGTTTTGAGAATTACATAAATATCAGTTTTCAAAAAGTTTGCTGCTAAACTGCTTTTAGATCTTTCAGTTGTTTCTGTGATGTACTGAAATATAATTACAAGCACTTCATACGTTTCAAAGGCTTTTATCGACAATTACATGGCATTTATGCAAAGAGTCAGTATTTGCAGTGTTGGCCCTTCTTTTTCAGGACCTCTGCAATTCAACTGGGCATGCTCTCAATCAACTTCTGGGCCAAATCCTGACTGATAGCAACCCATTCTTTCATAATCACTTCTTGGAGTTTGTCAGAATTAGTGGGTTTTTGTTTGTCCACCCGCCTCTTGAGGATTGACCACAAGTTCTCAATGGGATTAAGATCTGGGGAGTTTCCAGGCCATGGACCCAAAATTTCAACATTCTGGTCCCAGAGCCACTTAGTTATCACTTTTGCCTTATGGCACGGTGCTCCATCGTGCTGGAAAATGCATTGTTCTTCACCAAACTGTTGTTGGATTGTTGGAAGAAGTTGCTGTTGGATGGTGTTTTGGTACCATTCTTTATTCATGGCTGTGTTTTTGGGCAGAATTGTGAGTGAGCCCACTCCCTTGGATGAGAAGCAACCCCACACATGAATGGTGTCAGGATGCTTTACTGTTGGCATGACACAGGACTGATGGTAGCGCTCACCTTTTCTTCTCCGGACAAGCCTTTTTCCAGATGCCCCAAACAATCGGAAAGGGGCTTCATCGGAGAATATGACTTTGCCCCAGTCCTCAGCAGTCCATTCACTATACTTTCTGCAGAAGATCAATCTGTCCCTGATGTTTTTTTTGGAAAGAAGTGGCTTCTTTGCTGCCCTTCTTGACACCAGGCCATCTTCCAAAAGTCTTGGCCTCACTGTGCGTGCAGATGCGCTCACACCTGCCTGCTGCCATTCCTGAGCAAGCTCTGCACTGGTGGCACTCCGATCCCGCATTTGAATCCTCTTTAGGAGACGATCCTGGCGCTTGCTGGACTTTCTTGGACGCCCTGAAGCCTTCTTTACAAGAATTGAACCTCTTTCCTTGAAGTTCTTGATGATCCTATAAATTGTTGATTTAGGTGCAATCTTAGTAGCCACAAAATCCTTGCCTGTGAAGCCTTTTTTATGCAACGCAATGATGGCTACACGCGTTTCTTTGCAGATCACCATGGTTAACAATGGAAGAACAATGATTTCAAGCATCACCCTCCTTTTAACATGTCAAGTCTGCCATTCTAACCCAATCAGCCTGACATAATGATCTCCAGCCTTGTGCTCATCAACATTCTCACCTGAGTTAACAAGACGATTACTGAAATGATCTCAGCAGGTCCTTTAATGACAGCAATGAAATGCAGTGGAAAGGTTTTTTGGGGATTAAGTAAATTTTCATGGCAAAGAAGGACTATGCAATTCATCTGATCACTCTTCATAACATTCCGGAGTATATGCAAATTGCTATTATAAAAAAACTGAAGCAGCAACTTTTCCAATTTCCAATATTTATGTAATTCTCAAAACTTTTGGCCACGACTGTACTCAATACTTGGTAGGGGCTCCTTTTGCTTTAATTACTAACTCAATTCGGCGTGGCATGGAGGTGATCAGTTTGTGGCACTGCTGTGGTGGTATGGAAGCCCAGGTTTCTTTGACAGTGGCCTTTAGCTCATCTGCATTGTTTGGTCTCTTGTTTCTCATTTTCATTTGACAATACTCCATAGATTCTCTCTGGGGTTCAGATCTGGTGAGTTTGCTGGCCAGTCAAGCACACCAACACCATGGTCATTTAACCAACTTTTGGTGCTTTTGGCAGTGTGGGCAGGTGCCAAATCCTGCTGGAAAATGAAATCAGCATCTTCAAAAAGCTGGTCAGCAGAAGGAAGCATGAAGTGCTCCAAAATTTCTTAGTAAACTGGTGTAGTGAAAAAAACACAATGGACCAACACCAGCAGATGACATTGTACCCCAAATCATCACAGACTGTGGAAATGTAACACTGGACTTGGGCTATGAGCTGCTCCACCCTTCCTCCAGACTCTAGGACCTTGGTTTCCAAATGAAATACAAAACTTGCTCTCATCTGACTTTGGACCACTGGGTAACAGTCCAGTTCTTCTTCTCCTTAGCCCAGGTAAGACTACTCTGACATTGTCTGTGGTTCAGGAGTGGCTTAACAAGAGGAATACAACAACTGTAGCCAAATCCTTTGTTGCGTCTGTGTGTGGTGGCTCTTGATGCCTTGACCCCATCCTCAGTCCAATCCTGTTAACAATTCTGTTAACATGCTTGGATACAGCACTCTGTGAACAGCCAGCTTCTTCGGCAATGAATGTTTGGGGCTTACCCTCCTTTGTGAAGTGTGTCAATGATTGTCTTCTGGACAACTGTCAGGTCAGCAGTCTTCCTCATGATTGTGTAGCCTAGTGAACCAAACTGAGAGACCATTTTGAAGGCTCAGGAAACCTTTGCATGTGTTTTGAGTTGATTAGCTGATTGGCATGTCACCATATTCTAATTTGTTGAGATAGTGAATTGGTGGGTTTTTGTTGAATATGAGCAAAAATCATCACAATTAAAAGAACCAAAGGACTTAAAATACTTTAGTCTGTGTGCATTGAATTTATTTAATACACAAGTTTCACAATTTGAGTTGAATTACTGAAATAAATGAACTTTTCCATGACAATCTAATTTATTGAGATGCACCTGTAATAGCTTCTGAAATTTCAGCTTTGTCATTACAGAAATAAATTACATTTTAAAATATATTCAAATAGAATAGTAATTCATTTTACATAAAGAAAAAAAAACTTTTTCTAAACAGCTGACTCCAACATTGAACCTCACTTTATATAAAGAAGGAAATGAAAAATGGCTAAGCAAATAACTTTTAAATTAAAAGAGTAAATATGTAGCTAAAGCCTGTTTGAAGCAGAGTCCTAAAGCACCTAGTTGCTACACATTAGTGTCTGCTGAAATCCCAGCTATGGTGAGTGTGTCCTGGTATCTTATGTGATTATTGATGGCAAAATTAATTGACTCTTAGAGTGTAATGATTAGTGACTAAGTGTCTAACTATTATTCGAACTACTTTAATTTGGATAAACTGTAGGGTCGACAGATGGGAATCTCAGTAAGTGAGTATGTCCCAGGGCATGTCCCAGTTCAGTGGTGTTATGATCCCTGACAATGCCAGAAGCCTAAGGTGATAATATCCCTGAAGGCATCATTAAACTTTATTGTGTTCTAAGAATTCTGGAAGCTGTTTGTTCCATTCAATCTACTTCACATTTTTATTCTGAATAACACTCTCAGCCAAATGGTCAAAATGTAATTTCAAATGTATAGACAAATAATTTCCTTGAAAATTCTACTTTTCTATTTAAGTGAGTGTTCATCTCCATCCATATGTGAAAAATAATATACAGCATATATGTATAGTAAAAAGGGCAACATTCCATCTAATTTTTTCCACTTGTGGTTCCTCTATTCCCATTCAGAGGATATTCTGTGCTAAAGGTAATAAATCTGAGGCAGGGGTGACACAGATGAGAGAGACTTCATGGGAGCTGCCCACTGGTCGACTCTTCATTGCTCATGTGTTCCGTGGGCAGCGCAACAAGCGGAACGGATGGCTAACATTGATGGATGCCTGGGCGTTGCTCCATTATTTCACCTGTCTAAGACTTGATGGTTGCTCTGTCAATTCTTTGTCATCAGTTAGGAACCTAGGTGTGCTACTTGATCGCAATCTTTCCTTAGAAAGCCACGTTTCTAGCATTTGTAAATCTGAATTTTTCCATCTCAAAAATATATCTAAATTACGGCCTATGCTCTCAATGTCATATGCAGTAATGTTAATCCATGCATTTATGACCTCAAGGTTAGATTATTGTAATGCTTTATTGGGTGGTTGTTCTGCACGCTTAGTAAACAAACTACAGCTAGTCCAAAATGCAGCAGCAAGAGTTCTTACTAGAACCAGGAAGTATGACCATATTAGCCCGGTCCTGTCAACACTGCACTGGCTCCCTATCAAACATCGTATAGATTTTAAAATATTGCTTATTACTTATAAAGCCCTGAATGGTTTAGCACCTCAGTATTTGAATGAGCTCCTTTTACATTATAATCCTCTACGTCCGCTACGTTCTCAAAACTCAGGCAATTTGATAATACCTAGAGTATCAAAATCAACTGCGGGCGGCAGATCCTTTTCCTATTTGGTGCCTAAACTCTGTAATAACCTACCTAACATTGTTCGGGAGGCAGACACACTCTTGCAGTATAAATCTAGATTAAAGACCCATCTCTTTAACCTGGCTTACACATAACATACTAATATGCTTTTAATATCCAAATCCGTTAAAGCATTTTTAGGCTGCATTAATTAGGTAAACCGGAACCGGGAACACTTCCCATAACACCCGATGTACTTGCTACATCATTAGAAGAATGGCATCTACGCTAATATTTGTCTGTTTCTCTCTTATTCAGAGGTCCCCGTAGCCACCAGATCCAGTCTGTATCCAGATCAGAGGGTCACTGCAGTCACCCGGATCCAGTACGTATCCAGACCAGATGGTGGATCAGCACCTAGAAAGGACCTCTACTGCCCTGAAAGACAGCGGAGACCAGGACAACTAGAGCCCCAGATACAGATCCCCTGTAAAGACCTTGTCTCAGAGGAGCACCAGGACAAGACCACAGAAAACAGATGATTCTTCTGCACAATCTGACTTTGCTGCAGCCTTGAATTGAACTACTGGTTTCGTCTGGTCAGAGGAGAACTGGCCCCCCAACTGAGCCTGGTTTCTCCCAAGGTTTTTTTCTCCATTCTGTCACCGATGGAGTTTCGGTTCCTTGCCGCTGTCGCCTCTGGCTTGCTTAGTTGGGGTCACTTCATCTACACCGATATCGTTGACTTGATTGCAAATAAATGCACAGACACTATTTAACTGAACAAAGATGACATCACTGAATTCAATGATGAACTGCCTTTAACTATCATTTTGCATTATTGACACACTGTTTTCCTAATGAATGTTGTTCAGTTGCTTTGACGCAATGTATTTTTTTTAAAGCGGTATATAAATAAAGGTGACTTGACTTTTCAAAAAGCATTTGAGAGGCAAAAGGCCAGCTGGGAGTCACCACAAGCTCCACGGCTCTGCCACATCCTCTCAGTGTCAGAACCCAAGAGAGTGTGTGTGGGGAATAAAGCAAGTGGGTGTATCTATCCCACCAATAAAATATACCAGCTGAACTAAACAGTTGATGATATGGTCAGCTGAATCGGTACCCACAAAACTCAGCAGACTTTTTATATAGAATTATGCAGAAATTTCTACCCAAAAAATTAGTGCAGAAAACACAATAAAAATATGCAAATTCCTTCTGGGCCTTCAGCCTGAGACAAACCATGGACACCTTGTACAAATGTTAAAACTACTGAAGTCAAAAAATATTTTGTTTATGACCATGTATCAAGGAGCTTTAAAAAGTTGTGGAGGGAAATGCCATTTTTTTGCTGTGCTTTTCAGTTTCACTGTTTCTGATATGATTAGCAAGTTTTAAAAACTGCTGCTGGCTGCCCAGTGGCAGAAATAATCAGACTCTTGGGTATAACACAGATAGACACAAGGAAGACTTTGCTCCTGGTCTGTCAGTCTTTTTTTTTTTTTTGCCAACCTGCTGTAATACACAGCAAGCGCGTATCAACAGAGGCAGAAAACTCTAGATCTATGAGAATAAGTAAAATTAAGCATAATGATAAATCAACAGTACAACATGAATTTCTCCATGCCCTTCTCCTGCAAATGTTGTTTATGGTTTTAACTCAATTTGGAGAGGAGGAGATTGCAGAGGCAATTTCTCAGCTGCAATATCATTAGTGCAACATGACAGCAATTACACGGGACGCTTAATCCATAACGGGGGCGCAGGCGGGAAACAGCACTGATAGAGATCCAAAATGCTGCTGTGTCGCATTAGTAACAAGGTTTTTGCTGTCTAGAGTCAACACACAAATAGGTAGAGGAAAGTAACTAACTGTAAGTAGTGATGCTACTAACTTAACTAAATTTTTTTAGCAGTGTGAATACTTTTTCCAACAAGTAGAAGTGTGACAGAATGCTATATTAGCCTACTTTATTTTTTGTCTAATTTTATTTTATAGCAGGGCAAGCTGAGGCTGTGATCAGACATGCTCTGTCTTTTTTGTCATATATAATAAATACACTTGTTTATTTAAATAATTCAACAAATAAAGTTTTGAGGTATAGTATTTTTTGAATCAGTAATATAAATGAGCTTTCTTGGTTGTTTTGAATATAAATTAAGCACAAGTTCAATTTAATGTTAAAGTATATTCTGACTGTTTAAAAACTACTTAAAATTCTGAGAAACTTTAAAGTTTTAAAGTGGCTTCCCCTCTGAATAATAATGTGAAGTGTTATTTCATTTAGGCAAAATTTCACTCTTCTTATGAGATGCATAGCTGCACAAGAGTGTCACAGTTTGCAGCTTCCCCTCTCTTGCCCTTACGGGTGCAACAACATCAGTATCCCAAACTGGATTACAAGCCACATGGCCTTCTCAAATATTTATAATGTCACTTGACACACACACACAAGAACAGAGGAATGCCTCCTCAAAGGTCCAACTCCCTAGAAACGGATCGCATTTCATGGAGAGACCTTCCAATGTAATTTCATAGTTGTTCTTAAAAACAAAAATAAATAAATAAAATGGCTTGACATTTCTATATTTATATCTCTTTAATTGATTCTCTCAACACACACATTCCCTCAGGGTATGGTAATCATGAGAGTTGATCAGGCAGAACTGCGAAACACAGCCGAGCAGTGACCCGTGCTGAGCCTCGGCTGACTGAGAGAGATAGAGACCAGCGTTATCTCATTCCCCAGTTAGTCCTTCTGTTCTCAGGAATTACATGATAAGGCTTTATTGACCACTCTGCTTTCAGCTTAGTGTGGTGCAGAGGCCGTGGACAAAAGATAGTCAAAGACATGTATGCATTTATGCATGTAATGTTATTTTATTATAATTCACCCCACATTTTGTCCTCTAAATGCTGTAAAGGTGATGTCACTGAATGACATACATAATGAGATTTCACAGCTGAATTTTCTTACTACGACTGTAATGTTAGATTATGTGCATTTGTATTTGCACTTGCTAAAAACACAAATTTGTATGTCTCTCTTTTCTGTGTAGGTCTAAAACGCTGCTACACATGTGATGTCTGCAGCGTCACACTGAATTCAGTGGCACAGTATCATGCACACCTGCAGGGCTCCAAGCACCAAAACAAGTAAGTGCCAACGTGCACCTCATGCCAAAAAAATGCTTGTTTTTGGAGGTTGTTTTTTTGTTTTTCATTTATGGAATATGTATTTTGTATTTTTGATAATAGCAATAAAAAAAAGCTAAATTAAAAATTTTTAAAATGAATAAAATTAATACAATTTTATATTTTGTAAATAAGTAAAATAGCTAAATTAAATCTTGCATAAAATTTCACATGCCAATATTAATGCAGTCCATCTCAATGCATAAGGTATTCAAAGCTTCTGAAACTCATTACCAAACCATTTCACTTTAATATAATGAAGCAAAATGGTATGTGTATGTATATATACTGTATATATATATATATATATATATATATATATATATATATATATATATATATATATATATATATATATATATATATATATATATATATATATATATATGAATACTAATACAAATGGAGCACAATAGTTTAGTTTACTAGACAGATTTCCTAGATGTGGTGGTACATATAGGTTCCAGGGCATTTTTGAATGTTCCTTGATTGTTATTGAATTTTTGGACTGTTCTTCTTTCATTTATCCCTAAAGTGGAGTTTTTTTCCCTTTGATATACTACCTCTTATGCTTGCTCACAGTTGTCCAGTCATCTGATTTGGCAGTCTGACCGTTTGTTCTGAATTTACCCCTTCTTTCAACACTCTGCTCCAAGCGTGTTTGAAGCAATTACTCCATGATTTTGGTGCTGACCCCAGTTCCTCTGTTTACACACACATGTGGCTCATTAATCGGGCAAACAGGAGCACATCCAAAATAGAGATTTTAGTGGGCACTGAGACTGGACTCTGAGTCAGCTGTCCATCACTTATTAAAAATCCTTCTCCGTTGCTACTCACTAGACAAAATCTGCTGCTCTATAACTGTGAGCCCTGTAAAAAATATAAAGTACATCCTGACTCCATCATAGCTGTCAGATGTCCAGACCTTTTATCACCTTCTGCCATCATATTGGATGTCTTCCCTGTCATTCCCCAGTAGCATATGTTTTGGGGCTGTACTGTTCAGAACTCTGCCTGCTGATCCTTATCTAGGTGGTTTGTTTTTTGTGTGGACCACCTCAATGAGTTGACTGAGATACAAATACATACTGTCACACAAACATTTAGTCAAACACACAAAGCAGCATATAATATGATTTCTGTGATGCAGGATTTGGCTAAATTCGGATAAGTGTTGTACACTTAAATTACAATATGGACTAATATTTGTGAATATTAATCAGTGAAAAGACATTAATGCTTTGTTTTGTCTACTACACGTTGTCATCAAAGATAGGGTTGCTCCGATCAGGATTTTTGAGAACTATCACCGATCACAGAAAGCAGTATCTGCTGATCCGATCATGATACCGATCTTTTTAACGCTTTCTTTTTATCATGTAGAATTATTTATAGTGAATAAATTATTCAATGTTTTTTTCTTTTGCATTTACTTTTAGATTTATATATTAAGTTGCTTAAAGAGGTCATATGATGCTGCTAAAAAGAACATTATTTTGTGTATTTGGTATACTGAAATGTGTTTATGCGGTTTAAGGTTAAAAAACGCATTATTTTTCACATACTGTACATTATTGTTTCTCCATTATGCCCCACCTTCTGAAACGCATAATGCTCATTGGTCTGAAAAGTGAGGTGTGCTGTGATTGGCCAGCTATCCAGTGCATTGTGATTGACGAGACATAAACATTAAACCCCATTATAAACGTGATATAAACTTGATTTCTAGTCGTGTACTCTTCTGGAAGGCCAAACAAAGTAGTTTTGCTTTCTCAACGAAACAGCGTCACACACCGCAGCATTGAGTGAGCGAAGGCTGGAGGCCTAGAGTGAGCCGTAGCCTAGAGTGAGCAGAGGCCGACTTGAGTGAGCAGAGGTGGGCCGGCTTGAGAACAGCGCGGCCGGTGGATTCTACGAAGGAGCTTGCGGCAACCACATGTGTTCACGCAAAGAAGGTGTGGTTTCAGTAACCGCAGTTATTCTTGTTATTGTTAAAGCAAAAGCACTTTATTTGGTCTTCCGAAAGTAGATGCATTTAGGAATCTTTAAGATTACTTACAACAGAACAGCAACGCATTTTATGGATGACCATATTATTATTTTGAAAGATGAAGCATGCGATAATGGAAAGGGGCGTTATATTTCCAACGAGTGCTTGCAGTGTTCGGCCAATCACAATGCACTGGGTCAGCTGACCAATCAGAGCAGATTGTGCTTGTGGAAGGAGGGACTTTGTAGAAAACGACGCGTTTGCGAGAGGCGGGGCATAGAGGACCTACAGTAATGTACAGTATTTGAAAAATAATTAGTATTTTTTGAACATTAAAGTATGTAAACATATTCTGTTACACCAAATACACAAAATAATGATCTCTAAAAAAGCATCATCTGACCTCTTCAAGAACTTTAAGAACTTTAAATTATTGCCTTGTTTATCTAAAAGTGCTCTTTTCCTTTAAACCTAGCAAAAAAAACATAGCCTATGTGTATATGCATTCATGGTGTAATTACTACATTTTTATGTCAATGCATGTTTATTATTATTGCAAACAATGTGCTGTTACTTTAATTCAGTGCATGCCACGCAGCAAAAAATAGACTCGGGACACAATCTCTGCACTACTGCAGATGCACTGCTATTAAACACTCTGCCAGACCACAACCGTGTGTGCAGTGTGAAATCTTTAAACTGTTAAGATGAGTGCAGAAAAAATATGCACCACATACGCACTGCAAATGGAGTAATGTGAACCTGGCATTAATATGTGTGTGCATGAGCGCATGGTCTTCAGGAGAGCGTGTGAGTGTTGAATGGTTTAAACACTGGCAAGAATTAAAACAAACTTTTGTGATGATGCAAACTGCCTCGATGCATGTGACAATTCCTGTGTCGGCTGTGCAGCATGCTGCTCACTTATAGTGCAGATGCGATGTGATTTGAAGCCATAAGTATTTTGAGAGAGAAAGAGATCATGCTGTGATTCATTCACACTGTTTATGAAATTATGTCTTACAGAAACTTTTTCAAATGACTAAAAGTTATTTAATAAAGAAATATGAATTGAACCTTACATAAAGAATTGTAATTATTTCACCCGTGCCAGACAGAGACTGAGATAATGACGCTGCATGTCATGCCAAACCTCTCACAGCATCATTAGCTTGAAATCAGTTTTATGAGATCTGCCTTTTTAGAGACCGCAGATAAATCATGCCAAAGTGATTATCGCCAGATTGTGATCAGTAGCCGATCAATCGGAGCACCTCTTATCAAAGACACTCCACATGAACTTCATCTCTGGAGCTGCTTTGAGAGTTCACTTCACAAGCATTTCATTTGATAAAAACAATCATCAGATATACGCAGAAACTCAATTACAGTATACACACACATGTACAATGAGGAAATTCAGTTTGCACTCTTGGTGGGGGATGGTGAAACAAATGACCATCTTGTGTTAAGAGTATCAGTAAGTCTGCAGATCAATAGATACACTCCACATCTCCTCAGACAGACTAAATCAAGCCTCCTGCCTTTTCCTTTTTTCATTCAGTCAAGCACACTCCCAGCCAACAAGCCAAATATTGTTCTCTTGCCAAATTGAGAACAACCTTATGTTCAGTAATTCAGTTCAGCTCTAAGGGATGTATGCATTATCTACACTAATTAGAGTATTTTAATTTGGGGAGACACTTTTTTTCCTTCTCTTCATTGAGGGCATTTATTGCTGATGAATGTGGTATCTCCATCTATTATAATGAAATGATGGAGAAGGTAACAGTGAACTGTTGTCTGATATGTTGTCTGATGTGCTCTGTATACTACAAAAAAATTGTTTGATGTGAAACACATTGGACAGTTTGACATCTGAGTGTTTCTAAGTTAACATCCTAATCTTGAGCCACCAGAAAACACACTTTTAGCATTTATTTTGAATTAGTAAAAAAATGATAAAGTTATGAAAGATTCTGTCATTTGTGACAGGGAACACATTGTTACGTTTAGTTGTTAAGTTTAGGTATGGAGTTCATCAAGGATGTGAAGTATAGTAAAGTGGAATAATGCATTAAATACAGGGCTCCAGACTAACATTTGAGAGCCGTGGCCAGTGTTGGGAAGTTCACTTTCTACATGAACTAGTTCAAAGTTCAATTCACAAATTTTAAAATGAACTAGTTCAGTTCATAGTTCAAACTACAAAATTTTGAACTAAAGTTCACAGTTCCAAAAATGAACTAGTTCATAGTTCTTTTTTTCCATACGTTGCTGCGAGCAATTATTTTTCAAAATTATTGCCACAGCCCATATAGAATCACAGACAGCAATTATTTTATCAGTTTTAACAATGAAGCTATGCGTAAGATTTCATCTTCATATCCAATTTTGAATCCTTATCCAACCAGGGTTTACATTAGCATTGAGGGGACAGCATTTCCCCATTGTTGCTTTAATGCTTTGTCTCCCATTCTCACCGACCTTGTCATAAACATCATAAAATTATTTTAAATGATCATACGCCTTCTTGCTACATGCTGCTGTCGTTTGCTGTTTTTTTTTGATGACGCGTCATGCATGCGGCGGACGGCGGTGCGACATTGGTGGCTGGTGTTGCCAGATTGGGTGTTTTCCGCTACATATTAAGACCTGTTTACGGTGTGTTTTAGCCGGGTTTTCGCCTGGAAGGCTCTATAGTAATCTGGCACCCTATTGAACGAAGTTAACCTGAGAGAGCGTGCCGTTCACAGACACCAGAATGAACAAGTTCACAGTAACGTTCATCAGGCATTAATACAGCACGTTCAGTTCACGTTCGCCCAAAATATGAACGAGTTCATGAACTATCGTTCAATGAACCCGTTCAGGCACAACACTGGCCGTGGCACCAATGCCACTAAGTTCTTCAGATGGTGGCGCCAGGAGCAGATTTGGTAGCAATCATAAAATGGTAGTAATCATAAAATTACTATTGTTTTGCATTAGTAAGTGAGCACTTACTTATAATATTTCATGTTCATTTCTTTTTTATTTTTCCTTTGTTTATTGTTTATACATATGTGACTGTAAAGCACTAAGCTTTAAGTGAGTTAAGATGCATACAAATTCTACTTTAACAACAGTATCAGGTACAAAAGATACTTTTTATATACAGAAAATGTATATATTCCACTCTAATTAAATGTACCATTAATTTTTCTAGCATATGGAACTGACCAGCTTCAGTGATTATGTGTGATTTAGTTGTAAAATAAATGAAAGTTTGTTACTTTTCTCACTTCATACACAAAAAAAGTGTACAATTCTGACAAAATCAGATTTCTTGAGATTTGATATTTTATAATAGTGATTTAATATTTTCAAAATATAGAGAAAAAGTAGAAATGAATGACTAATAAGCCAATAAGTGCTCCTCTGCTGCTGTTTACTGGTTATAATTATGATTTGATATTATTTAAATTTGACTTGTTTGTTTACCACAAATTATATTTTGTTCATCCCATTAAAATAACAAAAAAGTGAAAGTCATTGAAAAGTTCTTGATTTATCTCTCAAAAGGTTGTACATACCCTGAAGTGAATTACCGTATTTTCCGGACTATAAGTCACACTTTTTTTCATAGTTTGGCTGGTCCTGCGACTTATAGTCAGGTGCGACTTATTTATCAAAATTAATTTGACATGAACCAAGAGAAATTAACTAACAGAAAACATTACCGTCTACAGCCGCGAGAGGGAGCTCTATGCTGCCAGAGATGCTGCTCTGTGCTCCTGTAGCCTACACTGAGCAGCATAGAGCGCCCTCTCGCAGCTGTAGACGGTAATGTTTTCTCTTGGTTCTTGGGTCTAAATAAATGCAACTTATAGTCCGGTGCGACTTATATATGTTTTTTTCCTTGTCATGACGTATTTTTGGACTGATGCGACTTATACTCAGGTGCGACTTATAGGCCGAAAAATACGGTATATAATGCATTCGAATATTTCTACCACGACACCATGGTTACAGTTAGCGTTACCACTTCTGGTTTCCTGACGTATGTGAGCACTGAATATAACAGAGATTTTGTTGCAGAATTTGAATGATTCTCACTAGATCTTGCAATAACTTTATCATTGTGCAGCAAACTCAAACGCTTCTCACTGGATCTCGCAGCACTGTTGCATCTGTGCAGTAACAGTGTCACGAAATCAACTTTGGCTCCCGAGTAAAGCTGTTCTGAGCTTGAACAAGTTTTTTGCGTAGCGGTCCAAGCTGATAAACGGTCCGTGCTGCGCAGCTGAAACATAGCGCGGTTTAGCTTCACTTTCATTTCGTTTGCCAATTGATGTTTCTCAAATGCAACAGAAATGGCAGAGATTATGAGTTGGGCAACATGGCGGTCATGCCAGTGCGACCTGCTCACAAAAATTTGTCGCACTGGCAGAAAAAAATGGTTGCAAAATGCAGTCTGGAGCCCTGCATTAATATGTGCTTTATAAGTCAAAATAAACAGCCAATATGCTTTTAATGTGCATACTATTAAGAAACTAGTTAGTAGTGGAAATCTTTCCGTAAAGAAAAAGTGTTACCTTGTTTTCTTGATTCAGTGCTCTTCTTTATTCTTAAGTTTCTGTAAGATACACATTTTTGTAACACTGGTTATAAACACACAAGCAAGTAAACCATGCCACAAGGGTTCGTGTACATGTGATTTCCTGATTAACACAGAGAGGACAGATGATGAAGAAACAACAGAGGCTATAGGATATGTGCAGAATAAGAAAGAGGTAAAAGACTCATTCCTCCTCCACTCCAGTATCAATAGGTCAAGCCATGGCCTACAGGCTCATTACCATTGCATCACTACACTCATTCTGCACCATCCATCAAATAGGTTACCAACACAGGAACAGCATGCTTACTACATACAGAATCATGCCTTTATCTCTTAATCGACAAATACACTCTTTCTCTTAACAAGTGTTCAGCCCTTCTGACTGATAACTGCAACTGTTTTTTCATAAACTATGTCTCAGAGCTAACAACATTCTGATGGAGAACCTTTATGTTACTCTTATGATTGTAAAGATTCACTAAACTCACGATGTGATACGATTCACGATATTGATTTCACAATATGATTTTTCATGATTTTTTATAAATGAAAAAGTGTTTTTTTTGGTGTAAGTTGGTACAAATACCATTGAAATTTTATGATTTTACAATCTTTAACCACAATGAAATCTTTTTTTTAAAACAAAGCCCTGTAGTCTTTAAGTACTTTTTTTTTATAGTAATACCTAATAATACAGATTTGTTTTGACTTTCAGTATTTCAGTATTCAGTATTATTTTGGTACAAAAGTGTGTTTACTTTTGACTTAATTTGTCTCGCAAACACCTTTTTATTTAAACCCTGTCATTATTAATTTGTTTTGTAAATGTTTGCCTCAACAGGTTGAGTAAAATAAAAAGACTCCCACACATGATGACTACTAATCTCAATTTACTAGCCGTCACAAACAACAACTTAAAGGTTATGAAAGTGCCCATAGAACACATCACAGCTGAAGTGATGATTAAAGGTGCTTTTCATTACATTGAATGGTAAACTGTAAGACGCCTGCCTTATAACTTCTCATCACCATCCCCCTCCCCCAGCCATCCTTTACCCCAACCGCTGCTTTTAACCCTGCTGGTTAATGAAATTCTTTCCTCTGGGTCCCTCTCCTGTCCATCACATTATTCCCCCTTCAATTCTTCAGCGCAGCAACCTTACAGCCAGGAGGATATGTCTCCGTGCAGCCACCTGACAGCTCTTTGATTCCACTCTCATCCTGTCTGCAACAAGCTATTTGCCTTCAATCTCGCTTGCCCCATTTTCCAAACACCATCTTGGCTGATTTGTTTGTCTCACACTTGAAGTAAGCTCCCTAGGGTAATCTTGATTTTTCAGTGTAAAATAAACATGTCTACACTCCAAGTGGCGATAAAACATGAAGCATTGATTTTGTTACAGTCTAAACAAATGGCCTAAGACAGTCTTCAAACTAAATTGTTTGCTTTTGGCATCATATTGTGATGAGGACTTATTTTGTGTGACAGAAGATAAAAACAGATACAGAAGTAGAGCATGGAGCTTTTTATTTATTTATACGTTTTTTTGTGTTTTTTTTTTAGGTGAACAATATTTCAGTGTCACACTGTGCTTAAGTCTCATTAATCCCAATATCATATCACAGTAAATTCTTAATTTTACAAAAGCTTTTACAAAACTCAGTAGCATTGACATGATTTATATCATATCGGATGACTATAGTCTTTTGAGAAAATGAAAGCAATTTGATGAATTTAAAAACTCTCTTCTCCACTTAACTTAGATACGCTACTTTTCTTGACAAATTACAATGTGGAGAAGACAAATGTTTAATAGTGGCTGTGTTCAAAGTTCCTGGTTCAGCTGTAAATTAAAAGGATAAAATATAGCATTTACTCACCCTCATGTTATGCCAAGCCTGTATGATTTACTTTCTTCTTTGTTTTTCTCTATACAATGAAAGTCAGTGGGGTACAAAAAAATTTCTGTTTTGAGTGAACTCTTTCCTCCCATCCATTCTCCAAGCCACTTATCCTTTGTACAGGCTCATAGGAATGGTGGAGCTTCGTCAGCTCTGCTTTAACATTTATTGGTTTGACAGGACTTTTATTCATAGCAACTGTCAATCAGTCTGTCTGTGTTCTCTCAAATCTTTGACCTTGGTGTTGATCGTGTCACTATCCACCAGTAAACCTACAGAAAAGTGGCTTTAAATGTGACATTGAAAAACCTGATGTAGCATTTTCAGATGACTCATTCCTTAAAAATTGTACTTCATCTTGAAAAGCCACACTTTGTATAGACTTGTTTGTTTTATACAGACACGGTTGATTCATCCATTTAATTATTTCTTTGAAGAGTAAAAGTATTTCCCATCAGCATGTCAGTGATCTGTGGGTTTGTTTTGCATTTTCTTTCCTTTTATACACAATTGGTTGTCTTGAGGAATATCAGATGAAAACTTGATCTCAGAATGCCTAGGTTTCTTTTTATGGGCTTTCTGCCTTATTTTGGAAAATACATTAAAACGGAAGTAAAGATGAGAGAGAAAGAACTTGAACTTGCTTTGACATGATCTAAAAAAAGACAAGAGCTGTGCACTACCTTATGGAGACATGGCTCTGACATATTATTTTCTACCTCCTCTCATTTACAGGTAGTGTTTCTGCATTTCACTATGAGCTTCAATTTTAAAAATAAAGATAACAGACTTTAGTTCCCCAAAGAAGGTTCCGTTTATTCATTATTATGTGGATTGCCTCTTGGATTTTAGACTTGAAAGTTTCTAAATAAGCTTCTTGGTCTGTGGAAACCAACCCCAAAAAACAGCCTCTTTATCCAACATAAAGCTGCACTTAAGAGAAAATGTTATCTTCTATTTTGATTTCTGAAAAACTATTTCAGTGTTGACTATTTAATATGTACTAAATGACTGTAAAATGTAAATGACTATAAAATGGTACAGTATCACTATAGTGGGCTGATCCATTTTGAGGACCCTACACATGAAGAGTAGCATTTAACATACACAATCCTACAGTTTCTATGCAAATTGTATGCCCCAAGTGCTTCCTCCATTTTACATCACAGCTGCGATTGCAGAAGATCAGACCATGACTCTTTGAAGTCTCTATCCTGAGACACCCACCCTCCACTCAGAAGCATAATAGGGAAGCTGCTTGAGCATTGCCTTAGGAGAAGAATGAATCATCACTACTGCAGCTCACTCACTTTCAGGGTCCTACTGCCCATGTCCTGCTCATTCAGAGGTCTGGGTAATTGAAATCGCACAAGAATGATCCAGTGGTCATTCTGGTAGGAACTGAAAGGCCTCAGAATCAAAAGTACAATGTCACTGTGACATTTTATGAAAGGTTTGTGTCATTTAACATTATTTTCCTCACAAAACTGAAAAAAGAAAATAACATTGTTAAATGTAGTTGTCTCAATTGCTTTGTAAGTGAAACCACAAAACACCACACGGGCGAAAACTGGACTGTTCCATCATATTTAAGTTCAGCACTTGAAAACAACACCAGAGGGAGGAGTGAATGGAAGGTGGGAGGGAGAAGGTGGATGGAGGTCAGCGTTGGTTTGGCAACAACAATTTCATTTGAACGTGGGATCTAAAACTGTGAAGATTATTATGTAAAATTTTGCTCCAGGCTACTTATTTTTGGCTTAATTTGGGATGTCAGCACTAAATTATTAACAACGGATGGCATGTTTAATACAGCTATTTTAAGTGGAGTGGCAACAAGTCAAATGCTGTATGACAACCTCATGATGAAGGAAGGCCTATATGTTTTCTGCTGAGTAAACATCAGCTTGTGAGCTTGGCCTGTTAAGTAATCAGAAACATCTTGAAAGTAAGATAAAGCTTACTTTTGTGAAACTTTTTGTGAAAAATGCAACAATCAGATGTGGCCGAGATTTGATTGCTTGGATTTTTTGGCTGCTGATAAAACAGCAAATTGCAATAAAACCTAATAAAAACACATTGAAATACACATGGGCTCTGAATTGCCTCAGCAACTGAATAAATATACACCTGTGTGTGATCATAATCCTTTTGATCTTGCTTTTTTTTTACTTTGTCGACAAATTCCATTGAGACCATTGCCTATCCAGGGTTTAGCTTTGTTGTGCATTAAATGCGCACTACATGCGTTTTTGAGGTGAAAATACTACATTTTATTATCGAGTGAGTACTGGCAGCTTATGTTACTTGCTCGGGCAACATTTTTCACATGCAAGTCTTTTAGGACTGACTTTCTTCTTAATGTCAGTGGGTCTTGGTGTAAAATGACAGATCTGCTCTAATATGGTGATCACAGGCAATCATGTATATACCTCAAACCACCAGATCATCCATGCAGAAGAGCTGATGAATAAAACGGTTCAACCGCAGATGGCGATAGAAAAGTAAATATAAGTATATATATAAGTAGGTATATGATAAGTAGGGGGTGGGGAGGTCTTTCTAGATTTTACTGGGCTGGTTTAAAAAGATTTTGTACTGCAGAATTTATGTGAATAACCCTCTGAGGCCTGGCATTTGGAATTGAAGGATGGTTTTAGTGCTGAGGCCTGAAATGCAAATTGTCCTTTGAAGAGGCATCTGGGGTATTTCATTATGGCAAAGATAAACAGTCCTCTCCCTCTCACTGTATCAAGTGACCTGAACCTCAGCACAGTCCTTCGAAATGTCACATGAAGTGGTGTTTTCACAGGGTTTTGTGGCCGTTCTTTGGATTACGTTGGCTACAACAATGGTGCATCAAAGATTAAGGTTGTAATTAAAGCCTGAAGTGCTATCACTGGTGCTGTTATTGCTCCATGCAATCAGTTCCAGTGCTACTCTAACCATGTGCTTAATTTAACCTAATGAGCAACAATAAAAATTCTTCATCAAATGCATTTCACCTGCCATGCTTTAGTTCACGATTATATATCACATACAGTGCTAGTCTCTGATTTCACCTCCTTGATGCTTTCATTTTTAAAAAGCTGAAAACAATTTTAGTTTTACAGATACAAAATACAGATTTTCAGTTGGATTGATGTCAGAACATTATGTGGATTATTGTAGCATGTTCTGGGGCTACTCCAGTGTTCATATGATCTAGTAGCCTATTTAGGGTCATTGTCTAAAAACAAATACAACCATTTATTAATCCATACTGTTAGAGATGCACAATCTCAAGGCTGATTAAAAGCAGTCTGAATTTAAGGTTAAAAGGGCTCTTGATATCATCTAATAATAGTTTTATACCTCTGAATTTAGCTTAGTCAAAATCATCTTTTGTCATGGTTGTTTTGTTATACCACCTCCATAGCTTTTACAGCTCATTATCGCTTCGCTTAAGCTTGCCGACCAAGCCTTTATCTTGTTCGGTGAGTTTGGAGTGACAACCTGTTGTAAGCAACATCTGGGAACTGTAGATAACAGCCTCTTGTTCTTGCTAGTTAAATCAACATTGCCCTCAATTCTCTAACTTTAAGGAATGTTATTCGAGCCATCAGAGTGTCCTTGTCTTTAAGAACCCTTGAATTAGCCAGAAAAGGAAATATAGTGTCATATTTTATAGACCCCTAAAACTTGCAAGAAACACAAATTCCAACATATACTAGATGACAACATTTAATGTCTTCATCCGTGAGTTGTTGACCATCCGTGAGTTTTTACCAGGTACAAAATCAGTTCAAAGCCATAGAATATTTACTGACAACCACAAGACAAATAACAGCAATTTTCCACTGTGTACCTTCTGAAGATTTTTCTTTTGCAAGGGCGATAGTCACTTATCAATATTTCAGTGTAAATATTTAACGAGATTTTAACATGGTTTGCAAGATATAGAAATGATTCTGCTGGCAAATTACAGGCCTCAAGCATAATTTCCCTTTTATCTTGTACTGTGAGATCTCAACCTGTTTTTGTCTATAGCTGCATTGGTGTAGAGCATTAAAGTCAGAGTTATAGTAATGTGTAATGGCATAACACCCTCATGTGTCTACACAGCACATTATCATCTTTTGTTCCAGCCAAATTTTTTACAGCCCTGTCATTAAAGGGTGAAATGGATGGGTTCTTCTGTGTGGAGTGTGGAGAACATTTACAGTGTTTTGACTTTAGACTTTAACTTTTAAACCTATCAGATAGAGACACCAGATTAAACACCATCCACTTCAACCCCTGAAAGGTTTTCGGATGAAATGACAGGCTTAGTGAACATTTAAATGTTTCTACATTGAAGTGGTTCTCAGCTGCAGTGACCATAGAATCCTATTGGATCACCTGACCTTCTGAAACCTATTTTTCTCTTTCCAGCCTAAAAAATCAGCTGTGTGTCCAGTGAACCAACAGGAAAAACAAGATGATTGGATTGATGTCAGACAAGCTGTGATCAGCTTGCCCAGGATTTTCTGCCTCTATTCTGTCCTCCTTTTCTCTCTCTCTCATACCGATGCTGTTGTCTTACTCTCAACTTGACTGCAAAAGAAGATCCTCTTAAAGTCAGCCTTTAGTCATCCTGAACCCTTCCTCTACAGCAGCTCTCCTCCTCATGACTTGAACACAGACATCAGACTCTGAATCTCTGAGGAGATGTGACTTCATCCAGTGGCACCCATCCGGTACTTATTCTGTTTTCACGCCAGAAGTTTATATAGCTAATCTCAGTCAGTTGTTGTGTGCATGACTGAATACTGTATTCATTGTCACTTTCTCAGCTAAGCAATATTTGTCCAAAATCTGCCAAATTAATAGTTAAAAACATAACAGTTTAGCATAAAAAGAGAATGCACTCTATAGAAACTGTTATCCAAATTTATGTTTATGTCTCTCATTTTTAATGCACTATTTGTTGTTTGTGTGTGAACAATACACGTTATACAAATATCTATGTGTTTTTGGCCTATAAATATGGGCGTTTGGGGAAGGGTTCTATTGAAACAAAATGTATTAGATGTGTTTGTTGTGTGTATGTGTGATCTGTAGATAGCTGTATGATGAATGGGCGCTTGAGAATATTTGTAAGCTAATGTGAGCCTATTCAGATTTCTGCTCTGGTTTTTAATACATTTTTGACGTTTTAAACAGAATGAAGTCATACAAGTCTTCAGAAGATCAAGCAGCTAATCCTTTAAAAAGGTATTTTAAAATATAATATAGTTATTCAAAGGTCATTATTCATTTGCACTACCTGTATTTTTATCTGTTAAAGTAACAATTGGAAGATTTACTTTAAAACTGAATTTATGACCTTTTATTGCACAGCTCTTTGAAATACTTAATTCTGATTAGTCAGTTTTTGCATTCCAATGTCAAATATTTCTGCATATTGTCCATTGCCTATGGCAACTCATCTAGGTATTCTTTGCTCTGTGCTCATAGTCTGTTTCTTTATTGTCTCTACAAGTGAGAAATATAGATTCATTTCAACCCAGATCACCTCAAAACATGTAAATGTAAGTACAGTTACATCGTCATTATCACAAAACAAACTATTTTAAAGTGATAAAGACACCTGACAGGGTTAATTTGTTTGTGATAATGGTCCTTATTACAGAAAGATGACAATGTTTATTCTTTCTTACAATCAAGAAATAGCAAAATCTCTTAAATGACTCTTAAAACATTTTTATCAAGGCCAGATCTTTAGATCAAAACATGACATATTTAGCCAAGTGTGGTCAGACTTAATCGCTCATAATGTATATTAAGGTTTTAATATAAGAGCAATTCAGTGCACAAACAATCACCGCTCCTTCACAAAGATGGAAATATCAATTTATGCATTGTTTCATTGGAACTAGTGTGTGTTCCCTTTAAGAGAGCAACGTCCTGTTCTCTCCCTCTTTGTGCTCTGGGTCATGCGATCAACTGTGTCTGAAACAAAAATAAAAGGCACTTCAAATCACTTCCGTTACACTGTTTTGATTTCTAAGCTCTTTCATTAAGTAATGTACAGTAGATATACTCAGTGGTTTATTTCTCGGTGGGACATCATTATTTCCTAATTTGAGCAGCAAGGAGTGGCACAGGTTCATAATTCACTCTGCAGCGAGCATAAGCCTTCATCAAATGTAATTAACATTTAGACATCCCATTTCTGACACTAATTATTCTGCAGCATGACATGAAATTGCCTGCCAGAACCCCGCTCTGCTTCCGATACTTTACCTTTGATAATAAAAAAACAATCAGCTGCTGCACTTTTCTATCCTCCTTTTCCTCTCAAAGGACCGATATTCAGACAGCCATGTTCATTCCAAGCACCTCTCCACCTTCAGACTCTTTGCGAGTCAAAGCTATTTATTTGATAATGAACTTTTCTAATGAAACATTCCAATGCTGTGCCCCCCTTTCATGCATCCTGACCCGTAGAGATAGATTATTCTAATTAAGTGATGCTGGCAATGGCGGCACCTCATCAGAAGGCCCAAGTCATTAATTCTGCTCATGAGGAAATTTTAATAATGGAATATAAATGGAGAATTCTCCCAAAAGTGAGCTGACTACGTGACGATGTTAAAGTAGTATGACAGTGTGTAATAAAGCAGCTGTGTCCATCCCAAAAGAGTCCTGCTGTGACTGGCCTGACAATATATATATATATATATATATATATATATATATATATATATATGTATGTATGTATGTATGTATATGTATGTATGTAACTCTGTATGTATGTAACTCATCCCGAAGTTCAATGTGAAAGATTTGATGTACTTTCAGTCTCACTCAGGTGTACAGAGCTATCTACGTCTGCCTGATTGTTATTTTTGGTACTCAGGTAAGTGCCTTTTAGGCCCCATAGACCGCATCTCACCAAAGCCATAAATAATCCATTGCTCCAAGCACCTCTTCTGTGCCCTCGTGCTGGAAAAGCAGATCCATAGGAGGCCTGTATAAATCGGAGTATCTGTTTTTCCACATTTGTGTTTTCATAGGATATCCACTTTGTGTTGAGCTACAAATAACAGGAAGTCAAAGCAAGTCAACAGAGAATGCCTGTGTAGATGTGCATAATGTAAACAATCTTCCAAAACCATAAGATGGTTTTTCACTACCAAATAACTGCATGTGAGAATGTAGTTTGAAAACAAGACCCAAAATGTCTTGCTGGTGCATAGCAACAAGAATGGCCTGAGATTCCAGTTGATGGAAGTCACTTGTGGTTATGCCACATTTTGCTATGTTTGAGTGCAACATATAATAATTGGTGTTAATAGTGTTGATCGTCTGTTAGATTACGTCTTTAATCGATTTTTCCGTAAATTTCTGCCATATGTACATTAACTGACAGTCACCGCTGATAAGCTACTACTAAATATATTGTATAAACGTTATTTTCTGTAAAGCTGCTTTGCAACCATTTGTATTGTGAAAAGCGCTATTTTATTTATTGTAAAATACAAATATTTCTGGCAAATGAAATATAAACTTTCAAAAAGATCATTCTTTTGTGATGTACAGCAAGTACAAATTAGGAAAACTGGCTAACGGTAAATATAAATAAAAAATAATAATTGTTTAATTTTGTTTCCACTGTAAATTACAATTTTCATTTAAATCTGTAATGCTATTAAAATTCTTTTTTTTTTCCCCCTAAAAGGTTTCTGAAAAATCCAAGCCATCAGAAATGAACATTTTAATTATTCATTAATATTTTTTCCCTTTATGCATAAATTCATTATGAATAAAACCCAGAGGGGTTGTGAGGGAACTGCAGGGGGTTGCAAAGACAAAAAGAGCTTATATTTAATGAAATCATAAAAATGTCAAATCAAAATTAATAGTTTTAAAATAAAAAATCTAAATAACAATTATTAAAATGATGAAATATTACTATAACTATATATATATTTATTAACCGTGTCGTGTGATCATTAACCAATTTAAAAAAAAAAAGTTTCAAAAATGCATATTTGTAGATATTCTCCATACAGAATAGGAAACTTCATTGGTCCAATCATATAAACTGACTTAAGACTCCGACAAGACACCTGAAACTTATTCACGCCCACATCTAATCCAGAAAAATTGGTTTTGATTGTTCCTACACGGAAATCATGATTAACAACGAACCATAATACTCATACGTAATCACAGAGCGTAAATGGAATGAGTCATATAGAGTAGGTTTATAAAAGAGGAAAGAGCGGAATAGATTAGCTGCTGTCTGTTCCAGTTAGGTCTAGCATGTCTGAAGCCCAGGCTTTAGCCAGTGGGAGACGTCCAGGTTGTCAAGGTACATCCATCCGGACAGTCTCCCACATTGCCCCTGTGCGTGTCTATCCTTTGCGGCAGTATAGTGGTTATTTGCTTTTAAAAGTGTGTGTTTGTAAACAGCTCAATCTCTCTCTTTCTCTCTCTCTCACTCTCTCATCTCTGACATTACTATGCTGTGGGCAGAGGGGGTGGAATGTCTGTCAGTGTATGTTAGTTCACCACCACCAGCCAGGGCCGGCAGTCAGAGGCTAAACCGGACCAATGTTTCTGCTGCTGTTGTGCCAGTCAGCATCACACAGCTCCTGAGAGCCAGATCCGTACACCCTGGCACCAATATACTCAGCTCAGGGTCGCCTTCAGGAGACTTAGTTTAACCCCTTTTCCCCCAAGGTTTTCCATGACTGTCCGTAACTCCAAAAACCATCAACAAGACACTGTTATTTCGTAATGTGAGGAAGCACAGGGACTTAAACTTGTCCTGAGTAGCAGATATTTTGTTCTGTGGCTTTCTAACATGCATTAATAATCTTTTTAATGATCCACCAGACCACAGTTTATTCAGGATGAACACTACGAAGCTGAATTAAACAGAATTATTAAATTATGCAAATGAAGAACCAATCATGTGTTCACTTTTAGCTACTTGTGATGGAGAACAAGAAAGCATGTCTGAAAAACATGAAGATTTAACTATTTGTGTTAAATTTGTAAAATTACTTCACATATTAAAAATAAATTTGTTTCAGTCCTAAATAGGTCCAGTAGGTGAGTCTTACTGAGTAACTCATTAAACCGATTCATCCAAATGGACTGATTCAGGAATGGAACTTGACTGTTGCTACTACCAAAATCAAGGTACTTAGAAATAATTACTCTGCAGTTGTTAAAATGTATGTTATATAGTATGAATGTGTGTGCGCTACAAATGACATCCAGATGTAATCCATCAAGCTGTCGTTATTACATGACCTATGGTGTTCACTGCCATTCACAACTCCTCTCCTGTGGCCTCCTTGGATAGTAAAGTGTTGCACTGGATGCACATTTTGGAATTTTGCTGATAGTTGGTCATCCAGGTAGAGTTTGCCTATGGTGTTGTAAAAATACGAAACAGCCCCCTTTTTTACCTACTATGTTGTAGGGATGTTTGCATATTCAGATGCAACCAGTCGTGAATCATTTACACAATAGATTTACACAAAACACTAATTCTGGAACAAACCACAATGTTTTATTATAGTTTTATTTTGCTGATTTTTTTTTTGTTATTCTTTCTTTTAATTACAGTATTGCAGTCTATGAAGATTTTTTTTTTTTTACATAGTCAACATGATTTCATCATTTTAATTTTAGCGTACGGAAGTAGTAACTGGTTCAAAAATTTTAAATTGCTGTGCAGACCAGACTACATTGGCAGTGCACAGTAGTTCAGCGCTACCAAATAAATCATAAAATGTCCAAAACCCTAAAATGATCCAGAATTCCTAAGTGAAAAACATTCAGCTTAGTCTATGAAACTTTTCTTCAAGCTTTAGAGAATAAATATCCATTCATCCATTATTCATTAGTTCGAAGGCCAGCAGCTACTCCAGAGTGCAACTGCTCTTCCTTCTCCTCATTGCCCTTTCCATCATCCCTGCTGGATCAGTCTTACACAAACTCAAGCTGCAGTGGATCTCTGTATAATATATCCCAGTTGATATCAGGATTAATTGAAGAAGAGCACAAGACATTTCACAAGCTGTTATTGCAGGAATATAATAGAGAAAGATAGAGGCCTCAAATCAAGGTCAAGCTATCTGTCTGCTTAAGTATTCCACTCTTAGCATTCAAGAACAGAGTCACCTAAAGGTAAAATACAATCGCAACCTTTAATTTTTCAATTTATGAAGGCCATAATTCTGCACAGCATAATTTATGTGCAAGTTTCAGCTGTCAGCTCGAGCTGCTTGTGCTGTGCTGGTGTTCGGAACTTTACATATCTAAAAGCATAGCCTATATTTTTCATTCCACTTCACTTTATCTGTATTTTTTTCAATACTTTAATGCATCTACCGTATGTGTTTAGATGAACATCGAGCACAGGGTAACAGAACAAAGGTTTTGTAGACTTTAATAATTCACTCATATGCCTTATTTAAGTCATGCATCTTTGAGACACAATAAATCATTATTTTTTCAACAAAATGAAGGTGTACTTACATCAGAAAAATCCTAGTATAGTGTATGTTGCAAAAACTGTAATTTCTCATGCACATATACAGGTATATCTAGTGCATCTTCTCTACCACACCTCCATCTAGTTATACTGTCATAAAGCCTTAAAGGAGTACTTCACCCAAAAATGACAATTTGCTAAAAATTGACTCAGCCTCAGGCCATCCAAGATGTAGATGAGTTTGCTTGTTCATTGGAACAGATCTGGAGAAATTCATCATTACATCACTTGCTCACCAATGGATCCTCTGCAATGAATGGGTACCGTCAAAACGAGTCTAATAAAAACAGCACAATAATTCACAAGCAATCCACATGACAACATCTTGTGAAAAATGAAAAGCTGCATGTTTGTAAGAAACAAATCAATCATTAGGACATTCCTAACTTAAAAAGTTGCTTCTGGCTAAAATACGTGTCCTCTAATATTGCTTTGTTCAATGAAAAGTTGTCTCATCTGAATCAGGAGAGAAATACAGACAGATCAAACACAGTTTACAAGCAAAAACAGTCAAAACAGTTACAAACAAAAATGTCAATGTATTTTGAATGTAAGAGGATAACAAAGAATGGATTTTTCCACTGTAGGAACAGGCACGGATTTATGGGTGGGCAGATTGACTGGTGGCCCACCCAATCAGATTAATAAAAACTATTTATTTTTTTAATTTTAATAATAACGAATTAATAAATAATTTAATTTTAATAGTTTCCTGAGGACATTTTAGTACAGTAGCTACGAAAAATAGCTACAAAATAAAAATATTATGTCGGCATATCACGTAATAGTCCAGTGATCCTATCACGCATCACAGCTCCTTCTCTTGTGAATTTTTTTTCTGCATGGGCCGGCCAAACGCTGTCCGTGCGCGCACCGATTTAAAAGTGGCGTAATGCCACTGTTACACAGTGAAACACACATACTCCGTGTGCAGTGCGTGACTGATCCAGGACTGTAGGCTACCACAAACACATACTCACTATTTGTATTTCAAATCCAGAAGTTATCAGAAACTTTTATTAAAAAAGTAAAAAAAAAAAAAAGGTTTGTCAGCATTGCGATTCTCTTTGTACATATACACTCTTTAATAGACGTATTAACACAATTTAAACAACGTATTATTCAGCGCTACTTATATAGATTTTTATATTAAGTTGCTCAAACAAGTGGTTAAATATTTAACCATGTAGTACTTATATTAAAATCGCAAACATTTCAAATTAAAACTTAAAATTTACAAAAACAGCCGACTATCATGCCTTTTCTTTTGCATTTAAGTTTTAATACAATAAATATTGCATGTCACAAAGAAATTGTTTTTTCATCTCCACCATGAATGAGACGAGAGTTGTTCAGTATGTCGCCTTGTTGAAGTAAATTTTATTTTTCCTTGCTTTACCCCGGTTCTAAAGTAAAACAAAAAGATGTAAAAGAGTATAATTAAATTAAATGCATTTATGGTGAGATTACTACATTTTATTTAATTAAACGCATTTATGGTGAGATTATTATATTTTCATGTCAATCTGTGTTCATTTTAGACCACGAACCATGCACTGTCAGCCTGTCACTTTAATTCAGAGCATGCAGCCCATCAGAAATAGACTCGGTGCGGAAACGATCTCTGCACTGCACCGCACATGGAACTGATCGCCGGACCACATCCGCGCGCAGTGTGAAAGCTCTATAATACAGAGCCCGGTAATCAGGTGTATAAGATTAAAAAACCCGAGGCCCCTCCGTATATTCACCAGGCCCACCTATTAATGACGTTCTGGATCCGCCACTGTGTAGGAAGCGTTACTATAGACTAATTTGGAGTATTTTTACCAAACATTATGGCATAATGTTGGTTTATTGAGTTAAATTAGATACAGTGTGTGTGACTTGTTTGACTACAGCTCCTTTGGAAAGGTTGGTTGCAGGCAGCCCAGGCAGAGCTTTGAAACATTTGTGTGGGATGTATTTTTACATACATAAATAGGACACACACACATACAGTATATAAATGTATAATGTAAAATTATATTTGCCTTAGCATTCTCTATAGAGGGCTTTTGACCTTGGTGAAGGACATTTGCAGTTTGTTGTAAATTAACCCAGCTGGACACTCAAATGCCCACGGGGGTTAACATTTTAAAATTGAACATTTTCATGAATAATAGAAGTAGTCAGCATCAGCTACACCTGACCTGCTGTAATTTCACTACCAGCATATAATATTCTGTGAATAAACCTGGGCTTCATCATATCAGGGCAAGATTTGCATATGTCTTCAGAGAAAGAGGAAATTATTTTCATTAATATGAAATCTACCATTAATTTAAAACAGATGCTCCATCTCTACGAGACTCATACCGTGGTACACAGTCCTTCATTCACATCTGGATTCTCTCCAATAATCTACAGATACTGTAAATATGTAAGGTGACAAAAAAATATGTTATTAGTGTGTAATGTTGGCCGGGTGATTATGAATTCCACAAACTGAATTTCACTGAAATTAAGATGCCGTATGCTCATGTTTTAGTTATTAAAAGCCATTTAACTGATGCATAACAAATAATGGCCCCATTAACATGTTTCATATCAAAAAGTAATAAATCTCCTCTAATTGCATTATGATTGCATAAAAGAGGGTGGTTGCATTTGGTTGGGATTGCTCTCAAATGGTTGTTACTTTTCCACTCAGCAGTGAGTGTCTCTGTACACGGTCTCTGTTTTTTTCAGTAGGATCCACCATCAGCAATAAGAGGGAGGACATGGGCCATTAAGGAGCCACATTATGAGATACATGAAATACATTTATGAGATACAGATTTATTTTACAGCGTGTTATTGTAATGGATTTAGGTCACATCCATTCACATTCATGTCTCACTTCAGTCCTCCCTGCAACTTTCTTTTCAGACTGCAGCTTTACATCAGCCCTCTTTCCTCCACCGCAATATTGAACCATTATGGGAAAGGAGCTTATATCTGTTCAAATAACAGAGGCTAATATAATGGCTTGTTTCACTTGGAGTTGTGATTGATTTATTCTATGACTAAATGTATCACAGTCCAGGACAATACTGTTAAATGTAATCAGACTGGTTATCAGTATAGTGAGATTTCTCCTTATCTTAATTTTCACAAAGATGCAAAGCTGTTCACAATGTTTTAAATATGGAAGCATATGGGTAGCGATATTCAGTTTGGAATGTAATATGCAAAATGACAATGCAATATGTAAAATGGCAATGCATTTCTGTATTTACATTTTCCAATACATTTGTGCAACGTTTGGTGCAAAATGAAAATGAAAATTAAATTACATAATTTTCATTTGCCATTTCATACACCAGTTTTAATATGTAAAATGAAAACTAATTTTAACGCTTTATAAGTTGCAAAATTAAAATTAAAATGTATTACAGAAATGATTAGATATGTATAACATGTTCAAGCAAAAACTGTGGCAAAATTATCATTTAAATGCTATTTTTCTTAATTGCATTAACACTCACAGTCAAGACACTTCGATTGCATTTTCATTCAATGTCCCGCAATGAATGTAGCAAAATTCAATGTGCACATTGAAAATGCATTCCGAGCCGATCACGTGTCCGCCCCCTCCCGCCATGTCAATCAATGCGTGAACAAGGCGGGGCTTGCAGAAGGTCAGAGACTCAAATCTCAAGAAGAGGATTCAAGTGAGAGAACATGGACAAGACAGTTGGTCCGTGTACGTTTTGATCATTTCAGTTTATGGTTTTAGTATTTCATTCACACTGGTGGGCGGAGCTGAAATGCTGCTTTCATCTGATTGGTCGAATCGCTTCACCTTCAGCTCGGTCTTTTCATTCTTTCAGGCAGAATAAGAGTCAGTGCGAGTGTGACACTGTAATGTCTGAAACCACCGCTCACTGTTAATTAGCATAATATTTGAATCAGATGTAGCTGGGCACATAATTTGTGCTGCTGCTGAGTCCTGGAAATTATTTTTAGGTTGTAGTATTGTATGAATATTGTCCCACTGATAAATACAGTGCAAATAGTTCTGTCTCTTTGGAAAAAAGTGAAGTGGAAATAAAAATCAATAATAGTCTGAACAGTTCCATGTCTGTAACAATTACCACTCTCATCTTTTAAGTCATAAGGCACTAGGTGTGTGTGACATTAATAAATAATTGTAAAAATTAATATTGTTACATTTCTGAAATAAAAATAGTAAAATTAGCTCTATGCTGCTCAGTTCTCCTGTAGCCTACCACAGAGCGCCCTCTCGCGGCTGTAGACGGTAATGTTTTCTCTTGGTTCTGTATAAATGCGTCATTTATATGTTTTTTTCCTCGTCATGACGCATTTTTGGACTGATGCAACTTATACCGAAAAATACGGGTAACATTATTATTATTATTATTATTTATTATGAGAGTAATTGACACAGACTAGAACTTTAATGTTTCACCAAATTCAGCTCAGATCTTCAGACTCGTCTGACTCGTGTTGCTGTATAACTGGCCAGACTTACCTTCCCCAAAATTCCTATTTAATTTCATTTCATAAATGTAACTATATTTATTTCCACTTCACTGTTATCCAATGAGACAGAACTATTTGCACTGTTTTTATCAGTGGGACAATATTTATACAATACTATAACCTAGAAATAATTTAACGGGGTCTCTTGCAAGTCGCAGCAGCACGAATTATGTGGCCAGCATCATCGGATTCAAATATTATGCTAATTAACAGTGAGCGGTGGTTTCAGACATTACAGTGCCTCACTCGCACTGACTCTTATTCTGCCTGAAAGAATGAAAAGACTGTGCTGAAGGTGGAGCGATACGACCAATCAGATGAAAGGAGCGCTTCAGCGCCGCCCACAATTGTGAATGTAATATAGAAGCCATAAACCGAAATGATCAAAACGTACACGGACCAACGGTCTTATCCATCTTCTCTCACGTGAATCCTCTTCTTGAGATTTGAGTCTCTGACCTTCTGCAAGCCCCGCCTTGTTCACGCATTGATTGACATGGCGGGAGGGGGCGGACACGTGATCGGCTCGGAATGCATTTTCAATGTGCACATTGAATTTTGCTACATTCATTGCGGGACATTGAATGAAAATGCAATCGAAGTGTCTTGACTGTGAGTGTTAATGCATTTAAGAAAAATAGCATTTAAATGATAATTTTGCCACAGTTTTTGCTTGAACATGTTATACATATCTAATCATTTCTGTAATACATTTTCATTTTGATTTTGCAACTTATAAAGCGTTAAAAATTTGTATTCATTTTACATATTAAAACTGGTGTATGAAATGCCAAATGAAAATTATGTAATTTAATTTTCATTTTCATTTTGCACCAAACGTTGCACAAATGTATTGGAAAATGTAAATGTAAATACAGAAATGCATTGCCATTTTACATATTGCATTGTCATTTTGCATATTACATTCCAAATTGAATATCGCTACCCATATGCTTCCATATTTAAATGTTACCTCTTTTTAATTCTGTCAGGAGGCAAAAACAAAAGAAGCTACAACAAATTTACCTCTAAACCTAAACAATTTCATATGGTGATAATCAAGACATTGACATATGTTTAAATGGGTTACATAGGTTGTGCAATTAAACCCGTAAAAAAGACACTAAACAGAGCCACAAGAAATTCAGTTGGATCCATCTGGCCAGATGTTCGGAAATTTGCCATTAGCTCTGAGTAGCCGCATTTCCCCTGTCGGGCCAGTGCGAGCCAGGGCTTAAAACGGGCCAGGCGGGGCTAATAGCCTCGGGCCAGTAGCACGAGGCCAGAATAGCGCAGGGTTTCCACAGTCAAGGCCTGAAGCTCCGCTGCGCGTCACTAAAACACGCCCTTTACACGCCTCTTTGGAACAACGTCACTCACGAAACGCCTTCATTTCATCAACAAAGAGAAGTTACCAGAAAACTAAGAAATAAGTCACTGGAACATGCACGATCACACACGAACATGATAAAAGCTGCCGTTTGTTTGCATGCTTTGGTAAATATTCAAATTCAAAGGCATCGATGATTTACTATAGTAGAATAAGTGATACATTGATCGTAATGAATTATTTTATCAGGACTCAGAATTAATCACACAGAAATACATTTATTTCTATTTTATTTATTTATTTTCTAACGCTTATGAAAATAGCCTGCTTATTCATTCGCCAGTGGAAACGGGGCTAGTGTCTCTCGAATGGTCCGCTAAGAAAAGCGATATCTTTGTCATACTATGCTTTCATCTTTTTATGGTAATTTCTGATCACAGCACTGCTTGGTGCATTTGTTGGCTGCATCTTACAAGATGTTGATTACAACCCTGTATCAGTCTCTTTCAATGTCACTCAGCATTAAAACTAAAAAATGGTGGAATACGTAACTAAATTCATTTCGAGTGGCGCCGATACAGGATGGCTGCCTCCGTGACGTGCTCTGCAGTTGTTTTTGTGTTTTTGTTAGTTTGTCCTGTCTTTAGTTATATTCCTGCAATCAGTTTCACCAGGGACGAATTGCTGGATATTCGGCAACACACATCTCCCGATATTTCACCGGTTTTCGACTATTCTGATGTTTTGCTGGACATTCTTGTCGGCGGAGCGGCTGCCCTGATCACACGCTTCAAGAGGACGCGCAGACGGGGAAAGCGAGCGGGAGCGCTCGTGAGACTCAGAAAACGTGGATTTCGAACGCCGTTGCCTAGCATCCATCTGGCAAATCTCCGCTCTCTTCCCAACAAAACGGACGAACTGCTTCTGCTCTCTCGGACAAATAAAGATTTCTCTCACTCTGCTGCTCTGTGTTTCACGGAAACTTGGCTGAATGACACCATACCGGACAGCGCGCTCCATCTGCCGGACTTTCAGCTGTTTAGAGCGGATCGCGACGCAGAATCAACGGGGAAATCGCGCGGCGGCGGGACATGCTTTTACATCAATGAACGGTGGTGTACAGATGTAACTGTGTTAAAGAAGACGTGCTGCTCAAATCTCGAAACGCTCTTCATTAACTGCAAGCCGTTCTATTCGCCGCGGGAGTTTCATTCGTTCATTCTGGTTAGTGTTTACATCCCTCCTCAAGCGCACGTGAGCTCAGCTTTACAGAAACTCGCTGAGCACATCACAGAGATAGAACAACAACACCCAGACTCTGTTTTAATCATTCTTGGGGACTTTAATAAAGCCAATCTCTCCCGTGAACTGCCAAAATACAGACAGCATGTTACTTGTCCCACAAGAGACAGTAATATATTGGATCACTGTTACACAACAATAAAGGATGCATTTCACTCTGTTCCACGAGCAGCTTTGGGACGTTCTGATCACCTTCTGGTTCATCTTATACCGACCTACAGGCAGAAACTAAAATCAGTTAAACCTGTATTAAGGACTGTAAAAAGATGGACTAATGAAGCAGAGCAGGATTTACAATCTTGTTTTGACCTCACTGATTGGAGTGTTTTTGAAGCTGCTGCCACCGATCTGGACGAACTCACAGAGACCGTAACATCATATATCAGTTTCTGTGAGGATATGTGTATTCCTACCAAGACTCAACTAAATTACAACAATGACAAACCGTGGTTCACTGCAAAACTCAGACAGCTCCGTCAGGCCAAAGAAGATGCTTACGTGAAGGGGGACAATGTCTTGTATAAACAGGCTAAATACACACTGGAAAAGGAGATCAAAGTGGCAAAGAGGAATTATTCTGAAAAAATAAGGACTCAGTTCACTTCGAACGACTCTGCATCAGTGTGGAAAAGCCTAAAGAAGATCACCAATTACAAGACACCACCCCCCAGCACTGTGGAAAATCAACGACTGGCAGACGATCTGAACGAGTTTTACTGCAGGTTTGAAAGAACACCCATCACCTGCCCTGAACACCTCTCCACACAACCGTTCACACCAATAACAACTCCTGCAACCAACCCTGAATGCCTCTCCAAACAAACGTTCACTCCATTCACAGCTCCTGCAACCCATCCTGATCACCTCTCCAATCAACCGCTCTCACCATTCACAACTCCTGCAACCAACCCTGAATGCCTCTCCAAACAACTGTTCACACCACTCACAACTCCTGCAACCCACCCTGAACACCTCTCCAATCAAGCGCACTCACCATTCACACCTCCTGCATCCCCCCTCTCCCCCACACCTGCAATACAGATCAGCGAGGATGCGGTGCGCCAGGTCTTCAGGAAGCAGAAAAGGAAAAAAGCACCAGGCCCAGATTGTGTTACACCAGCCTGTCTGAAATCCTGCGCTGACCAGCTGGCCCCCATCTTCACAAAGATCTTCAACAGATCGCTGGAGCTGTGCAAAGTCCCTTCATGCTTCAAACGCTCCACCATCATCCCCATCCCAAAGAAATCCAAAATTACAGGACTAAATGACTACAGGCCTGTGGCTCTAACGTCTGTAGTCATGAAGTCATTTGAAAAACTGGTGCTGGCCCACCTGAAGGACATCACTGGACCCTTGCTGGATCCTCTTCAGTTTGCCTACAGAGCAAACAGGTCTGTGGACGATGCAGTAAACATCGGACTGCATTATGTTCTGCAACACCTAGACAGACCGGGGACCTATGTGAGGATCCTGTTTGTGGACTTCAGCTCTGCCTTCAACACGATCATCCCAAACCTCCTCCTGCCCAAGCTAACTCAGCTCTCCGTGCTCACCTCCGTCTCTCAGTGGATCAACTGCTTCCTGACAGACAGGCAGCAGCTAGTGAGGCTGGGAAAATACACATCCAGCACCCGTACAATCAGCACCGGAGCTCCCCAGGGCTTTGTTCTCTCCCCACTGCTCTTCTCCCTGTACACTAATGACTGCACATCTAAGGACCCCTCTGTCAAGCTCCTGAAGTTTGCAGATGACACCACACTCATCGGCCTCATTCAGGACGGTGACGAGTCTGCTTACAGACAGGAGGTTAAAGAGCTGGCTGTCTGGTGCAGTCTCAACAACCTGGAGCTTAACACGCTCAAAACAGTGGAGATGATCGTGGACTTCAGGAGAAACCCCCCTGCACTCCCCCCACTCACCGTCATGAACAGTACTGTGACTGCAGTGGAGTCATTCAGGTTCCTGGGCACCACTATCTCTCAGGACCTGAAGTGGGACATTCACATTGACTCCATTGTGAAAAAGGCCCAGCAGAGGTTGTACTTCCTTCGCCAGCTGAGGAAGTTTACCCTGCCACAGGATCTGCTGAAACAGTTCTACTCCACCATCATCAAATCCATCCTCTGCACTTCAGTAACTGTCTGGTTCAGCTCAGCTTCTAAATCGGACCTCAGAAGACTACAGAGGGTAGTCCGGACTGCTGAGCGAATTATCGGTACAACCCTCCCATCTATTCAAGAACTGTACTTATCCAGAGTGAGCAAAAGGGCTGTTAAAATCACTCTGGACCCCTCACATCCAGCACACTCCCTCTTTGAACTGTTGCCATCTGGTCGACGCTACAGAGCACTGAGCACCAGAACGACCAGACACAGGAACAGTTTCTTCCCTCAGGCAATCCATCTTATGAACAGCTGATAATAACTGTGGGACACACTACACTATTTATATTTATATACACTACACTTTTTATCCAACACACATACTTAGCGTACACGTAAATCTTTTGCACATAATATACATGTTACATACATGGAACACACTATACTACTTATATTTATATTTATATACACATACACTTATTTATCCAAACACACATACTTAGCGTACAGTTAAAATTTTTCCACATAATATACATGTACATACATAAATGCTCATTTTAATATACCTGCCATACATTGTCAATTTGTATATTGTCAATCCTTACCCACCTATTTGTATTTTTTTGTATTTTATATTCCTTATTGTGTTTTTTGTTCTGTCGCTGTTATGTTGCACTGCGGAGCTCTGTCACGAAAACAAATTCCTCGTATGTGTGAACATACCTGGCAATAAAGCTCATTCTGATTCTGATTCTGTTTCTAAAATCACCATCATGAACACGTTTCTCAAAACTAAATACTATCAATAAATACTATTATTCATATACAATATTATTTATTAAATAATAATACAAATAATAGAACAAATAATAGATTAATGACCAAGCTTGTCTTTAGCAGTTTGAAAGTTTTGGTATCATTTAGCCTACAACTGCTTGTTATTCGCTTGTTTCAGAGGTATTTTAAAGTTACTTGTGCTTTAAGAGAAGGAGGTCATAACATAACCTTTGGATAATACAGGACAAAGGCTCCAGAGCCCAGTTATTCCTCTCAGCATTGGTGCTGTGTTACTGTCCCCAGCAGTGATGTGGAAGGAACATGTCGACATGCTTCTAGTTGACCGGCTGGCATGCTGGATAGCTGATATGAGCTATTGGAACCTTTGAACAGGCCCTGTCAAGTATCAGGTGGTCTTTAGATGTGAGAGGAGACAAGATGAACACTGACCCTTATTAAGTTTTCTACATTACATAGCTGAGGCCCAGGTCCATATAGAACCTGTTGGTGGATCTAATTGCAGTTGAAACAAAATATCAGATTTAGTTAAATGGTGAAGTTACAATGTATTGTTTGTTTTTAAAAAACAAAACAAAACATATATTAAGAAGAGATCAGAAACAATTAAGACAGGTTTTTTAAATGATTTGATGCCATGGATCCTTAAATAAGAAGGCATGTAAGAATGCAGATGCTAAGAGACAACATATTACTGCACAAAATACTAGTTTTCTCTAGCAATCAATCAATCATTTACTATTTAATTTCCTAAATGGAGAAAATTTATAAATCTAGCTTTAAAAAAAATCTATAAAATTTCTAATTTCCTTATCTTTCCTTCTGTCTTTTTGTCTCTCTTTCTTTTCCTAACATTAAAAGAGCTGTTGGCCCTAGGATGCTGTTATGCAATGGGTCATAGCTGGTCAGGGCCACTCAGCCACTCCTAGCTCTATTTGATGTGAAGGTTGTTTCAGTAATTGTTCTGAATGACATTTATGTCAGCCTTTCCTTTGCACAGCCTGTCAGGCAGTTTTGTGTCAGAAAAAGACAGTGTTGTAATGAGTTATAATGCCAGGAAGCTAGTACTAAATGTGCCATTGTGGTGGTGATCTGACATTGGTGGGGGTTTTCCCTCACTGCAGTTTAAAAGATGTGAAGCTTTTTTGTGTGTGATGAGACAGAGGTGAAGAAAGAGTCAAATAATATATATTTAGAAAGAGAAAGAGTCAAATAATATAAATCAGTCCTGCATCATCAGTGCACCCATGTCCTAAACTTTATTGCCAGTGATTAAGATAGTGTTGTTTTTATGGATGCCTCTGTGATCATTTTTACCACATTATACCTAGTGATGGTGTTACCCAAAACCAATTAATTTTCCAGTAAATGTCTACTTATTTAAAATGACTCCTCTGGCCAATGTAAACAGTAACTGATTTATGACAAAGAAACTTCAGGCAGTTTAGAAGAAGCAGTGCAGAGTAATAATAAATTAGATGAAGCTAGAGAGACACTTTATTTGCAAGCAAACAATTCCATTAATCCTATCTGAGATCAATCAGTGCAGAGATCTGACAGCAGCTGGGTGATTCAGCAATTACTACAGTATAAATCACACTTTAAAACACATTATGAAACAAACTGGATGTTTTTATCTTGTCTGAGTACTAGATTTCACTGACTGGCAGCACCATGTGGCACAGGATATCACAAGAAGCAAATATGGTGATGTAAATAGAAAAACCTCTTTCTTTCTTAGCTTTGCTTTTCCTTCTCTCAGTAACAGTACTTCTGGTGTAAATTAAAACTTGTTGGAAAGGTGACCGGTTCTCTCAGCAGGCTTCATATGGAAGCTCTGTCCAGGCTCTTCTCACAGTGGAATCACTTGACATTTGAGACTTGACCATTCCCTGCACTCCCGTTCCTTCTTGCTGGTAGATAATTGCATCAAACATTCATGATGACCTACACAAGCATGGAGGGCATGGCTCAGCTGATCCACACACTTAAAATCCTCCTAAACTCTTAAATTAGTGTGCAGGAATTATATTGATTCACATAAATGTTTGCTGTGAATGCAATTTTGTCTGTGAACTTTAGGAAATGTTATCTTTTGGGAAACGTGAATAAGGGAGGTGGAGCAGAGGCATAGGCGGAAATCCCGGGGGGGGTTGTCTGAGGGTTGTCCGGCCTAAAACTATGATTAAAAACCACGCTGTGTATAAAGTAGTAAAACAACACAGACGGGGCAAAAATGTGTTTTAAGTTTAGAAACATTTTGAGTCTCCCCTCCCTTGCCTCAAAGTGCTTTGGTCCAAATGCCTTTTTTTTCTCTTTTACTTTACCTACACACACAAGTCGGGTGAGAGAGAAGTCAATAGTTGTGGAACTCCAGTAAGTAAAGGCTGTCAAGGACATTTTATTCACTTAAACATCGGATGAAGTGATTATTTTCTCTTTAATACATGATGCCAATGTATTTTTTCGATGAGTCCGCTATGTTAGCAATAATAATAACGTAACCTGCCTGACGGAAAGGGTTGCCAGGTTTTCACAACAAAATCCATCCAAATTGCTAATCAAAACTAACCTAAAACTAGCATTAACTATATGTTAAATAAATGTTATTTGGGTCGCTTTAACCGCGGACATGAAAAACAACCCGTGACAACAGTGATAAAGTAGCCCAATTGCACTGGAAAACCGCGGGCTTGGAAACACTGTGATGGATAGTAATTTATATAACGGACACAAGTGCTGACACGGCGTTGGCGTGACCACAACAGCTTAAAGTTGTCTAATTTGGCATGGTCTTCATGCTACTCTAATAGTAAGGCTTTCCTTACAAGTAAAATTTGAGCTGGATTATTTGTGTCCCCTTCAAAAATTTTGCTTGAGAAATTTTATGTGTGCTGACCTTCAATATGTCACACTTGAAGAGATCTGTTAAAGTTCCATTACCTACAACCCCTCACTTCCTCATCCAGTTTTAATCTTAAACCTAAAATGCTTTACTTTAAACAATGTCGCTTTACAACAGTGTTTTATGTCGGTGACACTATAAACTAAACCGGCACTATAAGGATTTCAAGCACAATAGTTATTGAAAAAATAAGTTAATGGGTAGCACTTTACAATAATGTTCATGAATGATATGCTATATGTTACACACATTACATATATGTAACATTAACATCAAGATTAATAAATGCTGTAGAAGTATTGTTCATTTTCAGTTCATGAGACCTAATGCATAAATGTTAACGAATAGAACCAAATTTTAAAGTCGTACCATATAATGCAAATGTTATACAATATAACATTGCCTTTTTCTTAAAAAAAAAGAACAGGGAAGTTAAAGTGTGAAATGCAAGATACACACAAACAATGTTTGCGTCTAAACTGAAATAAAAAAAAATAGCCAAAATCTAATTTAAATGAAGTGCATTTAATACAAAGGCCCATATAAAATGCAAGAAAACAGTATTCCCAGTAAGGCAAAGCAGATACAATTCGTTTTTCTGCGAGAGATTGAATGTAAAGTCATATTCTGCTGTGCTGTTAGTCTTTGGGGACAGTACTGTATGTTGAGTCTCAAAGATCCCTGCAGTAGTGCTCCATTATTCTAGGCCAATGTTTCTCTCATTTCTCTCTTCCAGGAAAGGGTGGGGTTATTAAATTCTAACGGGACTGCGCTGATACCCACATATCTGAGCTCTCACTTCAAAGGCTGCGACTTAAAACACCTTTCCATTGATCTCAAGGCCTGAGTTATTGAAATACAATTATACATGCTGAGGGGGAAATTAATAAAGAAAACAGCATTTATATTCAATCCCTGAGAATTTGAAGGGAAAGGAGACTGACGACCCTGAGAAAAAACACCAGTACGGGATGCTGGTGGGCTGATGCCTCCACAAGCTATTTAATCAGCTTAACTAGCAAGACTTCCTTGGTCAACCAGCTATTACTAGACCAACACAACACCAGCACATGCCAGATATGTCTAAACTAGTCTTTAATAAGTGACTTGCTGTTTAAATGTTAATGTTATCTGCAGTATGAATAGGAAGTTGAAGCGAGTGCAGTTCTTAATGTTAGATGAAACCCCATGCACCAACAGAAAAAAAAAAAACGGAAATATGCATCAGCTAATGACATTGAGTCAATCTTCAATGTCCATGCAGGCGAATTACAAACAGACATTAAAGAGAATGTCCAGTCAGACCCCCCTTTGATACCAGTAGCCCCCCGATTATATATTCCTGAGGACTGCATATTCAATGAGAAACAGTCCAGTTTCCTTTCTAGCATATGTGTTTGATCACTAACTAGTCACATGCATTGCTGAGAAGATTTTATTTGCTGGTTTGAGCATTTATTCAATTGAATTCAATTCAAGTTTATTTGTATAGCGCTTTTTACAATACAAATCGTTACAAAGCAACTTTACAGAAAATTATGTTTCTACAATATTTAGTAGTAGCTAGTAGTTTGTGCAAGTTTGACAGGATTTTAGAAAAATAAAAATAATAATAATAATACAAGACGTAGTCAGCTAGATGATGAACTATCAATATTATTAATTAATAGTAATTATATGATGCAGTCACACATGTAGCAATAATTGTTAGTTCTGTTTGTTGATTCAAGGTTAGCATCATCTGGGGTCCTCTGAGGGTCAGCATCATCTCTTCTCAGGTGTTCTGGATGCAGACTGGAGCTTGTGTAAATCCTAGTTACCACGGGATGTAAATCCCGTGGCAAAACATAGAAACAAAATAGAGACATCATTAGCATAGCTGCTGATCCAACAAAGTAAAATTAGTTTAACCCAAGCTAAAGAATAAAAATGCAGATGCAACTACACTCACAATTTAAGAGATACATTATTCGAATGCTTGGCGAAAGAGATGCGTTTTTAATCTAGATTTAAACAGAGAGAGTGTGTCTGAACCCCGAACATTATCAGGAAGGCTATTCCAGAGTTTGGGAGCCAAATGTGAAAAAGCTCTACCTCCTTTAGTGGACTTTGCTATCCTAGGAACTACCAAAAGTCCAGCGTTTTGTGACCTTAGGGTGCGTGATGGGTTGTAGCGTGGTAGAAGGCTAGTTAGGTACGCAGGAGCTAAACCATTTAGGGCCTTATAAGTAAGTAATGATAATTTGTAACTGATACGGAACTTAATAGGTAGGCAGTGCAGAGACTGTAAAATTGGGGTAATATGATCATATTTTCTTGACCTGGTAAGGACTCTAGCTGCTGCATTTTGGACGACCTGTAGCTTGTTTATTGATGAAGCAGGACAACCACCTAGAAGTGCGTTACAATAGTCCAGTTTAGAGGTCATGAATGCATGAACTAGCTTTTCTGCATCAGAAACAGATAACATGTTTCGTAGCTTGGCAATGTTTCTAAAATGGAAGAATGCAGTTTTTGTAACATTGGAAATATGATTTTCAAAAGACAAATTGCTGTCCAATATAACACCCAGATTTCTGACTGTAGAGGAAGTAACAGTACATCCGTCTAGTTGCAGACTATTTACATTTTTTTTTAAATAGTACTTTACAAACGTAATGGCTGGGTGGGTACTAGGGTTTTTTTTTTTTTTTTAATCTACTCAGACTGTGAAATTAATAGTTGCAGTGAGAGCAGAGCAACTGCAGTGCAGATCAAGATGAGAAATGTTGTGTCACATGCATCCTAATCAAGTTTTGAAGATTCAGCATAATCTAGCAACCGTGCTAAATGAAATGGTGAAGGAAAAACACAAGTGTTAGTCCACACGGTTTTTTTTCACCTTTGCTTGACTCATAGTTCTGGGAATAGCGATTTCTGCCTTTGATTGCATGCACATTCTCTCTTCAGATGGTTCTGTTTTACACAGCAGACCACAGTCAGAATTAGTGATTTAAATGACCATGAGAGCGATTAAGTGCAGTTTGCTTGACTATAAAATCTATAATACAGGTTTTAAAATAATTGATTAACTATGGTTCAAACACAGCATTAGAGAGTTACAGGTGTGCGTACGTACCGTACCTTTGAAGGTCATTTAAATGTTAATATTTTCAGCAAGTATATAATGTACAAATATTTTGTCAGGTAACCTAAAAGTTTTTTTCCCTTTTACATACATCAAAATTCTTTAATGTGACCATATTAACCTAATTACAATATAATGTACAGTCATGAAAGTCCTATAGATTAGGTTAGATAGAGTAGAGAAAGTTCCTGCACAATTGCGGGAGACACACATTTTAACAAGCAGTGAAAGTGTTTCCTTTTTCTGCTGCAAAGTAGCAGAACTCCTGTCATGTTATGCATCCTGTAAATAAATCTTGTCGAAATGTTAGACATCCAAAAGGAATAAAAAGCTTGTGTGTTGTATAAGCATCTTCCCTCCCCCTACATAGAGACAATTGATTTGTGGCTTTTCAAAATTTAAATAATGGATGGATCTGGCAGTCAATAGTGCACGGCCATTAATCTTGATTTATGTGCTGTAGGGGCCCATCTGGCTGCTCTGTCATTATTCTCAGTGGAACCCATTGAGCAGAGCAGTTTACACTAACTCCAAAAGTGCCAGCAGCAGGCCAGAACATCATGACTTTTCAAACTGACTTGAAGTGGATTTTAAATGCAACTTCCTAAAATATTTCAAAGTTAAGTTGAATAATTATTGTAATATTACTATGCTAAAGTTATTTATTATCAATAAAAAAAAAGTCTACATTTGTTCTGTTTTACACTAAAAATGAAGTCATCATCTACCCACCCTCATGTCACACTTAATTCATCACTTTTACCCATGGTTTATTTGCAATTTTGCTTAAATTACTGAATAAAATTAAATCTAGTCAAATAAAATAAAATGGAATTAAAAAAATTTAATAAAATGCAATAGAATCAAATAATATAAAATAAAATATATAAGCTATAGGCCATGAGATTTGCCAAGTATGGTAACCAATACTCGGAATTAGTGCTCTGCATTTAACCCATCCAAGTGCACACACACACATCAGAGATAAGTGAACACACCGTGAACACACACCCAGAGCGGTGGGCAGCTGTTTGCTCCAGCACCCAGGGAACATCTGGGGGTTCAGTGCCTTGCTCAAGGGCACTTCAGCTATGGGTACTGAAGGTGGAAGAGTGCTGTTCATTCACTCCCTCCCACCTACTACTCCTGCCAGCACCGAGACTCGAACCTGCGACCTTCAGCTTACAAGTCCAACTCTCTAACCATTAGGCCACATATATAAGATATATAGGCATTATAAAATATAATGGTAATGTAAGAAAGAAAGAAAGAAAGAACATAAATTTGATCACTAAACAACATACTTGCACTAAAAATTCTGTTATCACCCAACCACCTTCATGTCATACTCAATTCATATGATTTTTTAAAAACTTTTGTTACAAAAATATCAAAGCTGCTCCTTCCAATGTGACAAGAATGCATTATGATCCCTGGCTGTCAGGTTTAGTTGCAATTTAGCTTGGATTATTGAATAAAATAAAATATCGAATTAAAAAAAATAATTCAGAAAAAAAAAGAAAGATGGAATAGAATAAATGGGAAGGGAGGAAGGAAGGAGGGAGGGATGGATATATAATGAAATATTAATTATTATATTTATTATATTTCAATTCACATTTACCCAAGGAACAAAATGTCAAGCTGCTTTTTTGCTTGGATTACTGAATAAAATCAAATTGAATCAAATAAGAGCAAATAGAAAAAAATAAAATGTGAATGAATAAATTAATGCTATAGGCCTGGATTTGAATGATCTACATGATCCCATTTGACAACACAGCAATTACACATGCATTGCATTATCTGTTGAACAAAAAGAAGAAAATCTGATCAATGTAGGTAAACAAAGTTGCTGGTCCCATCTGTCATCCATAGTATGGAAAAATATAGGGGACCAGAACTGTTTAGCTACCCACGATCTTCAAAATATCTTTTTATGTGTTCAGCAGAAGAGCGAAATAATATAAAATCATATAAAATATCATCTTTTGTGTTCAGCAGAGGAAAGAAACCCATAGCTGTTTTTTGGGTGACCTACTGTACCCTTTAAATTGTAACTGTCTTGTACAGTACAGGCTGTTTCAGCACATCTTCAGTAAGCTCATTTATTCAGATATATTTTGAATTCAAATCTATTTGAATTACTTTCTTCTCTCTGCCACAGTTTATGATCCGTTTGGGATGCTCACATTTATTTCTAATAGCATTTTGAATTGACCATAATGTGCACATCATTCTCTTGAATATAAAAGTGGGTCGCTGACTCATATACTGCATCACAGCATGTATTTTCTGCAGTGACAAGGATAAATACAATGACAAAGTATTGATCTGCTGAAAAGTTCTGCTGTCAGTCAAGAGGTCAAAAAACTATGACGGAAGACCTTTAATGTTGCCAACTTGCCATACTAGCATGCTAAGGCTATTCATCAATGTAGCCTGTTTTACCACAGAAAATCAAAAGTTGCATGTCAAAAGCTGAAAGACAGGCACAGAGGTGTTTAACACCACATACAGTGTAAGCACCACAAGATCTTCATAGAATGCAATACTAATCTTAACTTTCATTGTAACCCAAAAGAGGAGCAAGCATATGCTTGTTAATATGCCAGAGTATATTAAAAGATGTTTAGACTGTGTCAGTTTAAGCAAATGTAAGGCATGCACCCAGCCATCACGTATAATATTACTATCAAATAGTCATCTTCATTAATGGGAGACATCTGTGCTAAATTAACTCAGCACCAGCACCGGTGTTGTTTTAAAAAATCAGAAGATAAAACAGTTGCAACTGCACATTATATTTAACAACTGTCTGCAATGCTTCCGATATAAGCATGAATATTTGCTCTGCTAAACAAAGCGTCTCATTGTCACAAGCTGTGTAAGAGTAATAAATGATATCGTAGGGTACGGATTTGTTTGTAAAACTACAGCAATGAATGCCACACAAAACAAGGCATCTCTCAGACAGACAGATCTTGAATAATATATTGCACATGGCTGTCACACAGTTAGTAAAAGTAGTGTACAGGCAAAAGGTGATGATTGTAGATATTTTGAGTCAACAACTCTAAAGCCTCTGGGCGGCCTGAAATTTTACCACAAACTGATACACAGGAGAGGAACAAGCAAACAGTGCTTCTGTAATGATTTTTTTTCAACACATTGTTTGCTATTCAAAGGATGATGACTTAGAGGTAATGCAGCTACTGTCACAGACATTTTGGAAACATGTACTGTAGTGAGACAGGAAGGGAATGAGAAGACAACTACAATGTTATACACTGTTATAGTAACTATGTACTGAACTGACATTTCCTCAGCTCTCAGAAATCCAATAGCCAATTCCTGTCCTGAGGTTACAAGTAGATACTATCTGAATTTGGAGTTGTTTGGGGAAAAATACAAATCAAACATTCTTGTTCAATTATTACTGGTAAACAGAAGTTTCAAGCATGATAACAACAAGATTAAGTCTAACCTGAGGCAATCATATTCTCAGTAAAAAAAAAAAAAAAAATTATATTCCTGGCATGAACTTATCCTGGTATTCTGCGTCTGAAATTAAATCCTTTTATTTTTATAATTAATCAACAGGAGACTAGATTATTATCTGAAACACTATCCCCCAGCACTATGCAAACTGAACAAAGTCTTCATCTGCCTGCCTGTGCAATGGTATTTTAATAGGCAGAATTGAAGATCAAGAGGGAAAATCTGAAACTAATGTACTGATGAATTACTGTTATAATTAATCAGCAGGAGACTAGATTATTATCTGAAAAATTACCCCTCAAAACTAAGTGCAAACTTTATTCTTCTACCCACCTAGGCACTTTTTACCTGCAGAAGTGATGATCAAGGAAGTTACATTAATGAAGAGGTGAATGGATAAATGTACAGATGCTTTAAATGCAGCCCATTTTACATCCCTGTGCAAGGTTAGATTGAGTTTCATGATTTAAAGCAAGCTCCCCCACAAAAATTTAATAAATAAAAAAATACACTACATTTACAGTACATACTGAATGCATACTGTATGTATACCATTCTTAGAAGTACAGTATGAATGCTCCATGCTGGCTGACTTAAACTTACAGTATGCATTGAGCAGACACTTTTATCCAAAATTTATGATTAAAAGCTAATGGTTATCAGGGCCTGGATATTACACATTTGCCTTGTGGCACTCAGTTTAATTTAATTTAAATCTTTTATATCAGTCAAAAACAGGTTTTGGATCTGTTCTGACAGGAAAATACAATGTTAAATGTGCATTACTGTGCTATAATGTTTACTATAATGTTTATAATATTAAGGTTTGAATTGGTAGAGTTTTTGTCAGCCATTATTTCAGTCTTCGGTGTCACATGATGCTTCAGAAATCTTACTAATATGCGGAATTCTTTCTGTAACCAGTGTTGACAGTTGTACTGCTTTAATTTTTTTCTAATTTCTAATTTTAAGTTCTAATGCAATGTAAATGTACAATGGCATATCAGCGATCATCAAATGTATCACTTTGTAGAAACTAGTGTGACATCATCTTAATGCTTAAAAACCATGAAGAAAAATAAGCAATGTAAAAAATAAATATAACAAGTCGGATTACTTAATACAGGTTCACGTGCAACAAGGATAAACATAGTTTGTCAAATGTAAAGTCTGGGTCCTGAAGCAAAACTGTCAAAAACCATTGGTTTTGGTTGTCTGAGCTAGAGGCACTAAAAAGACAACCCTTAAAAGTCACTGCATAATTGTTCCATTGCTGTTCAGTCATTGATTGTTGTAATCTGGCCATTTACGCAGTCATGTCTTCTCACTTGTTTTATGCAGAGAGAGATGTGAAGATGTGGGAGGTTTTAGAGTGCTGCCCTGATTAGGTGACCTGAACCAGGGGGAGGATGTACAATTATGTCTCGTTTGCTGAGGGCAAAATGAAGCTGAGGTTAATGGTAGGAGACAGTTGGAGTGGGGGTTGAAGAACTGCATTACTGCAATGCTGGAAGTGAGCTAAAGTCAAATTAAAAGATGGATAAAACTTCTGTTTGTTACTTTGACGTGTGGACTGGATTTTTGACATTAAATGTTAAGTGACCACTGACCTTCATCTCCTTATTGTTTTCTGCTCTAAAAATGTCTCATGGCGTCACAGCATGTAAAGAACCGAATCAGAGATGCAAACTGAGTAGGATGGTCCCAAAATCCCATGCCATTCTCAAGCTTTTGTTAAGCAAGTGGGTGCATTCACAGTCTCCAGACACTAGGTGCCGCTACAACACGCAAAATTATATTCCTTTCACATTTTTCACTCAAGAAATCTTTTTCATGGGCTAACAAATAAATGCTAACAAGCCAAACCTTAACAACCCTGTCAGTCAGCCTTCAATTTATTTTAGCAACCAGTTATTTCAGTTCTATGAATAAGGGGTCATCATCACATTTAGAATATAGTATATGTCTATGGTGCCTTCAAAAGTTTTATCTTGTTTTGCCTTGAAATGGCCATTTAAAATCTACTTTTCTGTTTCTTAGGACAGATATTTGTTATAATCTAAACGTAGAGCTTAATTTAGCTGGAGCACGTTTACCAGATAAACCATGACCCCTTGATCTGACAAAACTAGCCTATCGCAAACATAATCAACACCTGTTTATCACATAAAGTGCATTGATATCAATTCTAGTCAGAAATTATCTTGTGAAAGGAAACTTTACACCTCATTATTTTACAACCACAAAAAAGGAGTTGCTCTAATTTATTGATTTATTAATATATAGCTTCATAAAATACTAATGGAGAATACATTTTTATCAGTTATCATTTTTACAATTTTTTGAAAGTTTACAACAAATAGGTAAAAAAATGTTCATATACTGTACTTATTGATTCAAAATTGTTCTGATCATCCACTAGATGGCTCCCCTGACCATTTCCCAAAAGGAGTCAAGAAGCAACGAGTGTTATTTCATTTGTTTGCAGTCAAAAGAATAGCAGAACAAAAGAACAGAATGCTACAAGGGTCAACACTGACTGACTTTGACACAAACACTAATGAGCATTCAGGACTAAAGATTCATGCCAATTAGATGAAAGATCAGTCTTATTTTGGACTGCCTGCCTAAAATATTAATGACTTCCCTCCTTTCTTTTCTGTTTGTGTATTTTCTTTTACAGGTCAACAAAAACACATTTAGGGAGCACATTCTTAACCTTATAGCCAAGCATGCTTATTCTTTCTTTCTCCTCTTCACACACACAAACACACAGTGAAAGACATGCTTTCTGGATGTTCTTAGCAGACGCCATGTGCCTGCTGGCCTTCTACAAAGTCTACATAAACAAATAGCACTTGTAATTTTGGCACATTCAGTTGAATAGACTATACAAAACAGATGAACAGTTTGATAAATAATCTGAGGACACTATTTTTGGCCCCTACTGGAGCACAGCCACACTCTTTTGTTAAACAAACTTTTTTTACTTGCTCTCTAAAGAGCTTGGGGTGATTTAGTTACACTTAGCTCAAGTTTGTGTGCAGTCCAGTTTATGTTTTAACATTTTTATTGTTGTTTTTGTAATGGATAAGAAAGATCTTAAAGTTCTGTGGACGAACATATTCTGAGATGTATGATACAAATGCATTTTTAGGAAAGAACTAATGTGGGTCAAGGCAGGGTTAAGACTGTCCCTCCTATCCAACTTTAACTTAATTAACTTAAATTTTTTTAATTAAAGTATAAACTTTAGTAGTACTACTATAAATCTCAATTTATTAGTCCATTTTATTAAAAGTAACCCTTGCTCTTTACATAGCCATTTCCACTCAGTCAAATGTGCAATTACACCTACCAAATTGACCATTTGCCTTTTTGATATAAGAATTGTTTACACTAATCGAATTCTAGTCGAATTTACAGTAAAATGTATATCTTAAAATCTCAGCATAAAAGTCAAGTCACCTATTTTTACAGTGTTTCATACATTAGAGATTGTTGTAAAGCATCTTTACAATATTAAATAGGAAAGTAACATGATCAGTGATGCCATATATATGAGACAAATCCAAATTCAAGCAGCTCTAACAAGACAAGTGTTAGTATTCAGCTCTAGTCAGTTCAGTGTTGATTCATTTCAGTTCAATGTTGCACAGTTCACCAAATCAAAATGTCGATTCAACTATGATGCAGCTCTACAGAAGACATTAGTGTCATTATGCATCTCAAGTTTTGTTCTCATCTGATAAGAAATAATAATACTAATTATTACTTAAGTGTCTTTTAAAGCCAGAGAGGTAATTCCAACCCAGCTAATCAGATTCCAGTAGGAAGAGGAGAAAGCCTGAGATAAGGACCTAAAGCTTCAGTCACGAGCAGACTTCCCTAGCATAGAGGGGATTGGAGGAAATCTATCAGCTGGACTGTCTCACAATTTATATTTAGATTTTTTTCTCATTCAGGTGTGCAACATAAAACAGGCTTGTCGTCAAATGTATCAAGAGGCACAGGTGTGTGTGCAGCTGTGTTTAATGTGCACAGCGCAGCACAGGTTGGGTGTGAAGTGGAGTTGGCAGAGCACGGCTCGGACAGCTCAGCTGCTTAATGGACTTAGATACCAGACGACAGCAGCATTAAGCCCATGTCCTCTCCCTTCTACTCTTGCTGGACTGACCTGGTTTATGGCTACGGTTAAGCTGAACAGGTTTGAAACCGGTTATTTTGCAGGCCCAGATCACATGCACTCACTCATACTATGACTCCTGCTTAGAAATACACAGCCAGATGTCTTGGCTCTCCGATGACTTCAAGAAGCTTCACTGGGTGGTTAGGGCTGCGTCTGTTGTTTTGATCATTTCAGTGTGGTTTTTCTGTTGATGTTATGTATAATAATAGAAGTCAAGGTTTTGTTATGCTGGGACCCCTCCCAAGCACTAAACAGAAAGTTTACTGAAACAAGGCACTGCAAGACTTATGTAATCAGAACAGGGCTGTTATTATGAATAACAGGCGAGTAACACTCAGTTTATTTAGTAAAAAAATAAGGATAATTTAAGATATGTGTGAAATCCTTAACTCCATTATTACACTTAAGGACTTTTAGTACATCTACTAATTTTTAACTAATCCATTATAATGTTAGTATTATTTCTATAGTTTTTAATTCATATTTTGAATAAGCCTTTATTTTTATATTTTTTAATTGTAATTTATCATTTTTCTTTTATTTTACCTATTTTGTTTTGTGCTTCTGTCACTATCCAAGTAGTTGTAATTTATTTTTATTTCAGGGTTAGTTCAGTTTTACTTTTATTTTATTTTTAATTCAGATAGTAATTTTACTACTTCAACATTTCTCATTTTTGTTTTATCTATTATTTGTTTTTATTTTAAATCAGATTTATCATATATATATATATATATATATATATATATATATATATATATATATATATATATATATATATATATTTATATTTATTTAATTAATTATTTATTTATTTTTTAATTCAGATTGTATATTTATTTAGTTAACAGTAACAACGCCACAACTAGTAGTAAAGCTTCTCTGAGTCTTTCACACATTTACACATTTCTAAAAAAAAACTTAGAAATCCCAAAAATATACTGATTGCTTTCTTCCAGGCCATTATCTGCTAAGTTTACAGATGTATTTTCCATTTCCTTTAAGTCTAAAACACATCACAATACATAATTCAAAATATAGTCAAAACGCTTGTGAAAAACCTATATGGAAAATTCCTTCAAAACAGCACAGACTTTTTTTATTTGACAGATGCATGTAAATCAGCGCAACTCAGACTGTATTCAAAGCACACATTTGATCAGTTCTTGCATTCCACTGGGAATCAATCCATGACTTCAGCATTTTTCAGTGCACTGTTCTTCTGTCTGAGCTACAGGAACACAAAGTCGAGGAATAAAATGCATACAGTATGACCATTTTAATCTCTCCTACTTTCTCCCAGAAGTTAACCTTCACAGTAATGTAAAACAATGGGTCTGTGCTGTTTGAAACTGTAATCTAATTTGACCTGTCTGGGAGGGCTTCAAAATGTTCCGGTAATAAATACAAGAATTTTGTCAGCTGGTGCCAATTTAGGTCACATTGTTTTATAGGTGCCCCTGATGTGACCTGGTTCACTTCCCATTGGTCACCCAGTCTAATCCTCCCCACTGCAGTGGTCATACTCTCATCATGTGGCCTCCTTGTCCTGCCAGATGCCTCACCATCATCACCCAAACTACTACAGCATCCATCTCATCTCTTGCATTCATTCTCCTACTTGCTGATTTCTCTCTTCCTTCCTCCCACTCTCTTCTGACATTTTCTTTTAAATGAATATAGATACAGGAACAGCGATAAAAAGCCCAGATGGATGGAATGAGCAAAAGAGACAAAGAAAGAAAATACAAAGACATCATAATATTTCTTAAAATATATCTCAAGTTATATAAATGACAAAAACAGCTCGCAAACTCAGACAAAAGATTCTGGAAAGTGAAGGGAGTGAGAGTTTATAGAGAAGAGTTACTCAGAATCAGTATCGACGCTGATTAGATCTTTCCGAAGTCGCACTGAGGAAACAGCCGAGTACTTCACAAAGGCGGGATCACAATAGCTGACAATTTATGAAAGCTTTTCTTTGTGATGTTATCATAATGGCTTCACCTGAGTCTACAACAATGAGTCTGTGCGATAACATCATGTATAGGAAGTTAAGAGCATTTGCAGGGCCTCAGAGTGGCGCAGAACTGAACTGGAATAAGGTGAAAACGCCAGGCTCCTTTCACTTCCTGTCCAGTCGTTGAGGTTCAAACGCTGTACATAAGGATCCTAATCAGCATCAGCTTCCCTTATCATTTTCCTGTATTAAACTCAGAGACCAGCTGTGTAGTTCTCCAGAAGTCCACCTTAATAATGAAAGAATTCTTATTAGCCCGGATCTTGATTCTGGTGCACATAAAGGGAAATCCTTTACATATTCCAGGTTAAGAATTTGAATGTTACACGCTGATATTTCCATGTAAAGGCATTACATGGAAACACACCTGTAATGAAATTATGTGTGCAGCTATCAAGAGCGGAGGACAATGTGTTCATGAATCAATGAGTCATTTTGTGTTATTTTCTGAGAAGCCTCTTTATAAAAATATCAGAGAAAGTATTTTCTATTTTATTAAAAGGGCCGATTAATGCATTAACTGACAATAAACAATTCATTTGTTACAGTATTAAGCAATATTTGTTGATGTAGGTTAATAGAAATAAAACTGTTGATTTTTAGTTAGCTAAGGTCTATAGATACAACATTTTATTCCAATGTTGTATCAGTAAACAAAAGTTAACAAATAAAAACTTACTGTAAAGTGTTACCAAAATCACATACTTTAAAAATGTAATTTTTCTTTTAATAATTGCTTTATAAAAAATACAAATAAATAAAATACGCCTCATTTTGCAGGTACATTTGTCTTGGTTTCCACTTGCATGAGATGTTATACAATGTAGACATGCCATCTGACATGGTCACAATAAGTCACCTAAGTAAGTGTCATTTCTAAAGCTGCATCCTCAGACGTTTAGATGACTGCAGACAGGATGTACTATGAAATCATTTACTGTGGATAAATAAGTAGCACAGCATGTACCAGGTTCCTCAGACAGCGCTCAATGAGTCACTGAACACAGCCACGCAACAAGGGCCAAAGGACAGCCTCTCTGATTTGTATAACGCCGATGCGATGTAAAAGTGATGACATCTATGATTTAACCAGGATTCTATATTGCTATATTGAGATCTCTAAGAAGCTCTGAAATTCCCATGAATCTGTCCAAACCTAAACTATCCATTACATTTAACACCATCCACACCTTCTCTGTAACTAAGCTGAGAGACACTATATAGGCTTAAGAATCTGTGTGCTTGACAAAGTGCTCTTTGCAAACAAACACAAAATTGAAGCACAAAAGTCTTTAAAAGATTAACATGACAGCAGTCTGATGGTGTTTTAACTGTCATTGGTTTTGAAACAGACTGTTACTTCATTTGTCCTGAAGAAACAATGAAACACTCTGTGACGTGTCTAACTACACTCCCTCATTCTGTGTAATAAGAGTAAAGCCCATACAGATGAATAATATTACAACCCGAATTCCGGAAAAGTTGGGACGTTTTTTAAATTTTAATAAAATGAAAACTAAAAGACTTTCAAATCACATGAGCCAATATTTTATTCACAATAGAACATAGATAACATAGCAAATGTTTAAACTGAGAAAGTTTACAATTTTATGCACAAAATGAGCTCATTTCAATTTTGATTTCTTCTACAGGTCTCAAAATAGTTGGGACGGAGCATGTTTACCATGGTGTAGCATCTCCTTTTCTTTTCAAAACAGTTTGAAGACGTCTGGGCATTGAGGCTATGAGTTTTGCTGTTGGAATTTGGTCCCATTCTTGCCTTATATAGATTTCCAGCTGCTGAAGAGTTCGTGGTCGTCTTTGACGTATTTTTCGTTTAATGATGCGCCAAATGTTCTCTATAGGTGAAAGATCTGGACTGCAGGCAGGCCAGGTTAGCACCCGGACTCTTCTACGACGAAGCCATGCTGTTGTTATAGCTGCAGTATGTGGTTTTGCATTGTCCTGCTGAAATAAACAAGGCCTTCCCTGAAATAGACGTTGTTTGGAGGGAAGCATATGTTGCTCTAAAACCTTTATTTATCTTTCAGCATTCACAGAGCCTTCCAAAACATGCAAGCTGCCCATACCGTATGCACTTATGCACCCCCATCAGAGATGCTGGCTTTTGAACTGAACGCTGATAACATGCTGGAAGGTCTCCCTCCTCTTTAGCCCGGAGGACACGGCATCCGTGATTTCCAACAAGAATGTCAAATTTGGACTCGTCTGACCATAAAACACTATTCCACTTTGAAATAGTCCATTTTAAATGAGCCTTGGCCCACAGGACACGACGGCGCTTCTGGACCATGTTCACATATGGCTTCCTTTTTGCATGATAGAGCTTTAGTTGGCATCTGCTGATGGCACGGCGGATTGTGTTTACCGACAGTGGTTTCTGAAAGTATTTCTGGGCCCATTTAGTAATGTCATTGACACAATCTAATGGCGATGAGTGATGCAGTGTCGTCTGAGAGCCCGAAGACCACGGGCATCCAATAAAGGTCTCCGGCCTTGTCCCTTACGCACAGAGATTTCTCCAGTTTCTCTGAATCTTTTGATGATGTTATGCACTGTAGATGATGAGATTTGCAAAGCCTTTGCAATTTGACGTTGAGGAACATTGTTTTTAAAGTTTTCCACAATTTTTTTACGCAGTCTTTACAGATTGGAGAGCCTCTGCCCATCTTTACTTCTAAGAGACTCTGCTTCTCTAAGACAAAGCTTTTATAGCTAATCATGTTACAGACCTGATATCAATTAACTTAATTAATCACTAGATGTTCTCCCAGCTGAATCTTTTCAAAACTGCTTGCTTTTTTAGCCATTTGTTGCCCCCGTGCCAACTTTTTTGAGACCTGTAGCAGGCATTAAATTTTAAATGAGCTAATTAAGTTGATAAAAGTGTAAAATTTCTCAGTTTAAACATTTGCTACGTTATCTATGTTCTATTGTGAATGAAATATTGGCTCATGTGATTTGAAATTCCTTTAGTTTTCATTTTATTAAAATTTAAAAAACGTCCCAACTTTTCCGGAATTCGGGTTGTATCAGGAGCTGCTAACCACAGGTGATTTCTCCAGTTCTCCATGAAGAGTAACCAATAGATGAGGGAGAGGCATTGAAAAGAAATAAAAAGATAATAAAGGGTTATAAAAAGAAAAGATTCACTGTATACAAAAAAAAAATTGCGTATCTCTCTATATTAAGTAAACATTTTAGTTTTAGCCCATTATAAGTAAATCACATTCAAGAGCACTCAGCAAAAATACATAGAAGAATAAATAAATAAGAGGAGAAATGGATATATAAATAGGAGGGTTGTTCTGCCATTGTGTGGTATCAAGGGGGCTTCCTTCTCAACACCTGCAGAGAAAAAGGAGGACGCTTGGAGTTGGGAGAGAGGTGGAGAGGGGAGCAGGACAAAGGAGAGGAGGGCTTGAACAATGGCAAGGCTGGTCAGTGGAACTGTAGCGAGACAGAGAGTCTGCTGGCCCCGACAGCCGCCCTGCCCCGGGGACAGCCAAAAGATCCACACAGGAAGAGGCTTCACTCCTCTGTCCAGAACACACACCACAGGCAAAGAACAATAGAGAGGAGATCCCCTCCAGAGAGAACACATTTGATGAGTCTATCCGAGGTCCTACAGAAACACAAGGTCAAAGTGCAATACAGGACAGTGCATGTAATTGCACGCAGCAAGTAATGGCCTTCTTTCAGATTGGCCTGGAACATACAATCATGTTAGATCAGTTTTAGATTTAGGATTTTAAGCTTAGATTTGTGAATCTACAATTTTCATAGTCATGAAAATAAAGAAAACTCTTTGAATGAGAAGGTGTGTCCAAACTTTGAGTCTGTACTGTATATATATATATATATATAGAGAGAGAGAGGGAGAGAGAGAGAGAGAGAGATGGATGGATGGATGGATGGATGGATGGATGGATGGATGGATGGATATAGATAGATAGATAGATAGATAGATAGATAGATAGATAGATAGATAGATAGATAGATAGATAGATAGATAGATAGATAGATAGATAGATAGATAGATAGATAGATAGATAGATAGATAGAGATAGGCATAGATAATGTATTCCATTATCTATGCCTCATGCAATAAAATAAATTGTAGACACTATAATTCAAAAATATGGGATCCGTGATTGTTAGGGCCTTAGGCACTTTGTTCAAAAAATCATGAAACTTTGCAAACTCACCAGAAGCTGCAAAAATGTTCATCTGATATGGGTTTCATAACAGGGTGCGGCAAAATGGCTCAATAGTGCCACCTATAAAATATCAACAAAGTTTCCCTCAAGCTATATTTCACATACATGTACGAAATTCATGTAACATGTAACACACCAATCCCTATAAAAAAGTCAAAACCCAATAAGATGTCTGTTATGTCTGTTATTTTCTTGGCAAGTTTTGTGCCATTTTTACCATTTTCAGGCATTGTATTTAAACAAACTCCTCCTAGAGAATTAAACAGATCAACACCAAATTTTGTCAGTGTAATCTAAAGCCCATTGTGTTTCGACATGGAAAAGAAAGTGGTTGTACATACGATGTCTGATCAGCCTCAGACTTACACGTTTAATAAGAGTTCTGGCCTTCAGGCCTATATTCTGTTATAATCATAGCGCCACCTGCTGACAACAGGAAATAAATTGTTTTCCACTTACTTAAGCATGTAATGTCCAATCTGCACTAGACTTCACTTGTTTGGTAAGAGTCCTGGCTTGACGAAAGCTAAAGGACAATATTCCGTTATAGTAATAGCACCACCTGTTAGCAATAGGATATGTCATGTTTTATATTAATATGACTCAAACATACCATGTTCAATCTGCACCATACTTAATATATTTGATAAAAGTCCTGGTCTGAAGACATGCCAATATTCATAGTGCCACCAGCTGGCAGCAGGAAGTTTGGCACATATAAATTCCTTTGACATATCCCCGTTATATTTATCACTTTAAATGCATATTGCTGACCATTTGCTGTTTTCTTAAGTGCTGGTGAGCCCGTGTGCGTGCCTTTTCCATGCTGCTTGCAGCTTTAATTTTTTTAAGTTTTTAAAAGAAGTCTTTCATTTTCACCTAGACTGCATTTATTGCATTTGTTTAAATAAAAAAATACAGTAAACATGTTAATAATATGAATTATTATTACAATTTGGACTAATAGTTTTTTAATTTTCTATATTTTAACATTTAATTTCTTCCTGTGGTGGCAAAGCTGAACTTTCAGCAGCCATTACTGCATTCTTCATTGTCATTGAAATCATTGTGACATGCTGATTTTGTGCTTAAGAATTTTCTCTTATTATTAACGGTGTTGGAAACATTTAGGTAGAAACCTTTACCAAGGAATTAGTGGAAAAAAATATTTAACAGCTAGAATGTCCAAAAGTACATAAGTTATTTTGAAAAATAAAATGTTAAGAATGAAAAAGTCTTTACTTCTGATCAACTCAATGCATTCTTTTTTAAGAAAAGTACAAATCTTTCTCTTTCTAAGAATCCTACTGACTCCAGTTTTGAACAGTATGTAGATGCATGGACAAGAATTCATACTGATTAATAATCAACTCTGCGTAGTAAAAATGTGTCATTTAAATGTACTTAATTACTTAACTTTCATTCTTAAAAACATTGTCTTGTATGCATTTTTTATTTTCAATTTCACTTTTTTTTCCATTTATCCACAGCAAAAATCAAAATCATCACTAGTGACGGAAATACAGAGTACAGGAAATTGCAGAAATATGTCTGAAATGTCCCAGATATTTTTTTGGGGATGTGGACTTTGCGTCAGTTAGTCAGCATAGCTGGTCTCGAGTGACGCTGGGGCTGTAGGGGTTAGATGCAATGTACCGTACTGACGTATCATGAATACGCACAAATGTAAACATACACATACAAACAAACACAAAGAATTGATTTATCCATTGGTAACAATGGACTTTTCATCACTATGTGAGCCATCTCTCACCCAGTGCCATCTAGGCTTGAAGTGACTTACAAATAAAGTATGTGATTTAGGAAACAGAGACTTATGTCTGCGTGCATAGCGGAAAACAGTCTGAAAACACCATTTATCGCCTGCCCCACTTGTAATCCCTTCTTTCCTGTAAAACAGCCATTTCTCGTCCTGACTGACGTCTGTTGAACTCCCGCAGTGTGGTGGATGTTTCCCTATCACTGTCGTTATAGACTATTTGATGCAAATAGAGGATACTGGTCACAATGGGCATTAATGGGCATTCGCGTGTAGAGAAGTGAGTCTGTCAGCAGCTGGATTGGGCTGGTGACATGACCGGTAGAGAAACTAGACTTCTATAGTCAGCAGAGGAAAACTTGTTTACGGAGGCATTTGAGTGATGACGTTGAAAAGCTGCCTGGTTCTGCTTTTGTGACAACCACAGACATAAAGTGTTATCACTTTTATATTGATCATTTTTTAAGGGTAAAATAAACCAAAATTATTGTAATTAAAATTAGAGAAAATTTGAACACCTCATTTTTTGGATTGTGAAACAAAAAAATAACCAATAGGATGCCAAGCTATGAATGAATTTTAATGTTACAGCCAGATATAATTTTTTTGGCCTAAGGGCATAAAATGAAAAACACCTACACCAAAATGCTTTGTATTGATATTAATAGTAAAATTAAACGGCTATTAATTCAAAGTTTTTTTAAACGGTTTATATATACTGTATATGTAAACTTGAGAATTTGATGTGATTGGTTTAAATGCATACAGTAGTGTGTTAATTTAAACATAAGTATGTTCCACGTGGCTTTAATATGGAAAACAAGTTAACACCAAATGAACATGTAGAATAATTTTATATTGGACAGAAAAAAATAAAAAAAACTTGCTCCATTTCAGAAGATCACCACATGCTACTAGAATTTATTTTCTTGTTCGTCTAAATTAACTTTTCCTCCTCACTAACTCTGATGCAACACCACAAGCAGTTTTGGTTCCTTTATCAGTTGTCAGTCTCTGAACCGGTTTGTACCGGAGAGGCCTGACTCCTCTGTAAACTGATAAAAGCAGCTTTGCTGTCAGTACCTTGCTCCTCCTGTCACTATAGAAACTTACACACACACATATTGCTTTCACACAGTCGGTTCACTTCAAAGTTCCTTGCCCTGAACACAGTGAAAGAAAGGAAATGGGTGGGTGAGAGAGGACAATCATGAGTCAAGCATTTCATACAGCACACGAGACAGACAGGACAATTGGCTTAAATATTTAGCCATAGTAGACCTAAACAAGCATGTTACCCTAAAATAAAAAAATAAAAAAACCATGAAAATCAAAGCTGACAGACGAATTAAAAAAATAAATAATAATAATAAATTGTTGTTTGCTTGAATGGAAAATTGGATGCAAGCTGACAGTGAATAACTCAAACATTAAGTCTGTCTTGTAACAATATCATGTCGCAGTTCATTGTGTTACTGAACTCCCACAGCTGCTCTAGTTCGAAGGTTATAATAATAGGTCACACTTCACACAACCTGTAACAATCACATTTTATTTATGTGTGTATCTCCAACAGTCACCTTTTGCAGGTGAATGTTTACACAGCAAATTCCCTCTTGGCAGGGAAGACGAAGAGGTAAGGTGTTGGGCTCTGTTACCTTACATGACCGCCAGGTAGTCAGATGTCAGATGACGCATTCCCAGCCCATCAGAACTGGTTTGAGCCAGTACTGTGACCTATCAGAGCATTAAGATTAGCATCCACTGATCTTCCCCTCTGCCATCCCTAATCCTAAACCATGCCAAAACACCTGAATTTGCTAAATGACTTATCGCTATATATCAAAAAAACTAACACAGAGGAGGATCTAAAGAGATTGGTAAAGACACACCATCTACACACCATGGTAATGTAATAGGCTACACCTTTAACAAACACGGCTGAATCAACCAGAAACTGGTTCTCGCCGGTCTACTAATCTGCAAAGCAAAGAGACAAGCCTGAATGAAAGTTAACCAGACCTTGTGGTGAGTGACAGGTGCGACCATCCTGCAAAACAGCCCAAAAAGTGAAAGCTAAAAAACAAATACACCTGAGAGCTAACAAAAAAATTTATTGTTGAAGATAATATCTGTTACATCTCTCAGGATGACTGTTGGGTTTGTGGGTTACACTATGCCGTGACTATATTTTAGATTAAACACAACAGCAATGTCAAACTCTGCTTAAATACTATACCTTAACATTTCTACTTTAAACAAGGCAGTATCAACTTTGTACCTAATTTAGCCCTAACGGTACATAACTTAATGGTACAAATAGCACCTTTTTAAAGAGTAGCCTACCACCCGAGTGACAGCTTTTACCCTTTTGAGTGTGAAACATGGGATCAATTCTATGGACCAATGGGTCCAGGAGAACCCACAATTTATTTTTAAAAAATATGAAGTCAAGAAAGAGAAGAGAGTCCAAATGTTTAGTTAATAATTTATTATATGAACAATGAAAAATGATATTGTGAAAAATGCATAACTGGTGTTATAACATTGTGACAAATAAATAAGTGGCCGTTGAGTGTTAACACAATATTAAACTGGCACAGAGACAATGCATAGGCAGTTTTCAGGCAATATAACTTCTGTCTCCAGTCATAGTTCTTGTGTACCAACAAATACACCTATAAGGCGAAGAATTTCGTGATAATGTCCATTTTTAAAATGCATAGAGTTCACGAGACATTTATTTCACGTTATGATGCACGAGGGGCTCTGCGTGCTCGCGCCGCGGGATTCCTTCACACTGAGCGCCTCCACGGCTCCAGATCCCGTGCGTCCCATCCTTCATGAAAGGACTCGTGTCGTTTACGAGGCTTTCCTTCATCTCGTGAGGTTCCTTCTCGACTAATCTGGACGTGTCCGTTATCGCCAGGCTGTAAATGTCACAGGCAGTCTGAAATAAACGACCACGCAAACGCGGGTCAACGCGTGAAGTCGCTCAACGCAGTTTCAGAAAGTGTCGCACCATCCCCGCGATCCGCAGGAACTTGTCCTTTTTCCTCTGCTTGAGAGCCATCAGAGCTTTGGCCGTCTCTTCGGGGTCGTGTGCGAAGGAGAAGATGCTTCTCACTCTCTCCTCGGCTTTCATGTCCCCAGTTTTCTGGAATAGTCTCATCAGTGCGTCCTGGTTGACGTTCTCGAAGATGTTGGCCACCGCTCGCTTTCGGTTGGCCGTGTCAAACTTGTTGCCATGGATCGAAGGGCAGACCCGGCGAGATTCTGAGTACATGTCGGTCGACATCTTGCGGCTTTGGTGCTGTTTAGCAGCGTTGGAGTCGCCAACTTGACCGGACTTAGCCGCTTTGGTGGCTGTGAGTCGAGTGAGGAGTTTACAGTGAGGCCAAGCTCTTTATAGAGCGACAGCGCAGCTCCCGCTTACGGAGATGACTTCATCAGCGCTGCCTGCCCTGAGGAACGCCTTCCCGTTTGGAGCCAACATGACTCCAGCTCTGGAAACGCCAGTAATTATGGATGAGAGCGCTGACGACATGAGTGCGCAAGGTTTATCATATAGGGGATGCATTTGTAACCTATGGAGTTTACCGTTAAGAAATATTAGATAATAGCTTTTAATTTAGATATTACCACATTTTTGTAGGAATGCGGGGTTTTGGAGATGTGGGAACCCTAAAATGTGGTGAAAAGTCTGGTGCCCTATAATGAAATGACCTCAATAAAAAAAAAACGCTTTAAAAATGTTGGTGATCATTTTTATTATTATTATTATTATTCGTTTATTCAGTAAGGATACAATGTCACAAATCTAACAAACCCCATCATTTGATTGGTTATTTCATACATAATAACATTCCCTGCAAACAATACAAATGACTGTACTGTAGTTTCGTGACAAAAACTCACTTGACTCTCATCATATTTCTAAATAATTATGGTGTCATCACAATGGTGTTCTAATTAGGTGTTATTAACTATATTAACCTGTATAACCAATTCTTTACTAACTATGCCATGGATGATGTAATAAACCTATTTATATGTAGACTGATACAAGTCTTTGAAACAAACATATATATTATTACATATATATATACATATACATATGTCTATTCTGTAGTATTACAGCCATAAATAGCCACTTTTCCACTTTATCTGATAATTGCTAAATTGCTGAGGGCTTTTCAGATAACACAGCAAAAATAATAAGAAGCTCTGCATAAACCAAACTCAACACACATCTTGGTGCACTCTGTTTATTCTCTGTCTGGTTTGCGTTAGGGCAATTCCATTTGAACCGTCATTGTGGAAAACAATGGAATACCAGGTTCTGGAATGGCATTTTATTTGGCCTCCAGAGACCCCAAAAATGTGCCATTGATGCAGTAATCTTGTGGAATGCCGGTTACTTGGCATCCATTGTGAGTGTGTTGCGAAACAGGATACCAGTCTTTCTCAGGCTGGCATAACAGTTATGACTGGAGTCAAGGAGGATGGGAAATGTGCGGAAAGAGACGCCAAGAACATGTCATAAATATAAGCAGAGTGTTCTCCATAGTCCTGCACATAGAGCACAATATGGCCTTTTGACATGGTAAAGGAAGCTTTGGATTGAGAGCCTAGTCCTGCCCTCTCAAGCACAAGCTGAGTGTACTTTATCAATCCTAACAATGGGGAAACTAAATTTAACTCAGGTCAAAGTTTGCTTCAGCTGGTCTGCCTGAAGGAAAAGTAGTTCCCTCCCCTGCACACGCCTGGAGCCAGTTGCTGATTAAAAGAGTACCCAGTTTTCCCTATATGCCCACTTAAACCTGAGAACCCATACCACGAAGTGCATTAATCAGTAAATGTGTTTTAAATGAAAAAAATAAAAACTATTTAAATAAACAAATTGATATATAAATAATAATATATATAAATAAATAAATAAATAAACTACCTTATATAAAATATAAACCATAGTGATCAAACTTCTCAAATTCAATTCATAGAGATGAACACCCATTAGTTTCTGATTACATTGCCAGTCTGTTTTTGGCTGTATTGAAGCCCATAAAACTTCAAAGCAGATGAGAGGCAAACACTGTGCACAATAAAGAATATGAAAATGAAGTAGTTTTACACATGAAGACAATTTATTAACTGTGCTGTTTCCACTGACGTTATGCGATTTGCAGAGAAGCACAATAAATCTTCAAACGGGAGATCAGGATTGCCATGTTAACATAATAACACGTCATGGCTGAATTGCAAAGATCTGTTGTGTCTGGAATTATGATTCCATTTTTTTATTTATTAATTTTTATAATTGTAGCTTTCTGTTTTCATTTCTGTAGAGAATGGCGTCATGCAACAACACAAACAGTGACGCAGTGTTCACTGCATGTAACTGCTGCTGAATAGTAAAAATCGAAGGAAGCAGCTGTGAAGATGTTTTTAAAAAATGGCATTTACCTCAGTGTGCTGTATGAAGTAAAGAATTTTGTTCTTTGTTTTCATCCCTTCCTGCATGCTTTGCTTAACTAAGCACCGTGGGGCCAGAGTCTTCAGCTTGTCGGATATGACAGCATTGGTCCCTGGAGCAGATGACTTGATATGCTAAAGCAGACCTACATAGCACATGACCAAACTTCATTACATTTTTTATACTCTGACCATGACTCATTGATCAAATGTTGTAATGCAGTCATCATAATTTTATTTTTGCCTATAAAAAAAAAGTCTGAAACAAGAAAGACAAACGAAGTGGCCTAGTATTTTTATTTCATAGTACATAATAAATGTCTAATTAGTCTAAAAGACTAATTTCTGATGATTTAATTCACTACAATAATATTCTTTGCAGTTTGGAAGTTGAAGCCTGATTTTTTATTTTTTATTTTATTGCTTTGGCCAAATAAATGTATGACATTTTCAATAATAGCAAAACAGAATATGCATGCATTTTAATTTGATTAGTCCATGTTTTATAATTTATTTGTAACACTGTGTTGCCATATTGTGAACATTGTATAAACTATAATGTAAAACTTAAACATGCATACTCAGCAGCACACACATTGTGAAGAATCCTTTAGCACAATTCTCAGAAGCATTAGCTCTGTTGCTATAATAACAGGTGTATAATGGCATCTGGGCATTGCAGTCAAATCTGCCCACAGGGGAATGTCTGTGGCAGGAGATTCCAGTTTAATTACTCAACTTGTTTTTATAGTATCATTTGCATCAGTGTTTAGAAATGCAGCATTTGAAAAACGGTCAAAGTCAAGAGTATTGATTTTTTCCCAAAATCTTTCATTCAGAATGACAAAAAAGGTTCTCAACTTTTAGAGATGTTATTACAAATCATTTTAAAGATTTTAGGTCATACTATACAAAAATTAGAGCTGAACACACCACCATTCAAATCACAGGCCTCCACAGGTCAGCCAAACCCACAACTATGCAGCTTGATCTAATAGCTCAACATTTGTTAGTCCACAGACTCACAAATAGCACATTTTATTCATGCCTGCTAGAGGCTGTTTACAGGAAGATGTGAGATTAACGGTAATCATTTTGTATGACAGCCTGATTCTGGGACTCAAATGTTGTTTGTAATCATAGTTTTGGCACTGAGCTTGCATTCACAGTAAAAGACAAAGAGCTGGCATCTAACAGTTTTTTAAACAGCCATGTCTTTATTTTATATTTTTTACATTAAGTAGACACATTTATCCAAAGTGATTTACAGTACATACAGGCTATAATTTATTTTATTTATTTTACCAGTATGTGTGTTCCCTGGAATCGAACCCACAACCTTTTGTGCTGCTAACACAACACTCTTCTACAGAGCCACTGGATGTCTTGACTGGAACCATCATAAACATTAAAACCAGAGTTTGAGCAGCACGGGAGGGCAGCTTAGCTTCTTAAGAAAAAGTCATTAAACAGGCATCTACCACCAAAGGCACTATGGTTGGTAGCCTGCCAGTTCTGTTAAATCGTGCCCAAATACCATTCCCAGTCTTCTCCTGGCTAAGATTCAGACTGAAATCACGACGGAAAAGGAAATATCCTGGCCATATAAAAAGAGAAAAGCCATTGGAGATAATATTATTCAAACATGAACAATAACTTAACAATTACATAATAATTGTTTCACACACACTTGTTTGATCCCATTCAACATTCCTAAACCTCATTTGAAGGATATGTATTAACAAAAAGCGTATATGATTTGCCAAATATAAACTATTTGTGACCCTGGACAACAAAGTCGTAATGGTCAATTTATATATTTTTTTCAAATTGAGATGTATCACATGAAATCTGAATAAATAAGCTATCCATTTATGTATGGTTTGTTATGATAGGACAATATTTGGCTGAGATACAACTATTTGAAAATCTGGAATCTGAGGGTGCAAAAAAAAACCTTTAAAGTTGTCAAAAATTACATTTTGAGATACTTGTGGTAGGGAATTTACTTAATATCTTCATGGAACATGATCTTTACTTAATATCCTTATGATTTTTGGCATAAAAGAAAATTTAGATAATTTTGACAATGTATTGTTGACTAATGCTATAAATATACCCCAGTGACTTAAGACTGGTTTTGTGGTCCAGGGTCACATTTTACTTGATGTACATTAAGTTTTTAACTTCCTATTATTATTATTATTATTACTATTATTACAGAAAAAAATAAAGTTCACTTCTGTCAAAAAAAGAAAAAAAAGAAAAAAAAAAGTGTACTTCTGAAATGAAATTCTAATGTATGTATGGAAACCTATTTTCACCACATGAGAAAAAATGTATCTTGCTTTTGTAAATCATAATTATTATTTGAAAAGTTTATGATTTATGAAAGAACCACAAAAAAAAAACTTCAAATGAATCTGGAATAATCCATAATGATGTATATACAAAAAAGCAATTATAACAACAACAAAAACTGAATAATCCAGTTTGCATAACCTAGACATAACTAGAATGGTCAACAAGGGCACAGAACACACTAGAGTGGACACTGGCACACTACCAAGACTGAAAGCTTGTGTGTCCCCACACTTCCACATGCAAGCTCAGCATCCAGGGACAAGCCCGAGCATGAGGATTACATGAGACATCAGCTCTGCTCCTACACAGGCACCCAGGCAGCATTACGCACTAAACTAGCCAGAACCGGATAAAGCACCACCCCTTCCCTATCTGCCAGCGCTTGCCCTAGGTATCTGTTTCCCATATCTCTCTCATTCTTTCAACCACTCTTTACACTGAGCGTGATATCTCGAAGTCAGACAAGAGCCGGATCCCATGTGTACTCACTGGCCGATCTGAGTTAGCACCGTTAGCCATAGCTTAAGGTCACAGCTCTCTCTTTCTCCCTGGGTGGTTACGGTGACCTGTTCCACAAAGCCCCTCACTTTCTTAAATATCTCACACCAAGAGAAGATTGCTCTGTACTGACCATTCGGCTCACCCTTCTGTTTACTATGGATCATGAAGTGGTTATAGGCAGATAAGTGCTTTAGGACAACAATGCTGACAATGACATAGTACATTATATTACATCACCCTGTCCTGGAGCAAATAGTTCTTAGCAAATTGTTCATACTCACAAACAACAATAAAACTCACAGGAATATTCTGGGTTAAGCTCCATTTACAGAATCTGTGACATCATTGTCAGTTACCACAGAAAATCATTTAAACAGTCAGTGTGTTACAATGTTTGGAAGCCTGTCTCCGTCACTGAATAAAAAAATATTCAAAATAAAGGTTATTGCGAGAATTGAGAGTTATGAACTCGCAATTGTGATATATAGTCAGAATTGCAGGGGGGAGGTCCTGATATGTTCTCAGAATTGAGAAATAAAGTCAGAATTGCATATAAACTCGCAATTGCGAGACATAAATCTGAGAAATCTGAGAAATAGTCAGAGCTGCATTTTCTGACTTTATAGCTCACAACTGCGCGTTATGAAGTCATAATTGTGTGATATAAACTCACAATTCTGAGAACATATCAGGATATGAAAAAAAATGCAGCTCTGACTATTTCTCAGATTTCTCAGATTTATGTCTCGCAATTGCGAGTTTATATGCAATTCTGACTTTATTTCTCAATTCTGAGAACTTTCCAGCACTTGGTTAGAGTCTACTCCTGTGTTTAACAAGACTGCATTTAATTGATAAAAAATATAGTAAAAATACTAATATTTTTAAACTTACAATTTTTCTATTTTAATACATTGTTGTTATTATCAATGTTAAAAACAGTTACGCTTGTTTAATATATTTGTGGACAGCTTTGATTGATTTTCACAATTCTTTGACAAGAATGTTCTTAGTATAGAAAGTTCAAAAGAATCTATAGAATCTAAAGAAATCTATTTGCATTGTATGTTTCTTTACTGTCTGTTTTGATCAAATTAAAGTGCCCTTGCTGAACATAATTATACATTTATTTAAAAATAAATAATCACTGACCACCATATCTTCTGAATGGAACTTTATTTAATTTTGTTAAATTATTATTTAATTTTTTTATTAAGTAATTTATTGTAGTTTTTTTATTATTTAAAAATGGTAGGATGGATATAATTATTTCATTATTATTATTATTATTTAAAAAAAAAAACTTCTGTGGTGCATCACAACTGCTACGTTTTTTTATCACTGCTTTGGAGACTTGTTGTGTTGTAAACACTACCAGGAGTGATTACACTGTATATGGTAAGAGTGTCACCATAGTATCTGGTCTCCATGAGCCACTGTCCTCACAACAGTGTAAAAGTGGGACAGCGGAAGCATTGCCAAAATACAACTGAGCTAAAGCATGTGTTGACTTCGAAAATAGTTTGACGCACTCTTAAAAAATCATTCAGAATCTATGCTCTCAAATTACAAACGGGAAACTCACAGAAACGTAATAGTTTCACAGACACAAACAAAAGCAGAGCATGTTTTGTAAGCAAACTGCATCATTGCACCACCACATTGACAAACATTCTCCAAATGATCCTCATTAGCGATGAGTAAACCATGACTCCTGTTAGCTATAGTGAGATTAGCACTAGCCTATTGCTGAGGGCCTAGTAGTTTGTGTCCACATACTGCCGTCCAAACAGGAAATCATTTGCATGGGCAAAGAATTACTTTTCAAACCTTGTGGTAGAGTTTACCGGACATATTTTTGTCTGCTTACGAGAATCAACAAGTGGCAGATGCACTGAACTAATGCGGTGTTTCCCAAGGTTGTGATTTCTGTATGTACACAAGTGTGGGATCTTACTTATTTTAGATGGAAACTGTTGTTCACTTGATTCCTCCGCGGATTCCTTAACTATAGCTACTATTACTGAAACTAAAATGTATAAAGCTAATAAAATTAATAAAATAGAGTTTTAACTAAAATAAAACTGACCTGACTATGACGGGCGAGATAGGAGGACAGCCCAAAAATAAAGAGAAAGAAGAGTCGGGAGCCCACATACCGGCATTTTATTGTTCATCCTGGCTGGGGAACAAGGTTGAGCAAGCCTGCAACTCCCTGCCTGTCAAAAGGCTCTGACCAAACAACCCACACCCCCCTCAGCTGTTTCCTGTGTTACTTAATAATACCAAGCCCATGCCAAGACACTAGTTTGGACAAACAGACAATTGAGCCTGTCAAATGGTTGTGCATCACCTAAAGCTGTTGTTTTAATGATCATAACAGACCTGTATCTGCTCAAAAGAGGTGATTTACATAAAAAACACCATCATTTAGAAGTAATAGGCTATTTTCTGTCTAGTTTTGACCCCCTTCATCAGAACTCTTTGTTTGAATAGGCATGGCGGATTGTACACTCAGAAGTAAACGCCCAGTGCTATGATTGGCTAATAGCTATGTATGATTGACAGCCTATATCCTTCATAGATGGACGCTGCTATGATTTAGGTTAAAACCACATAAATACTCATTAAACTTGTGTGGTGTGACATTACTGTCAGATCCAATATAGTCGGCACAGAATCATCTTTGTGTTTCAATTAGAGGTCTTCACAGTGCACCCGAGACCCATCGACACGGGACCTGTACGGGTTCGGGTCTATATTTTAAATGATCATCCGGGTCCGGGTCCGGGTCGGGTTCGAGTCTATTGCCTCGGGTCCCGGGTCTGTTTAACATTGTGTGTAATACCCGTGCGATCGGAGTCATCGGACTCGGAGAACACCCGGCCGTGATCAAACGCTGCTTGTGTTTTTTGTAACTTGCAACTTGTAAAATTAGGAAAAGAAAAGAAAAGAGTGAGCCAAAAAATAGCTCTCGCTCTCTCTCTCTCTCTCAATCTCTCTTAGATGTTTTGTTTTTCCTTATTACTGTGGTGTCCTTTACATCTATTAAAAATAACAACTTCATTTGCCTCTATGTTTTTGAAAGGTATCTTTTCTTGTGTTTTTGTTTAGCCATTTTGTCAGTGCTTTATTATAGACTTCTATGATTGTTAATTCCCAACAGAAGATGATTATTAGGTTGAACGTTCAGAATACGATTCCATAGGTTATATTTCAGCACGAATTTCGCGAATGGACAGCGACTCTTTAATAGCACGCAGAACGCGTTCATGTCAAGTAAAGTTTTTGGGAAAAGCGCGTGGAATTTAGGCGAGCGTTTATAACCTTGAGAGCGCTCTTCAGAGCTAAGATACATTGTTATCGGGAAACTCGACCCAGATCAGATTTAAGCATTCATTAAAGTGAATCGGTTCAAAGGAGTCATTAGTTCGCAAATCGGACGAGTCATTAGTGGACAGATATGCTCATATGCTCCGCGCATATAACGTTACTCCCAAATATATTTTTAGGTCGCACAGATTAAATTTCAGGAGCATATGCGACAAAAATGTTGGCAATTTCGAGCCTGGTAGAAGCTGCTAAACTTTCTAGCTAGAAGTAGGCTAAGCCATAACCAACATGGCGTTACTTTGCTAAGTTAGCCCAGAATCGTTTAACATTAATGTTATGGAATCATGACAAAAGTGATCAATTGATTGGTCAAATTTTACTAGACCTGCATATAAAAATGAAAGGCAATATATTGGATTTGCTTACATGAATCACCCGTGTTCACGGTGTTCGTCAATCAACTGAAGCTGTTCACGTGAGTAGATGGTTCAGAATAGTGGGCGAACACTTTGAACTTCAATCGTGACAAATTATTGGACTACTTGCGGAGTGACATGACGACATGATTCAAAGGCACAAAAAACGTTGACAGCGGTGAGCGATCATTATGTTTACCAATACCCGACCCATCGCAAACGCGATGTTAGACGGAAATATTAGACGGGTCCGGGTCGGTTCGGTGTAGTACATTACGGGTCTCTTTCGGGTTCGGGCATGAATTTTTGGACCCGTGAAGACCTCTAGTTTCAATCTTTCTAAAAATCCTGTGTGGGATTGTGCCATGTTTGTAAACGAATCCGCGGAAAAATGAAGTGAACAAAGGATCAAGTTCTTACTGATACTGTCTGGAACTTCATTAAAGATAAAGTTAATCAAATTAACTTCATCACTGGGTTTCTGAATAGACCTGCGTTTGTCTCTCTCATTATTTACACTACATGCCTGAATCAGTGGGCGGGGCTAAACAGACAGTGATTTAGAAGCAGGTGTCGATCTTCTGTGGAGGCGGGGTTTAACCACACTATTAAGTCATAAAGTTGCAAATTCTACAACCTGTTGTTAATAATATATATATATATATATATTAATTTGAAATGCCTACAAACTTAAATGGATTACCTCTTATTCATCTATCTTACTACACACTTTCAAATAAATAAATAAATACTGCAATATAAATTATGCAACAACCTGGCAATGCATTAATTCCACTGCTGTAAAAAAAAAATTTTAAAGACTGCAAAAGGCTGATTTTTTGTGTGGAAATTGTACATGTTCATATTTCACTTGCAGATATATAAGATATCTGCAAGTGAATGCAAATCTGAACATCTTTTCCATAAAACAGCACTTGAGTCATACAGGATACAGAAACTAGAACTTCATCTATATCAGCAGAAATTAGTAGACAAGAAACACAGACACACACAAAAATGTACAGTACATTAAATACATCTCAGAGACAGATATGAGTTTAGTGTCCCTCAAATTACACTCTAACCCCAAAAAAGGAGGACAGAAAAATGTAATTAACCCCTATTCTCCACTGTACTATTGCAACATCCAGTCTTCCTTTTTGTTCAGTGCCCTGCTCAAATTAGCCTCAGAAATCATGGTTTAATTGGGTTTAATATGGGTGCCTAGAGCGGGCTCTGTGCAGTGAGTGGAAAAAAAGGCCTGGTAAGCATGTCAGCAGCTTTAAAACAGCCACCAAGAAAGGAATCGGTCTTGCGGATGATTTAACTCAGAAAAGCCTTGGATATTCATCAGAAGAGCAGACAACAGGGAAGCAGGTCACTGAGGTAATATCAGCAGTACAAAGTAAGAAATACACACAACAAAGTGATGCATTTACAGCCAGGTATAAAAAGTATCCCTAATACAAAAGGCACTGTTTTGCTTTGCTGTTGTTCTGTTTGATATATGCAAATAATCTTGCCTGTGTACAGTGCCACATTTGAATGCCAACTCATTTTCCTCACAGACAGGAACAGAATAATATACAGAACATGGACTGCATTATATACAGTATATCAAAATATGACCATCTTTCCAAAAAGAGAAATACACAGTCAGCCTTATTACCCATATTAAACAAACAATAACAACACTTTCCCCACATATACATATAAACAGTGAATGAGACATTTGGACTGCATTATGAATAAAACAAGCCGCAGACATCATATTAATATGTTTAAAAGCAATTGCATCATCCAAAAGCTGACATCTGCAAGATGAGATCTCTGTCACTTAATCTCTATAAAACTTAAAAGGCTGAAGACTAAACAAATCACATAACAAGTCTGCCAGTCTCTTTTTCTCTTTATAGAAGTTCTTTCATCAGTTACTATGGAGGGTGATGCAGAAGGACAAAAACAGACCAAGAAATGAAACACAAATGATTCTACTGGAGAACAGAGAAGTGGATTTCATAGGTTTCCCATGATGTAAAATAATTATTTTATATATTGAAAAAGCATCTATAGTTCTGCAAAACTTTTGCATAGAAAGCCCTCTTGTGGCAGCAACGGTTTCTGTTTTTAGGATTTGGCAACAGAGCACATTATTCCGAGGCACCCTTTAAAAAATTGGTATATAAACACTTGTGAAAAAAAGGGGGGAAAAAAGCATAATCATTGAAAGGGAGGTAACATCTTTGCGAGGAGAAATCTGATTTAAACAAATCTCAGTAAAGACTATTATGCATGCAACTTGGCATTGAGTAGTTTGGGGACATTGCCACCAAGTGGTCAAAAATTTGAATTACATTCCCAAGATCTATCTCTATCCCCGAGAACCTTCATCCCAAAACCTATCAAACTGAACAGGGATGTAGCAACCTGATAGCAAGTCTATCAGTTAAGCTTATACACTGATATTCTGGAAAACACTCGTGTCACTCAAAGAACAACAGAATTACATATTGATATTAAGTTATTCTTTGTTTATGCTTCCACTAAACAATACAATCTTAAGACAGATGTACAGCTGGTCTATGGCATGAAACAGCACATGAATCTGTGGATGCATTCAGCAGCTCAAATACATGTTGTAACTGTTACCCAGAGGAGGAATGTGGACACATGATCTTTGAAGGTCTCTGCGGGTCCATGCACGCCACTTGAAACAATTATCTGGATGTGCTTTAACATAGAAATCATATTTTCTGCATAACTCAAAACTCTGTCTCAAACAGTATTACCCTGCACAAGTTCTTAGAAGTTCCAAAAGCTGCTCTATTCATGTGGACTTTACAGGAAGTATATTATAAATATTTCTCTCTATCTATCTTTCTCTCTATCTCTCTATATATCTATCTCTCTCTCTCTAACTCTTTCTATTTGTCTGTCTGTCTCTATATGTATACTTTTGAGGATGCACTGAACTGATCAAAAGTAACATTAAAGAAATGTATAATGTTACATAGCATTTCTGTTCTTCTGAATTTTCTATTATCACTGTTTTCTCACAAATCTTTTGAACAGTAGTGTATTGACAAATGCGTGTCTTTTAAACTCTTATGCTCAGGATCTGAATGTTGACTGTGTCAACAGTGTTTCTTTACATAAACCTTTCAGGTTCACTGGGGAATATTAAATAAATTTTTTACCAGAAGCTCCAGGGTTTGACCACATATTGGTTTTTGATGATGATCAGCATCATCTACCAAATCTCAATCTATGAGTAGTTCTTCTCACATATACAAGTGCAGATGCATGACAGAACAGAAAGCTAAGCATTAGGTCACAGAAGGACAGAGCAGGAGGAGATGAGGGACGAGAGAAAAGGGCCAGTTTGCAACACATACGGCCCTAATGGACACTGCATGCTTTCTCCACTCCGACAAGCGAACAATGGCTTTGTTGGAGGCGTCAGGAGAAGGCACAATAACTGCATTATTGTCCTTGACTTGACCTTATGTATTAGAAAAAGAGCAAGAATGCATTTCAGTGGGAAAGGCAAATCAGAGATGACAGGGCAGTAGTTTCTTATTTTTGGCTCACATTACACATTTTCATGTACTGGCATTTTTAAGAAAACCCAAAGGCTGAAGAAAAAGGAAAGGATAGATGCAGTTTTGAAATTCACAATACGATCAGACAGTGTCCACAGACAGACCCAGTATTAACAAGTATGAATCTGCAAGTCTTGAATAAAACTTAAAGCCAAACAGCACGAGGAGCAACAAAGTGAAGGTAAGGCAATGTATTTTGCTCGGCTTTATGTTTTTGTCTCTACACTTTTATGTATCTACAAATGCAGGCAATTTGCTTTCAATATTCATCTGGTAACATTTTGAGAATTAATCATCACATTGCAAGCAATGTACAGTATATATATCCAAATCATTCTTTGTCAGTTTAAGATGCACTTGAATAAATTATGTTAAAAATGTACAATATATCTTGATAACATAGATGCATTGCAAATTGTATGTACATGAAAGCAAGTGATTAGATATTCTGTATCTGGTAATGTTTGCAACACTTGCAGTTTCACTAAAGTAGTACTTCTAAGGTAAGATATATATATATGCCTGTTTGTAGACTCAAGCTCTTTTAGTTTTAGTGTTAAGAAAAGAGATAGTGGCCTTCAAGTCTATCACTGTACATTAGATAAAGTAAAATTTCAATTAGCTGCTAATGTGAACCAAACTATTTGCATTTTACATTTACCTATCACTATAACAACAATTTGGAAAAAGGAAAATTAGTATCAGATTGTGTCTGAATCATGTGTGCAGTGGTGTAAAATAACAGACCTGTTTGACCACCTCACCTTGTTTGACTGGATGATTCATTAGAGGGGGTTTTTTTTGACTAGTGAATGTTAAAAAGGCCAGATTTTCTTGAACACACAAGCAAATGTCCCTTGAGTGATCAGTTTATATAGGTACTTTTTTGTGTGGAGCAGTTAAAAAAAGCCATTGAACCCTCATACACAATCCTTCTATAGTGTGTGTCAACACTTAGAGTGAGTATCACTACGTCAAGATCTGTCGGTCTATTTCCTGCATTCTTTTAACACAGGGGCGTGTCCAAGCATGTCACTAAACTTATATACCTCTGTGTCATTTCCTCAAAGTGCTAAACAACACTTCATCTGAACTATAAAACTTTGCTTAACCGAAGGATCCTGTTTCAGTTGTTCTGTACACTGACAATGGCCAGAAGACATCTGATGTTGTGGATCTTGGCTCTGTTTGTTTCACTTGATCCCACAGGTAAGATACTGGATACACCAGTGACTTTGCTCCACAATGACTGATTAACTTATTATCTCTGCACTGTTGTGGACTCTTCAGCTGTAATACTGCACTGCGCTGACTAAATCAAAGAGGTCGTGAAGTGAAAGACTGTTCGATTTTAGGATGATAGAACTTACATTGTATGTGTTATCTTTTAATTGTACAGATCCTTGATATGTATCTTGATCCTTTACTAAGTCAGTTAAATCATGCAATTCAGTATTTGCCCTGTGTGAGATAAAGATATCTATATTTATAGCAAAATTATTGTTTATATTAGTGCTGTCAAGCGATTAATCGTGATTAATCACATTCAAAATAAATGTTTCTGTTAACATAATATATCTAATCTAAATATATCTAATATATAAACATAAAATGTTTTTGTTAAAAATATATACAAGCATGTGTTTGTATGTATGTATAAATAATAAATATACACAGTACACACTCATATGTCAACAAAAACTTATATTTTGGATGCGATAAATCGTTTGACAGCACTAGTTTATATTATTTTAAAACAGTATTGTTTTACATCAGGTCAAATCATTACTGCACATTTTAGATAATGTTCCCAGGGAAACATGAAGTAATTAATTGATATGTTATGTTAGATATGTTAGATTGTGTTGTCTACGTATTACATGTAAATATAACAAAATACAGCTCAACCAATACCAAAACAGTATGATAAATAGTATTATTAATAAAAAGGCTCATTAACAAGCATATTATGCATCAATATTAATTCAGTACTTAACTAATATGAACTGTTGTCAATTATTTTTGTTTTATTTAATCTCCTTGTAATTTGTTGGGCATATTAGACTATTTGATTACATGAAAGGGCTGCAAAAAAAAGTACTAGCTGTCACTGGGTAGTTATCTTTTTTTAATTTATTTTTATTACAGCTTTGTCCCTTATTTATCCCTATAGTGCATTTAAGTATGTGACTAATATGTAACCTTTAAATAAAAATAAATATATACCTTTAAATGTACATATTAGTATAGTACATATTTTAAACCTTTTGAAAAGGTGACAGCTTTCATCCCATCTGTACTTTTGTACCTTTAAACACTTCAGGTTCAATAACAACAGCACACACTTTGATTGATGCATTTGCTTTGTATCAGATCTGCGGCACAGTGTTATTGCTGATGTTGAAGCTACACCCTAAAAAATAGCATATCTATTCTTCACAGAGTCTAATTTGCTAAACTGATTTAACATTTGCTACTTTTAAAACAAGAACATGATCTTACCATTATTTCGCCCTGGACAGAGATTATTGTCTACCGATTTTGCTCATAACATTAAAATAACAGATCCTTGTAAGTCTGTTGCCAGTTATCACCTAAACCATCTGGTTCAAGTATACACTTGTGCTTTCACTAAAATATTTGGATCATTAAGAATAATTCTGACATCTAAAAGTCTACATCTGCATGCTATATATATATATATATATATATATATATATATATATATATATATATATATATGTATATATACAAACTGTATGTTTGTATGATTAATCTGTGATTCAGTGTCTATAATTCCCTCTGTTTGTCAATCTGCTGTAGTCGGTCACATTCCTGAACTAGATGGAACAAAGGTGTATGAGATTGTTCGACCAATCAGATTACACGCACTACAAAAAAGAGACTTAAAGGTGAGTTCTCATCAACCCACCTCTAAATTTCATGTTTAAATATTTTAATCAAATTAAATTTTATTTTCATCCCCTGCAGTCAAGACCTGACACAGTGAAATACGCTATGACGCTGGGTGGTAGAGACATTGAAATGCACCTCCAGAAAAATGAGTAAGTCTGTCTCCCCAGTGACTCTTTTGTCATCATTTTTCGCATGTCCGCTTGTTGTCATTTAAAAAGTTCCCCATTGTCAAAGTCAAACATTTGTATGTCATCTTAAAACTGCAGTTCCCACATTTCAAATTGTGATTTGTCCATTAATGAGTAATTTGTTACTGATCTGCGAAAATGCGTGTTGGTCAACAGTGGCCTACTGACAAAAGACTATAGCGAAACGTATTACACTGAAGATGGGATGCTTGTCACGACCACACCTGAGGATCTGGTATACCACAAGCAGGATAACTAACATATGACATACATCACTTATAATCCATAGAGAGATTTATTTAATACTCTTTTTCTTCCATAGGATTTATGCTATTATCAAGGGAAAATAGTCAATGACAGCAAGTCATCGGTTAGCATGAGCACCTGTGATGGATTACGGTAAGGAAACAATTTTAATAGACATTTCTTCTTAACTTTTACAATCACGCATTAACTTGCTTTAACAAAAGTACATCTTAAAAAAGCTTCTTTCTGCTTTTAAAAGCTTCTTTCTACAATCTCTGCTGCTTTTACTAATACTTTATTCAGTCAGTTTGTCGCCTCAAGCACGTTCTTTACTTTTCTGCAGTGAACAGAAGTTACAGCATGACTTGCATTTTCTACTTGGATAAATGTGGCACGCAATCTACACATGGTTTCCCAAGCACCCCTGATTAAGTCACATCTTTTGCCAGTTGCTTTGATTTCACTCTGTAGCAAGGCCAAAAGAAATTACAAAAGACATTGTGCCCATTATGAATTTTCTTCACAGAGGCTATTTCAAAACAGAGGAGCAGAGGTTTCTGATTGAGCCATTGTCTGAGGATGGTGATGGCGACCATGCTGTCTTTAAGTATGAAGATCTAAATGAAGAGACGCCTAGAGTGTGTGGAGTCACCAACACTACTTGGGACGAGAGAGAGGAAGGCGTTCCTCCACGCATTCTCAAAAGTCGTTCTCGTTCCTCAGTAAGATTGTCTATTCATTTACTTTAGCATTACAAAAAGCAGCAAAGCACAGTTAAAGTTAAACCACAATGATAAACCACATTCAGACGGGTCATGTGATAAAGTCTTATTCATTGTTCTGCAAAGTTAAAGTGACAATCGCAATAAATTGCATAAGTCTGAAGTGTCCCAGACTTAAAAAATATATATATATATATATATATATAAAAAATTCCCAGATTAACTTAATATTGTACAGTACATGCACTAAATTTGGGTAGTTAATTTTCTTTTGTCACTGATATAATTATCTGTTCTCTATTTTCCATCTATTTGCTTCCTCTCGATCAGGGGCCAACTTTGTTCCAGCAACAAAAATACATCGAGCTCTTCCTTGTGGCAGACAACCGCGAAGTAAGACCTGGAATCAAATCCACCTTAATGAAGAATAACTATTCTAAAAATTATTCACAGATAAAGGTTTTTTTATGTATACATTTTTGGGTACTCTGTGACTCTCAGATGATATATGACATTCTAATACAAAATAATTTAAATAAAATAAAATCCTTGGCATAAAGGAACATGCATTGTATTTTGTGCTTGTTCGGCATTGTGGTTTTCATAGAATCAAACTGTTCCTAAATTTGTCACAGTACATTTAAAAACACTGATGCTAACAGATTTCAGAAAGTGTTTCCTAATAGAAATGTGATTGAGTGACGCTTGGATTCATCATTCAATATTTTGTTCCCCCTCAGTACAAGAAAATGGACAGCGATCTTCAGAAGTTAAGAAAGAGGATATTTGATATCATCAATTACATCAATAATGTGAGTCACTGATGATGCATATGTTATCAAAAAAAATCCAGCATGCAGACATTTACAGATCGTACAGGATATTGCAACTACAAACTTTGATGATAAAGATTCTTGAGTGTGGTAATCACATGACTAGATCATCTAAAGATCTTCTGATGAGTACTGATTTAGTACTTCAGATAAAACTATTTATAGTGTTGCACTAGTGCAAAATGTATATAGAATGGAGTCCAAACATCTAAAAACCTGAGATTTAAACTCCATTTAAAAGCTTTTTTTTTTCAAAAAAGTAACACAATGGCATAAAATGAGTAAGAAATATTTAAGATTTCTAGATTTATAAAAATGTTGACATGGTCTATGACATCCTTGCTTCACTGAACAAACAATATGCAAATCACGCAAGTTATCATGGCTCAAAGTTTCCCATAAGCTCACGAGTCAGTGTTAGTATTTTGCATACAAAATACTAATTGTAACAACTAGCTTATTGTACTATGTAGATTTTTTTAATAATACAATTTGCCATTTAAAAAATTCACAAATGGTTTCAGACTTTTGGACCTCACTGTACACAGTATATAATAACATAAAATTCTCTTCTTTCACCCTTTTCTTGGTTTGCAGGCATATAAAGAAATCAACACATTTATCGCTCTGACTGGATTTGAAGTCTGGACAGATAGCGATAAGATAACAGTTTCTTCTGTTGCTGGAACAACTTTAGACAGCTTTACCCAGTGGAGGAACAGCGATCTCGTAACGAGACAGCAGCACGACAACGCTCACCTCCTTAGGTCAGCTCTCATGTGGGGAAAATACAATATTGTTAATCAGATCAGCTCAGAACTTCTCCAATTCTTTGTCTGCTTCAAACTGTTCTACTTAAATGGTTTGGGAACTGAAACCGGACTTTAAATGAACTGGAACCAGACTTTAACCACTAACTAAATGCAATCCAGCAGGATCTGTTGAATTTAGATTAAACATTGATTTTTTTTGTCCTTCTCTCAGTGCAATCGACCTTGATGGAGCAACTGTGGGTCTAGCTTACATTGGAACTCTGTGTGGAGGTCTTTCAACAGGGATTGTGCAGGTATTAATATTCGTTCATAACAAGTCGCAAACATATTTGCCAAAAAATATGTAATGAAACTTGCATTGATGAAATTAAATAATCTGATAAAATTGCAATAAAAAGGGGAATATATGCAGAAAACCAGTATGAAGATGGATTTAGGGCGTTTTATTAATTAATTCATCAAATGCAGGCAAATAGCCTATTTGCATGTTTTTAAAAGTGAATAATTTCACAATAATGGAGGAAGAAAAAATATTTTCTACCATATGGTCTTAATGTGGTGTAACCTTTTTGCTGCAATGCCTTTTTCTTTACTTGGTGCCAAATTAATCTTAATACTTCATCATAATATATAGACTAAATTAACATTTCAATTAAAAATCTATGTTTTTGTCAATGCTAAGCCCGGACCTATAGTTTAAGTATTAACTGTTAATTCCTCTTTAAAGGATCACAACTCTAACGCTATAGCAGTGGGGGCTACTATGGCCCATGAGATGGGGCACAATCTGGGCATGAGTCATGACAGCAGCAGCTGCGTTTGTTCTGATGGCACGTGCATTATGACAGCTGCTCTCAGGTACTTACTGTGTAACAGTTCATTAGCTTAGTATTATTTTTTTCAAGCAACCTCTGCTGTAATGTTATATTTTGAAATGTATGGAGAGTCAAAAAAAATTTCTGAGCAAATATCACTGCTCCATATCTCCGCAGCTATTTCATCCCTCAACACTTCAGCAGCTGCAGTATTACTGGCTATACAGACTTCCTGAACAACAGAGTCCCACAATGTCTTATGAATATGCCCAAACCAAAGGAACTGATTCAGCCACCTGTATGTGGAAATGGATTTGTGGAGATAGGAGAACAATGTGACTGTGGAACAGTGCAGGTAAGCGGACTATGGTTTCTTAAATGTCTGAAAAATGTCAACAAATTTATATAAAGTAAGTAACTCAAAATATTAAGGAAAAGTAAGAAACAAACTTATTTGTTGAAAGGTACTGAAAAATGTACATTTAGAATGACATTGGAAGACCCTAAAATATACTCAACAAGTCACATTTTTATTCTGTCAGAGTCAATATAATGTCAAGACATGCACAGACAATTCTCAACAGGAATGGTTTCCAGAACGCTATACTCTACATTTGACCACGGATCACTAAAGTAGTGTTGTGTTTGGTGTTTTGGTGTGCCTATGGGAGGAGATGGACTTGCCAATCTTTTACTGCAGTGTGAAAATAAGATGATGCAATGCATGTATTTATTTCTACAAATCTGTTAATACATGCACTACATTACTCATCTCTTCTTTTTGGCCAGACATTTTGTACAATGGACCGCATACTTTTACTGAATGTTCATTATTTGGCATGTACATGTCTTTCCAAGAGCTTTTCAAAATTCTCAGAACTAGTACTTAAAATACAATTTATTATGTGCCCAGAGCAAACACATACTCGTTGTCTTTATTTCACAACCCATAGGAGTGTACAAACCCATGCTGCAATGCCACCACCTGCAAATTAACAGAGGGCTCACAGTGTGCAACTGGGGATTGTTGTGAGAATTGTAAGGTAAGATTCAAAGAGTTGGGCACCATTGCCTTTCTTTGTGTAAATGGAATATGTGCTGCTGAAGGTCTCATGTTCTTGGAGATTAAAAGATTAAACAAAACAACAGATTAAAAACGGACTAGACTTACCACACTGCGCTGAAACTGCGTCTCACTTCACTGTGGTTTTGAATCCCGCTCTCCTGCATCAGGCAGTGATTGGAGGAAAATTAATCGAGGGGCGTTCCCTCTCATGAATAATTAATAAAATCAAATGACGTGGGTTTTCGTACCAATCACATTTCAAACTTTTTTAAACAGATGAAACGAATTAGTTCAAAATATAACCTCAATTTAACAAGAAATATATTCAAAATAATGAGTCAATCATTTGAAATCCATTTATAGGCCTACTGGTAACTACCAATATGTTTTTCTTCCTCTCCATCAGATCATGTCAGCAGCACATGTGTGTCGTCCTAAAAATGATGACTGTGATTTGCCCGAGTCATGCACTGGAAAATCAGCCATGTGTCCTGAAGATGTCTTTACAGTCAATGGAATCCCTTGCAGTAATGGGAAAGGCTATTGCTACAATGGCCAGTGCCCACAGAGAGCGGAGCAGTGCATTAAAATGTGGGGTCCAAGTGAGTACAGTATTAAAAATTAGTGTTGAGCCCCATATGACCGTGCTAATTTTTCTTTTTATTCCAATAAATCAAGCTGCTGTGCTGGCTCGAGACTATTGCTACAACCAGAACACAAGAGCGGAATACTACGCCTACTGCAAACGCAATGGCAATACATATATTGGATGCCAAAAACAGTACGATTATACATTTATCGGTCCATCCATTAATTCCTTCACAAATCCCTTCACTGTCTGATCAAACACATATTTTTGTTTATCTGCAGAGATGTGATGTGTGGAAAACTGTTCTGTGAAGAAGGCAATGCAAATCCCAATTATGGACGGCTAGTAAAATTCAGCTATTGTAAAGCCACATTCTACAGCGATGCTAACAGCGATTATGGTCAAGTCGATACTGGCACCAAATGTGGGGAAGGAATGGTAAGACTGGTATCTAGATACATGCCAGTTATTCACAAACTTCCTTGTAGTTCAGTAACAATGAACTCCTTCAGTCACCTCTAATAAAAAAGAAATGTAATAGGTTTGCTATCAGTAAGCATTACAATTTGACAATTTGTTTTCTCAGGTTTGTAACCAGAACGAGTGTGTTGACCTAGAGATAGCTTACAAAGCAACAAACTGCTCCGCCAAGTGCAGAGGACATGCGGTATGACCCAAAATATGCCTTTCTCGAAGACTTAACTTCTCGTTTCCTCATAAAATGAAACAAATTAGATTAGATTAGATAAACCGTTTTTTCCCGCAATGGGGAAATTTCCATGTTATATATATATATATATTTTTTTTTTTTTTACTTTTTAAGCTCTTAATATAATACCATATCATAGTACATGTAGTACATCGGAAGCTTGTTTTAGAATAATTGATGTAAGTATATATGCTACAGGTTTGTGACCACAGAAAGGAGTGCAGATGTGAATCTGGATGGCTGCCACCAGATTGTGAAACACCAGCAGGAAGTGAAGGTTCTTCTAAAGGTAGACCACAGATACGAACTGTATTCCAAATAGCTCATATTCTTTTAGTTTTGAGAATCACAAAGATTTTTTTTTTCTTGCCTCTTTGCATTTCTAGGTGTGACAATAGCCATTATCGTGGTTGTCTGTATCCTGATTGGGATACTTCTCATTGGACTGTCCATCTTCTTTTGTAAGCGCAAAAAGAGCACGCCACATTCATTTGGGTAAGAGTATAGGAAACCAACACTTATACACTGGAGGAAGTCAATAAATCAAGTGCATTTAATCAATGCTGCCGTTTTCTTAATAGCCATTCAAGGCAGCAGAAAGTTCATGTTGTGGACATCCCTGACAACAGCCATAAGTCGACACCAACTCCGGTAACTTCCAGTCACATCTGATGAAATTTTATCATCTCATTTCACAACAAACACCCTTTACCAAATGAAATATGAAAGTGTTATCAGGACTTTGTGATTTCTTGTTTATTCTATAGGCAATAAGGCCTTCAGCACCTCCTCCACCTCCACCCTCTTCAAATCAATCCAGAGTTCTGCATAATGACTACATCAATGCGCGACAGGTAGCTAAGCTGACTCTACATAATGTGTAATGACGGATGTTTACATCAGTATTTAAAGGAATAGTTAATCAACCAATGAAAATTCCTAACGTTGTTTTAAATCAATTATGACTTACTGTCTTCTGTGAAACCCATACATGCAGCACTTTTTTATTTTTACATACAACAGTAGATGTGATTTCACAGTAGATTTCCAAAATGATCATGAAAATGAAGTAATCCATGTGACTTGTGTAATATTCATGTCTACTGAAGAAATGAAATTTAATCAGAAATTGCTAGTGTAACTTTGGATGAAAATTTAGAAAATTTGGATGAAATGATAGAGAAAATATATTTTAAAAACGTACATTTATTTAAAAGAAAAGAGAGAATGCATTATAATTACTTTAGAAACATAAGAGCTATTTTTCTGAATATTTTGAGCCTTGTTAATTCTCTCCCTCGCAGGCCCTTAGACCACCTCCTCCAAGGGTGTGATGTCTAGCACCTGTCAAACCTCAAGAAGTGAACACACTCCAGCACAGACCCTGCAGATTGGATAGAAGTGTGTTACCAGCCTGAGGCTTGGGAAACTTTTCAAGAGAAAAAATAAGCCACATGCTTTGCATAAATATGAGAGCAACACACCTAAATGAATTTTACAGCACATAAAAGTTTTTCCTTGAATGACAAGAGGAATTTTAAAGCAAGTTTTGTTTTTAACCGAAAACTAGATTTTTAAATTTCACTTTATTTATTTGTACAGTCTGTTCCTGTATAATTGAGCCTGCCTTCTGTATAGTGATGATTTTTATGATTTTCAGTCATCAAAAATAGTCGAATCACTTCCACAGAAAGCTCCCATTAGAAAACTGACTTTCTAAAGTTTATAAAATTTCACACCCCCTCTGTAAATTCACCATCTCTTATAGATTTGATTCTATTCTAGTTTTTCACTGCAATGTCAATGTCTTTTTTATGCATAAAAAATGGCTTTTAAATGGTTAAAAAAATTTTACATTATTACTTTTTAGTTTTCTATTCATGAAAATGTATTTTGTAAAATGCAATGTAAATGTATATATTTGCGCGCTGAATCACATTCAGATTATTGTTTTTTTTAACCAACTGATTAAAAATAAAGAAAATATGACCAAACTTGAGGTCCACTGTAGTTCAGTTTTTATTAATCTTCTTAACTGATACATCTATATAATATCAAGAAATTTATGGTACCCTCATGTTACAAGTACTTGATAAAATGGTTGTTCAATTAAATCCCCATATTGTATTTTTAATGATGCTATAACTGTGCATAAACAGAGTCTCTGAGCGTATGAAGGCGTAATACTCAACATTTCAACTTTTGCAAACAAACTTCCTCATTCGTCTGTTAGAAGTTCACATTGCCAGTATACCAAGATCAGCTCAAACCCAGTTAAACCATTCTAGGAAAACAGTAGAACTGATTCCACATCAGCTGCTTAATCGCAGTACCTCCATTGGTATCATTTGAAATGCATGCAAATAAATGCAGCAAATTTTCCCTTTAGAGTCCACAGACATACTGCACTGATTCGATCCTGCAAAACGCACACACTTCAGAAAATGCTGTATGTTGGAAGGTTGCACTGAAATCACATTTATTTGTCATAAAAGCTGAATTCAAACATCTAAAAAGGAGCACAACATATTGGTCATATAATTAGATTTTGGAATGAAAATAAATCCGTCTCGGGTGAAGAACCAGTCCAGTATTAAAAAAAAAAAAAAAAGTGAAAAACTTGGTCAAAATAAAACACACACTGTTGCCCAAAATGTACATTTCAAATGCTTCCAGAAAATGGGGTGGGTTTCTCAAGTGCATAGCATCAGACATTCAACACCATCGCTAACACCTGATTTTTAAACCAGATGAACTTGTTGCTCCTGGTAAAATGAATAAAAAACATGCATTAAAAGGCTTAATGCACTTCCTATAAATTCTCTTGAAGTTCTGTATCTCAGCAGTAGGTGGAGACATACAACATTCCATAAACCTGTTAAAACAAGCAGCCATGTAATAAAAAACCTTACCAAAATACCTCACATAGTGTTACAGCTCAAACCACCAAGTCAGTTTGTGACACGTTTGTCAAACTCAGCATGCTTTGTTAATGTCTCAAGCACGAACTGGATGAAATCGATAGTCTGTACGAGCAAAAGTGAAGACCTGGAGGACATTCTTTAAAGAGAGGATATTCAATATTAATGTAGATGTTCTCTATTTACAGTGACTTGAGTTTAGTGCAATATTCCTCATTACCTCCCCATCACACCCTAAATCAGGGATGGTTAGAGCTCTGGCAGTGAACTCATCACAGAACAAAGTCGATCAAAGCAACTTCACACGTCCCACATTGGCTGTTACAAGTGTACATGAGCTTATAGGCATACTAACGGATTTCACTGTATATATTAACTCATCTATCATCTTTAAGAAACAGCAAAAAGAGAAGTGTGGCAGACAGAAATGAGGGAAAGTGAGTCTGAGAGACTGTCAAATGATATTTCTAAAGAGAATGAAATAGCTTCAAGTACAGATGCAGAAGTTAGATTACTTTTATAAGACATGCTTTGTTTTTAGAATCAAACAACTTCTGTTTAAATCAATGTTATGGCTGCTTGCATGTGTTGTCACCTGGCTATACTTGGACATAAAAATGCTAGTTTTTCCAAGTAGAAATAGACACATGGAACCCAAAGCAGCTAATATTTTCATTTAGTCTGAATCTTGCTTGAAACGGAGTAATATTAAACAGTTTTACTTTTCATAGATATAAAATATTTTTCAATGAGCCTACAGTTGAATTTATTTCCTTTAGGTTTGTTTAGTCTTAATATAATCCCTTACAAACATGCTTATTGATAACATGCATCAGTATATTCAGTCACAGCATCCCTTGCCAAATACATTGCAACATACAATATTATAAAACTGGGATTAACTAAATCTTCTGATCTGTGCAGCATCTTAAACCCACATCTCCGCTCTCAAGTTACAAAACTGCAGTTTAAAGGTTGACACATTGTGACTGTATACCTGTTTTTTTGCACACTTTTAAATCAACTTTAACATGTTGCTATCAAGTACATCTAATACAATTCGTTTAATAAATAAAATCTCATGTTTGTACTTTGTTGTAAGTGATTTCTCTCCATGTCTGTGGAATGATTCCTCTCCACATCCCAGGCCCTCCTCTGCAGGATCCAGCAGTTGAGGGGTCTGTCTTGTGGAGAACGTGGCAGAGAAAGGAGACAATGCTATGGAGGAGAGGAAAAGTGCAAAATCTCCCCTTACACATTCCTGTCAGTGCCGTTTTTCTCGTTGGCAGCTTTAACTGTGGTACCGTCAGGTTGCTGGCCATCCTTGCGAGGAGGCATCCGTTCGTTTATTCGGTCCAGGCCACGAGCTTCTTCGAAGTTGCGGATTTTCCGTGTAGGAGAGAAGCCTTGGATGGCTACCGGGGAAAAATGAAAAAAAATAAATAAAGGAAAATGAGGTAAAAAAAAACAACAACATTTTGAGGCAAACGGTATGCCATTTACTAAAATAAGTTTACCTTTGGGCATTCGCAGTGATCAAAAGTCTATTCATCGAATGATTTAACCATGAAGGAAATGCAATTGTAGTACTTTTAAAAATGGACTAAATTAAATCAAATCAAATCAAACTCTGCACCAAATGTTTATATAATTTGACATTTCATTTGTATTGTGTTTATCACAGGTCATATGTAACATTTTAGACATTTTATTTATATTGCGCAAAAAAAGAGAGAAAAAAAATGCATTATTTACAACACACTGAAAAAAAAATGCTATGGAGTGTCAATTCACTTCAATATTCTTAAGAAATATGACGTTACATATCACTCATACTTCAAACCACAAAAGAGCCGAAAACGTATTTAACCAAACCACATGCATGAACAGGAAATCTGAATCTTGCACAACTAACAGACTTATGTCCAATGGCATTTCTAAAAACACCAGGCAACTGCCAAGGTGAGTCATGACCGTTTCCAGTTGGCAGAGCAAACACCAGTAAAAATGGAGATGCAGCTGAACTTAGAAATCAGGTCAGCAGCTCGAGTGTCTTGCTCTGGCACACTTAATATTTCACGCCAGAGCATTTGTTTGGGTTTGTCTGCACAATAGCTTAGTCTCCGTCCATTACAGCAGCGGGCGAGAGTGTTACAGGTGAACGGGAACAGACAGTCTATAGTCGTAACGAGATTAGAATCTGAAAATGCTTGGTGGAGGAAGGTCTTGGCCTCTCTGCCAATCACATGGCAGCATGGGAATTAGCACACTCTAGCCAGAGCCGGGACTAACCGTCAACAGGCAACAGCTAATTAATGAGGTGAAGCAGAGCCTCATTCCCTCACTGCATGGATTCATCATTTATCATAAAAAAATTATCGGCCTGGGCTCTGGGGTCTTTTCAGGCTCTTTTGTAAAGTCTGAATCTCATAAGGGAAAGAATTGCCTTTATGAAACGTGAACCGCTCCGTTCAATTCAATTAGTTGGTGCAAGGATACAGATTTTCCATGATTCGTTTGAGACGCGCGCACACACACACACACACACACTGAAGTGAATGGCAAGGCACGAAAAGACACAAAGGGGAAGAAAGCACAGCATATAGGGGCAGGAGATGACACAGTACTGCTATCGTACCTTGACCCTCCTTTGCTTCTATGGTGGCTGTATTAGCAAGCGCAGCAGGAAGTAGCCCAAAATGAATGGAGAGAGAGGTTATATCAGTATGATTATATAACATCCCAAGCATATTAACCCCACACACCACAGCAATGCAGTCATATTAGTCTTTAAAGAATCCAACAGTAATATAAACAGTGCACAGAGCAGTTAGTGAGGAAAAAAACTATTAGTTCTTTACAATCAGACTGACTGTTTGGCCAGTATCACTGAAATACACTTTCAGATGCATCTACATACATTTAGGTGTTTTTTCTGGCTTGCCTATCAATCAATATTGGTCAAAACTACCAGATGCACAATGTGTCAAATATTAATGAAAAATACATTATTATTCTATATTAACTATATTTGTACATATATTTTCATAATATATTAATGATAAATATATTGTATGTATATATATATATACATACAATATATACATAGTGTGTGTGTGTGTGTATATATTTTGAAATAAAATAGTATTGTTTTCAAACTTTATGGTTATAGTTGGAAATGTCCTATTGTTCTAAGGTGTTCTCGTAAGATGAGGTCAACAGCTTTGGTTTCTTTAATATTCTTCTCTGTTTTGCAGGTCTGGCTGGCTTGATGTCTTACCCACACGGACAATAAAGCCAGCCTCTTAAAGGTCACAGAATTTTCTATATGTATGTACTTCAAACAGTGACATCCACCCACTGTCTACCTCGGATTTCCCTCTCTCACTCCATCACTACTCACTTGCACAAAGTTCCCTACTGGCCTTTAATGACCTTTAATGCTGGACACCTCGCCAACAGATTCATCTACTCAGACAGACAGGTCAATCCAGAGAGTCATGATGTGGCTCTCATGACAATCAGCCTCTGATTGGCTCTTTGATTCAGTCTCTGTAGTGCAGGTGGCTAAATCACATGGCTTAATGTGAGCCTACGGGGAAGGGCTTTACACAGCACATAGACAAATAATCAGTGTAAACATTGCAGTAGTTCAAGGTGGACAAGAGGATGTAACAGGTGTTCATAGTGAAGAAAAAAAGCTTGACTGTGTTGTTTGTATAATTGTGATAATACAATATTATAATTAAGAAAATGTAAGCCTATTTTTAAGACCATTAAGGTTTTTTTTTTACTTATTTTTTTAATCGAGACATTTTAATGATAATAAACATTTCCCACCATAAATGCTCATGACTATCTATCTAGATATCTATCAACGTTTTAGTATCAGTAAGAGTTTTTTCAATTAATACTTTTATTCACCAAGAATGCATAAAATTCTTTCAAGACTTGACAGATGCTAAAAAGAACATCTATTTTAAATGTTGTTCTTTCTAATCATCAATGTTGGAAAAATGTATATATATATCTCTCTAAAATAGTAATGGCTTGCCATGAAATAAATTAATTACATTTTAAAACAAACATTTTAAAACATTCATTAAATTATTATATTTATTAAATACATATTTTTTAATATATATTTCATCAAATAAATGCAGCCTTGACTATAAGAGACTCAAAAACATCAAGAAAAGTTTTGTAGCAATCCTTTTGAATTTGAACGTTTAAAAGCTTTATACTCCCATCAAAGAAACAAAAACTATTTGCATAATAATTTTTGCGTGAAATTTAACTTGTGAAAAAAAAAATGTTTCAATGGAAAAAAGTTGTAATTTAATGGTCCTAAAAATTGTTTAATTTTCATTATATAAGACACTGATTTTAGGATGATTTTTGACCTTGACTGATTTATGAGATTTACCCATTTAAAAGACCAGCAATAAGGATCTGAGCGGTGGGGGGTGTGGGCAATAATTTTGTAGTTAGCACTGGAAGTATATTAAGCAGTCGGACAGCCCAGAACAGCTCACACAGTGGAGATGGAGAGCACAGCCTTCATCAGTATCTGCCCTATGAGCTCTGATGCAGTTCAGCATGAGGGGTAGAGACACATCATCATCATCATCATCATCATCATCATCATCATCATCATCATCAGAGTCTCGCATGCCAAAGCTCATTCTAGCTGCTGCATGCTGGTACTTTCTGCTTTTGTAAGAGGGTGATGAGAGCAGTGCTAGGTCACATGTGGCGATGATGATCCACTACGAGAGGCCTGGAAATCAACTTTACTAACCTACCATTACAAACATGCTCACTTACCATTCTGTAAGGTCTGCTTGCCTCCAGACAACACTCCTAGAGGTAGCGTTCCGGTTGGGGTGAGCCCTTTGAGGGTCAGTACACTCTCGCTCTCTTCCCTGGGGCATAACACACACACACAGTATTAGGGTTGCGTTCAAAGAACTAAATGGCACATAATCAATTTTAGGGTGGGGTTGGGGGATAAAGAGGAAATGCATGGTAATTTGAAACTTTGCTGCAGTGCCAGCCTAATCTGAATATTGCTCAGAAAACCAAAGACAAAAGACTTCAAGATGTCCTCTGTTCCTCCATTATCTCTGACATTGTTCATCTGGAATAATGTCTAATATAATTAGACCGCTATTCTGCATGATGACTCATTGACGCCAGCTCATTAATCCTAATGGAGGAAAAGTGTGTGTGTGTGGCATTAAAACAAAACTTCAATGCACAAGGACATTTTTCCTGCTCTTTATACAAACACTTTATACAAGCAGCAGTGAATATATAAACACACACACACACACACACACACACACACACACACACACACACACACACACACACACACACACACACATATATATATATATATATATATATATATATATATATATATGCAGACTGACCTGAGAACGGAAAAGACTCTGGCCATTTTCCCAATGGCACGGATCTTATTTCTGATCACCTCCTTACGGAGAGCTGCAGCTCCACCTGCTCCAAAACAACAAATAATCAGCATCAAACACTGTCCCACCATAGGACCTCTGACCCCCAAACCAGCTAAGGAGGGGGAACCAATAATGTGGAGATGCTGAGAATCAGACATCATGAACAATAATCGTTTATTTTGAAAATTACGACAACTGAATTTTGAACTGCTTTTAAAACAGTTACTCTTAAATCAACTTAATAAAGCTATAATAATAAATAAATAAATAAAAATACAATAACATTTACTGAATTAAAAATTCATGGTATGATACAAGTAATATATCTCTGTTACAATGTCTTCCATTTTCTGTCAAAATTGCTAGGTTATTTATATTTATATTTATATATACTGTATATATATATATATAGCTTACAGCCATGTAAAGATGAAAAGACTCAGCAAAGTCTTAATATTTATTAAGCAATTCTATAATTTGAATATAATAATTTTCTTTACATTATTACCACTATTATTCATTATTATTGAATTGCAATATATTACATTTTTAAATTATTTTAGCTTTTATTCATAAGAAAATTGAATGAAAACATCAGTGCTTCACTGTGTAGTTTACAATTGAATATATTTCTCATTCTAAATACAGGGGAAATGCTGTCATCTCCACCATTTTTAAAAGCCAACAGTTGCATTATTAGATTCGTATAAAAGCTTGCATTGGTCTAAACAGTTTGGAATTACTCAAATGAGACAACAAGGTGTGCATTAAGAGCTTCAGAGAGCCTTTTGTAAGCCTTGTGTGGGCTTGAGAGTATTTGCAGAAGAGTGTCACGCCTTTGCTCTAATTAAGCAGATCTGTTTCCTGTTCAATAATTACACAAGGCGAATCCACAATCCTACATAGTCTATACATTGCATGTAAAAAAATGCATTGCATGTTAGTTTAAATTGCAATAATACTTAACAATACTTCTGTTTTTATATGAGTGCACCACCATGTGAATTCTACTCTCCACAACGGACTGTCTAAGCAGGAAGTATCATAGGATGACATAAGCAGACATCAGACCTCCAGGGAAAGCATCTTAGACCACTAGAATGACAGTTGGACACTCCTGAGGACCTGCGGTCTATGCTGATGATGACCAGACAGACATACGCTTACACACACACACACACTCTCAGCAAGCACATTCAAGCTGTTCTGCATTAAATTAAGTCACTGAACATGAAGCAAGAGGAAATCAGTATATAAGCCAGTTGCTTAATAAACTTTAATTAATCTTCTTACTACATGAGCGTACAAGAACACCCTTACCTTCACACAAGTCATCTCCCTCTGACATGAGTTCATCATCGGAGCAGATGTTTAGGACATTCACCAACATCTCAGTCACTGTAAGAAGTCAAACGTCCATGTTAGAGCTGCAACATAAGCTGCTATTTTACATGATACAATATTCCTAGACTTCCTAGTTTACGTAATGAAACATGTATATATATATATATATATATATATATATATATATATATATATATATATATATATATATATATATACATATATATATATATATATATATATATATATATATATATATATATACACACACACGGCTTACAACCATGTAAAGATGGAAAGACTCAGCAAGTCTCAGATGATTTTGTAAAAGGTGCCCTTGAATACGCTGGCACAAATATAATGACGTTAATATGATGTTTCAGGTTTGAGTTTTTCTGTATTCTTCCCACTGAGAGGACACGGTCAGCCACCAAAGACACGTCATCGGTAAGGTCATTCTCCACGTCAAATACTCACCATCTCAGTAGTGTTAATTTCGTCAGACGAGACGAAATATGTTCGTCAACAACCTTTTTTTTCATGACTAAGACGAGACGATGACAAGACTGCACCACTGTCCAAAAACGCTAAGACTAAATTAGCATGCATTATTGTTGACGAAAAAAGACGAGACGAAAATGTTTTGCATAAAATAAAAACTAAGATAAAATCTCTCTTCATTTTCGTCTACAATCGTCTCTGCTTTTTCATCAACTGTTACGCCTTTAAAAATTCAGAACGAGTTTGCGGCTGCCCGCTGTTGCTCAAGTTACAGGTCTCATACTCCTGTTGCTGCCAGCCTGTGGCTGCAACACAAAACTGCTGAACGCACAACACCCAAAGCGAACACGAGTGATGAGCGAGCGACGACGACATGCTAGGTCGAAGGAAGAGGCTCGATATTTGTGTGTTATAGTTAGCATCGGTCTGTTATCAAGAAATAAAATAGTGTGTGCGTAAAAAGAATTTGTCCACACGCCGCTCAAAAAATACAAAATAAAAAAAAATTCCTGAGCGCAAGTCCACCGTCTAGGCAGGCTTTTTGTGTTAAATTATATTTCCTGTTGCTGCGCAGGCTCTTTTATTGTATATGACAGCTTATGTCCCGATGACCGGTCTTTGCATTACGATTAAAAGCAGTATCAATAAAGTAAAAAAATGTGATCAGGTTAATCATTTGTGAATGTGTCTCCTAAATCAGAATTTGAAAACCAGACACATTTAACATTTGCATCCAACAAAAATCATTCAAGAAGTGTATTTTGTCAGGTAATTATGACATTTAACCAATGTTTGAGATATGTGAAACACTTTTTTTACTGAAATGTTTATCAGTAATAATGTGTTATTTAAAAAAAAAACACTAAAATTTTTTGACTAAAACTAGACTAAAATTAAAAGACTTTTAGTCGACTAAGATACCTTGAGTTTTCTTTTGACTAAAACTAGACTAAAATGACGAGACTTTTAGTCGACTAAAACTTGACAGACAAAAAAAGATATGTGAATGACTAAATATGACTAAAACTAACAAGGACATTTGGCACAAGACTAAGACTAAGACTAAATTAAAAATAGGTCACGAAATTAACACTCAGTCTCACAGTCCCTACAAATCACAACCCTCTCATTTGGGCACTTACCTTTCTCACCAACAAAGGGCAGCGACCACGTAAACACATCCATGAAGTTGGGTAACCAGTATGGGTGAGGAGAGCAGTTGAACTGTCTAATGTTCATGACATTGTTTTCATATTTCAATACAGCCGCTGAGGAGGAAAAACAAGAGGAGATGTCATGCACATTCATGAAAACCAACAAAAAAGAAAAGCAACCTGATAGGCTTCCACACAGGTTCACAAACAGTCATCCAATACTTTCCATTCTACATTTCTAGACACTTTAGAGTCAGTATAAGGCAATCATTACTGCAGATTTGCAGGGTATATTTGTTCTTTGCACAGGTTTTATTTAAATAAGTAAAGAAAAACTCATTCCTATTAGCTGAGAATGTGGGACTGCTAAGTTGATTGTGAATTCAGTTACGTCACTCGTAATGCTTTATTAAATTGGCTGAGAGTTACGTTTCCAAAGTAATAATGAGGTTAGGTTTTGTTTCAAGGTCTGAGAACAGTTTGAGGTTATGAAAAGCACGAAATGTGAGGCCAACATACTTTCATATCAACTAACATACCTTTGTTGTTATAGACATCTAGGTAATTTGGTGCTGAGAAAATGGTAATTAATGAAGGGAAGCCTGTTGTCTGACTTTTTCTGTACATCCTGTACCTGAAACAGAGAAACACACACAATCTGTAGACGAGCTCAGCGTGCCAACAAAGCATCTGGCATAGATCAATAAACAAAGCGCTCTCTGTCATTGTTAGATAATGTACTCTTGTCAAATTCAATGAGCAATGATCCACAGTTGCAGATGGTATATATTTTTTTTACTTGCAGAAACAGAAGGACTACACTGACATCACAAGATTAAACTAGCAAAAGCGCAACTGAGCTTTTTCAATCTCATGATCATGAAACATCATAAGAGATACTTACCCTGCGTCTTGTGCTTCATGTGCTCTGATTACTGACAACAGGTTGTTGTTTGTCAGAAAGTCACAAACTGCGGCATAACTGTCAAACAAGAGAAAGACAAACTTCTGAGTGGCTAAACTTGTAAACTTTTTTTTGCTACAGTTATTACTACAAGCATAATTAATAATAAATTATAAATATAATTTAGATAACTTCAAATACTACACTGATTTGTTATGTGTGAATATTAAGGTAAATTCACCTTTAATAGAATATTATTATAATGCTGAATAAATCTCCTTTTCTCAAAAATCTGGGAGATCTAGCAGGTGAATACAGCTTTGCTTCAGTACCTGAAGAAATAGGAGCAGCCTCTGACAGAGTTGTGGTTAAAGTGCTCTGCCGTCTTCTCACTGCCGTAGTCCTCTCCTGGGTCGGCCCAGATCAAATCACACATAGGCCCAAATGCCGGGGGCTCCTTAAACCTGTCTAACTGCAAAATACAGCGTACAGACAAAGAAAGAAAGAGATATGAACACATCTTGTTTTATAATAATAAAAAAAACTGTAAGGAAAGGACAGGACATAAGCAGATGCTTACTTTCCTAATGTCATCTAAGCAGTTGATTTCTGGTGAGAGGCCACCATGTACGCAGAGGAACTGCTGGTTAAGAAGAGCTGCAAGAGGCAAGCAGTCGAAGGCCTCCATACATGCGTCATAAACCCTCTCTGAATACTTTATTTTACCTGTGAAGAAATATATTAGAGTTCAGTTCAGAAATAAGTAAGGGGTAATCAATGGCTAACTGTGCATTAAACGATTTGAATGCATGACGTGGAGGCGAAGAACCACCCGATGCTCAGTGGAGTAAGTTATTTCACTTTATGAAATACCTTACGTTAATGATAAGGATGCGTCTAAATACATCTTATTTAAAGTTTTAATTAGAAGTGTTGATTTCCATAAGCAATTCAATTAAAACAAATGTATTTAAAAAAGTATATTATGCAAACAAAGGCTATTTAGAAATATAGTAAAAACACAGTAAAACTTTTTTTTATATAATATTTTTATTATTACAATTTATTAATTTATATTTACTTTAAATGCAATTTATTTCTGTGATGGCTCAATTTTTTTTTCTTATCAATTTTGTTGTTTGTTTTTTTTTTGTTTCTAGAACTGTATGATCATTATAACGTTCAAAAGAACAGTATTTATTTGAAATAGTCATGTCTTGTAACGTCATACTTTTTTAAAAATCAATTTAAATAATCCTTACTCAAAATTCAAACCTTTTACTGCCCCCCACAACAAAGAATTTGCAGCGGTACTTTAAAACATTCCAGTAAATTGCTTGCTAAAAATGTATTTTTACAAATGAATTTATCAAATCAGGACTTCAATACAAAAACAAGCGACTCCATGTGCTGCTGAAATAGACCTGCTCTTCAAATCAGTACAAACTGTATTTATTTAGTAAAGCAGTAAATGTCATAATCAAAACCATGCTAAATTATTTGTAAACAATAATACCCCATGATGTCACAACCAGCATGTCTGTATGCAGGCAGACAGTAATAACTATATCTAAAGTGACAAGACCTGCCACCAAGCAGACACAAAAGCAGCAGGGACTATTAAATTAAATTCAAATGAGTCTAATTAGTGCAATGCGAATTCTTAATTCAGCTGCTGATTAAGCTTATAAATACTTTAGTATCTGGACTGAAGTAGTCTCATTAGTCTTGTCTTCTGGTTTCCACTAAATACAGCTGGGTTATTCACCAAACCGTATTACACATTCGCTTCTCGAGTGAGGTCTCATGGAGAGCACTTGGGCTTCCACTGAACATTCAGCATGAAACCACCTCCATCTTTGTTATGCAGAGCACAACAGCCATGCTATTGTATGAGCTTAATGGCAAACAGTGCTCATTTCAAGCACAATAGACTAGTACCAATGACCCATCCAATACCAAAACCAGGGATTTAAAATTAGACCTTCAAAAGAACCTTCATTTAAATGTAATTTGGATTTTAGCAATAAGCAAAAGCATAATATACTATAGCATAATGTAATATGCTTAAGTATACAGTGCTATTACAACAGCAAAGACGATACACATGGCCGGGATAACCTTATGAAAAAAGTATTGAACATGCTTCTGGTTGTGTACTTATAAAGATACATTTTGAAAGTACATAAAAAAATAAGTGTACTTGCAGATAACAATAGTAATTCAAATATGTTTTAACAATAAAATATTTATATAATATTTACAATATACAATATTTTAGTTTACCACAAATGTTCTCAGTAAATTCAGTACACTTTAACAACATTTAAAAAAACATTAGTAATTATGGAATTACATAGTAATATGAACTTAGGTTGTCCAGGTTGGTCATGTGATCTCCTAGCTGTGGCTTTAGAAATCCTGTAATAACCTCCTGGCAGATGGGTTCCGAGCTCAGTAGATGCAAACCCGATCCGACCACATCAGATGAGTGAGAAGAAATCCCTGTGTAGAAATATTCTTTGGGATAACAAATATGTCTCTGTATTTGTAAGCAACAGGAGCATGAATAAACCCAAGCCAGAAAAGAAGCTAAACAGCTTCTTGCGTCTCTATCCTGGCTGGTCATGCTGCACTGAATTAAGGTTTTAAATTAATTATTGTAAAAGAATGCTAATGAGATGCTTCACAATGAAAAGACATTACTCTCTCATAAATCAGGAGAGGTAATACTGCGTATAGTGTACAACGGCTCATCGGGTTTGTCTCGTTGTGAGCCAGATGAGCCCCATCCACTTCACTATGCAGCATAATAACTCACACCTGGACACCTTCTGGCAGCTCTACAAACCTTACTCTAATAGAGCTGTCTGTTAGCCTGTAAGGGACAAAGTGCTGTCTGCAGAAAACAGAGCACGTAAAGCCTGTAAAACAAAGACAGAACCTGTTTATGAACCATCTCTCACAGCAGTGAGAATATTTTTCGAGTTTTAAAAAGGTTGCTATAGATCTTAGGGAGAGTAGAGACCCATTTTAGACAGTGAGGGACAAGTCTTAAAGGGATAGTTCACCCAAAAATGATATATACATACTAGGTGAATGGATGGATATTTTTCTTACACAAATGCATCACTTTGCTTCAGAAGGACTTTATTCACACCCCCGGAGCAGTGCGGAGTAATTTTATGATGGATGGATGCACTTTTTTTGGGCTTTAAAAACTCAACACCCATTTACTGCCATTATAAAGCTTGGACGAGCTAGGACATTTTTTTATATAATTCTGACTGTATTCGTCTGAAAGAAGAAAGTCACATACATCTAGGATGGCTTGAAAGTGAGTAAATCATGTACATTTTTATTTTTAAGGTCCTAAAAGTGACATTTTCACAACCCATTGACGTTCACTGGAAATATGTGGATGGAAAACAAATACTGTTGGCTGAACACAGCAGTTCGCCAAAATGAATCGACTGCACTTCTGCCCCCACAGTCTATTTGGCAGCAAATTAAATATGACATCTACAATGCTCTATTTAAGGGGTCATAGGATGCCCATTTTCCACAAGTTGATTCTTTAGGGCCTTAACGAAAGTCTGTATCATAGTTTGGTTAAAATTTCTCAATGAATGGGATTTAACTTCAATTTAACTCCAAAACTGTCAGCAATGGCACCAACAGGCAGTGACCATATTGTGTGATTCTGGCATGCTGGGAGATTGAAACAGTAAATATGTTCCAGCCAAACTTGATGTAATAATACATTTCACAGCATGAGCAGCTGCCTTATGTAGTTTAAACAAGTATTACCATTTCACTAAAGTGACTCTCTCAGGCAACATGATAAGTGAGACCACACTGACCCTCCAACTCCAACAAAACTGCACTGCTGTGACATTACCCAAAGTCAAAGCAGTTAAAGAAAGTTATAGTCAGGGGTTAAAGTAAAAATCTGCACCGGTTATATCAAATAAATACACTTTAAGAAACACTACAAAATAGAGTCCTGCTTTAATAAAGCAAATACATTTTGAACCCTTAACTGCAGGAAAAATGTTATACTGTTTGCACGGTAAATGAAAGTGCTAGCTGATGACAGCTGGCTAAAAATGCAGCTTTTCAGACATCAAAGAGAGAACATCAGTGAAAGCTGAGGAAAAAGGCTGGCGGAAGGTTCGAGTCAACACATCACTTAGCTCTCAGCACTCCTAGATGCTTAATTCCCAAAGCACTCACATTCCTGTTTGAAGGTGAAGTATTCTGTGAGGTGCCGACACTCATGGTTGCCTCTGAGGAGGAAGAGGGTGTTGGGGTGGTTGATCTTCAACGTCCACAAGAACAGCACACACTAAAAAGAGAGAGAGAGAGAGAGAGACTTACAATCTTGAAGACAGTTGACTTAATGGTCACAGCTATGAGAAGAAAACGAAGACCAGTCTCAGGCTTTTACATAAATGTGAAATATCCCATTTTAATCCTTTTACTGATGTCTTGAATAAAAGTGAGGTCTCTTTATTCAAATAAATGTGCAACGGATTGTTTTTTTGTTGTTTTTTTGAGACCTTATCAGTTTAAAAGGCTACATGGAAGCACAAAAGCAACAAGATTTAAAGAAACTGTTTACTCAAAAATAAAAACATACCTACCCTCAGGCCATCCAAGATGCAGATGTGTTTGTTTCTTCATCGGAACAGATTTGGAAAGAGTTGAAGGAGCTAATATTACAAAAATGCAGCTTTTCACTTCACAAAATGTTAACTAGTGGACTGGACTCATGTGGATTATTGTGACGTCTTTATCAGCTGTTTGAACTCTGACGGCACCCATTCACTGCAGAGGATCCATTGGTGAGCAAGTGATGTAATGTTAAATTTCTCCAAATCTGTTCCTATGATGCAACAAGCTCATCTATATCTTGGATGGTCTGACGGAGAGTAAATATTCAGCAAATTGTTTACTTTTGAGTGAAATAATCCTTTGAAATAGTCTTAATAACAATAACAATCCAATGAAATGTATACAATCATTTTACAATACAACTTTACAAAAAAACTAAATAAAATACATGAATAAATAAAAAATAGTAATTCTACTGAGATGATGCGCAAATAAACGCTGAAAATGAAGTGGATTTGCGCATCTTCTCAGTTAACAATGGCTCCGTGTAGTAACAGCTGCTCTATGTGAAATCACGCACCTGAGGGAATTTACCGCTGATTAGATAACACTTTACTGACGAGATGCGCATAACGATCGGCCGATTGTGATCGGAGAAGCCCTAGATTTTATTATTCTACCAAATAGTATACTAAAAGATTGATACTTGGTGTCCGTGTATCGATACACTATTGTCGCAGAAAATATTGCGATACTATACTGTATCGATTTTTTGCCCCACCCCTAGTTACCATCTGGTTTAATAGCATAACAACTAGTCATCCATTAACAAATCAGTGAGCTTGATTCATTTATCTAATATTGTTTAGTTATTATTAACACTTGTTTTAGCTTTGTTTTGTGCCATTGTTTTTTTTTAAGGGGAGTAATTCACAGAAATCTGAGAGCTTAGCATCTCGACAGTGCAGCTAGACTTTCAGCACAGTAAACTACATATGAGTTGTTACAGCCAAAACACTATTTAAGAAATATTTGGTTGAATGTAGTGAACTAAGACATTTTTTCAGATTTTAGATTGCCTGAATAGAAATGTTTCTCTATTTTAAAGGTGCAGTCCATAACTTTTGGCAATCTAGCGGTTAATAAACAGAACTGCCTCTGTCTTGCAGAAGAACATTGTAGCTGTAGCTACTTCTCTATGTTCATGTCTGTGACAAATCACACAGGTACTGGGATACTCTGCAGAGGTTTCCAGGTCAGCAAAACAAATCAAGCATGACTGCTATTCAAAACTAGATCAAAACTATCCCAATCATGTTTTTTTTACTGGAGTTTTCCCCTCCATCTGGTATCTCCTCCATCAAAATTGCATTAAGGGTTATCGTTTACATTAAAAAAATGGACTAAAAAACAACCCACAGCAGCATGCTGATCTGGCAACCCTAACCTTCCCTTTAAAAACATACTACAGCGCGCATAGTGCATATACCACCTTTCCCACAGTTGAGCATATTTACAGTACAAACCTTGTCAGTGAACTATGAGGGCAAATAAATGAATAAATTAATTAATCTTTCATTAATTGTAATCGAGGTAAAATGTTAAATTAATCTAGATCATATTGTCCAGCCATAATACATAAATAAGAAATGTTAAATTATTTTATTCTATACAGACTCCTCTGAATAATGTTCAGCTTTGTTCAAGTCACTGGAAATTACCATCTTTCACTGAAAAAGAACTGTATGCAAATCACTGTGTGAAAGACCTTCAAGAATGTCCAACTAATTAACTCCACACAGGATCAAAGTGTGAGCGGTCAGTGACATCAGTCATTCAGTGGAGACCCGCGACAAGCAGAGCGGACCATGCTTTAATGCTCTATGACTCATGTCTGACAGGTTATCAAATAGCTCCACTCAGACAACTCCTCCAGTGACACATCTAAATGAGACAGACTGAGAAAGAAAGGTCATTTATCCTTACAGCTTAACAAGGTCTCTGATACTTCTGTTCTTCATTCTAAAGCATCCTCAGCTCCTGCACTTTATCACCGTCTCTTTTAAGAGTGACATTTAGTGAACTCACACAGCCTACGCTTACCAAAACCAATTAATCATACAAAAAGTAGAGGCCTGAGTAAACTACATGTAGGCAATTACTACCTTTTATTCACTTAATTTAAAGAAGTTTGTTGTCACCATTTAATCCTGTGATCCTGTATGTCGAATAGCATACGACTGACAAATATTGATTAGCCTGGACAAGTTCTTAATATTAAATTTTTGTACATAAAACACAATACAAACACATGGATTTTTTTCTAGGTGTCTAAAGTATATAAGAATACATTTGTTTTACAAACTCCATGAAGCCAAAAATTATAGGAGCCCAAGAGGCACAACTCTGTAGTGATAAGGAAAACAGTCTATAGATGGCGCTGTGGAGGCGCCGTCGCCATTTTCGACTGAAAACTGTTGAAAGTCACTAGATGCGAGAGAGCAAGTGGGCGAAACGCAAGCAGTGTGCTGCAATAAACTGCAGCAATTATCAATATTATCTGTCTTATCTCTAACAATTGCTGCTGATGGTTTTAATCTCTATAGGGAAGTCGTGGTCTAATGGTTAGAGAGTCGGACTCGCAATCGAAGGGTTGTGAGTTCGAGTCTCGGGCCGGCAGGAATTGTGGGTGGGGGGAGTGCATGTACAGTTCTCTCTCCACCCTCAATACCACGACTTAGGTGCCCTTGAGCAAGGCATCGAACCCCCAACTGCTCCCCGGGCGCCGCAGCAAATGGCTGCCCACTGCTCTGGGTGTGTGTTCACAGTGTGTGTGTGTGTTCACTGCTCTGTGTGTGTGCACTTCGGATGGGTTAAATGCAGAGCACGAATTCTGAGTATGGGTCACCATAAATATAGCCTAAATAACAGAAGACCTTGATTGCATGTTACCATGAAACTAACAAAATAATTCGATTTTTTTTTTAAATTAACAATTCATGTATAAAATGGGACAGCAACCTTTATATCAAACACTTTTACGTTGTCCACAACTGAGCAACGTGAGAGGAAGGTATTGCGCAAGAGCGCACAAGTGAATATGAAGATAATTTTTAGGGGGTAGGAGGATTTTTTTATTCTTAAATTTTCATATGCAATGAGAAAAATGGGATAAACACGAAATAAGTAAATAAAATAAATTGATATACAGTATATCCACTTAGCTTACCTGTTGGGTTTACCTCTCTCATTCTGGACACATCCAAATGTTTCCATATTCGTGATGTTGCGTATTTGCAGCTAAACTATTATTTATTAGGTAAAATAGGCTTTGTGGTTCACGTGTGTTTCAGTATCGACAGGAAAAATATTATAATGAGCAAAAATATGCCACAGTAGACCGCTGCTCATGCTGAACTGCGCTGTTTACAATGAATATGTGTGCGTGAGGCACCAGCGCATTAAACAGCTGAAATATACCATACTCAATTTTTGCTCACACAGTTAAGGCATAATTGGAGACAGTTTAAAAAAAACAAGAATAATAGCAGTTAATAAGAATTATTGCTGTTAGTGCGGTCTTAATGCTGGACCGTTCTCATTTCGTTCTGCATATGGAACTTGAAGGATTTGATTTATTTATTTTTGCTTAAGAGCATGAATGAAAATATATATATAGGAACACACACATGGATTAGAACATTTAATATTTTTTATTCTGGTTTGTTATATATATATATATATATATACCTAGTAATGACTGTTTAATGACAATAGCAGTAAGTAGTGATGCACCGAAATGAAAATTCTGCGCTGAAACCGAAACTTTAGGATGCACTTGGACGAAAACCGAAACTGAAGCCGAAAATGGCTTCTTTTAAAAACGTATATATATATTGCTTGGATTTAATGGATCTGAATTGAAAAATCACAATATAATAATCAAACTTTTATTAACAGTTACATAACAAAACATAAAATATTTTTAACAATAAATATAAATAATAATTATTCTTCAAGTTTTATGTTCCATCAAATAAAATTCTCGTCCTCTCGTATAGGGCTGTCACTTTTGTGAAAAAAAAATCCTGTTCGTTTTTTTGTGAAACCTAGGCAAAGTGTTCATTGAATCGTTAGTAAATTGCCTATATTTGGCGTTGATCCGTTTTTCAACGTCAAATATAGTCAAATCCACCGACAACTAAACAGGCATTAGGGCGAACGTAAAGAGGGCGCTTGAGACGCGCACAAGTCAGCAATGTGGACTGCCATAACATCAATGAAAAACATTACTGAAGGCTACATTGATATTATGCACTAATAGGCTCTGTGTGTGTGTGTGTGTGTGTGTCAGAACCTGCAGTTGCTGTGTGACGCGCGTTCGCTGCGAGCATATAGTGGCGAGCTGGACGCGCTCCGAGAGAAGGCCGTTAAAATCGATTCCCTATTTTCGTTTTCGAAACTTGTGTTGGTTGGTCCGATCGATTGTGCAGCTTTTGTGACAAGCTTTTTTTGATTGTGACAGCCCTTTGACATGCTTAATCTTTGATAGGCAGACGCGTGATAACAGCTCGACCGTGAGTGAAACCTAAGCGCTTGCTCACGGATGGGAGGGGCGGGTGACATTCATTTTCGGTTTACGTTTTCGGCTGTTTTTTTTTTATTTCGGCCTGAAACCGATAATGCCATTTCGGCCGAAAATTTTTGGCGGCCGAAATTTCGGTGCACCCCTAGCAGTAAGACTTTATGTAAAGGTCTTTCTTTTACATTTTTACTGTAGCCTAAGACTATCCCACGTTTTTAAATTAACTCTTACTTTAAAATTTATAATGGTTTTTAAGGATGTTAAAATGTTATAATATAATGCTTTTGGTGTTTTACTTGTCCTTTCATCTTCGTTTACAAACCGTCATTTTATTATTACAGTCAGTTCAAAATTTGTCCCTTTGCGCCACCTGGTGGTAGTTAAGCAAATTATTTTAACACGCGACTGAATTCGGCGGTATGCACGACAGTAATGCCCAGTTAGCTTGTCCTCCTACTGTATGTGATGCGAGAGACAGCATATCTCCTATTCTAAGAAAATAATTTTACAATATTATTTGTAATTATCAAAAAGCATGTGCAAAGTAACAACTCTGTAGGACAGGGGTCTCCAAACTAGATCCTGGATGGCCAATGTCCTGAAAAGTTTAGCTCCAGAAAGCTGTAAGGTCAAATTATTTTTATGTACTTTATTTTCATTTTATTTACTTAATAATGTTGCTTTTGCTGACATTATGTCTGTGGTCAAAAATTTAAATGACTGATGCCTTGGCACAGTGCACACACACATGCAACTCTGTAGGACAGGGGTCTCCAAACTAGATCCTGGATGGTCAATGTCCTGAAAAGTTTAGCTCCAGAAAGCTGTAAGGTCAAATTATTTTATGTACTTTATTTTAATTTTATTTACTTAATAATATTTCATTTGCTGACATTATGTCTGTTGTCAAAAATTAAAATGACTGATGCCTTGGCACAGTGCACACACACATGCAAAGCTCGGGATATGACAAATGCGCGCAGTTAAGGCTAGAAGGGATACGTTTGGCTCTACTGGACATGCGCACATAAATACAGCGAAATTTTTGTCATACTGTACTAGGGCTTGTATAGACTACTAAGGTTTATATGCATAGTCCAAGTCTTTTTCTCAGTTTTTTAGTGTATCTCAGTGGCAGAATTACAGCCCCACGTACTGGTCTGGCAAGTATCCTATATTGTTTTGTGTGAGTTTTGTGGTTTCGGGTAGACGCAGATATTTCTTGAGACGAGGGGGAAAAAAAAGATTGAATAGGAAAAGCTCTGGCTTCGTGTGGACGTAGCCTTAGCCTTTTAAATAAAACAACAACAAAAACAACAACACTGAGGAAGCCCTACATCTTAGCTCTTTTTTTAAGTTGATTTCATCAGGGTTATTTAGGCATACTCAATTGTTTTAAGTCAACATCAAGGCAAAGCAAACCATAATGTATTGTCCTATCAGAGCAGCCACTGTAACTATGTTAAAGATGGGATAAAAACTAGAAGACTAAACACGATTGTTGACCAACAGATCTTTACTGGAGATATTATAGCATAATCTGCTTTGCTTCTTTTGTGCTTATGTGTGGTAGTTGACGCACTATTGCTAATGTGGCAGTGTAGCCATTGATAATGCCTTAACAGATGGTTCAGAGAAGACGTCACATTCTCAGCCAAGTAATGAGCCCAGACATGCACGCAATAAGTTTCCCCACTGGTACATGTATAGATCCCCAAGTACTAGAGCCCTATGAAGTCAAAAGAAATGTTTCTCTCTCTCTCTCTCTCTTTTAAATGTTTTCATTTTTCTGGATTCAGTTTTTTTTTCTCCAGTTAAATTTTTTTATACTCTTGTTTTAATGGTAAAATTAAATGTTATTAATCCAAAAGCATGTCTAATGAAACTTATACAATTCAACAACAATTTATCAAACGTTTTTTTTTAAAAGATTACATTTATAAAGCCCTATGAATTTTCCCAAGATTTTCCCAACTTAATTGATTAATTTGAATTTATTGTTTTGTCACGATTAAATTTTTTAGTAATCGAGGAATCACGATTTTGAATAGAAATTACAAAATTATACAATTGGGCACCTTGACATTTTGCTGGTGATAACAGTAAAGAGAAAGGCCGTCGGCGCACGTGATTAACCGCTCACGTGTGACGCGCTCTGTGAAGGACAATAAATTTAGCGCTAGGTGTCATTCACACAGCACTTTTTTGACAAAGATGCGATGCAGGCAGGGGAATAGGTAAAACATGCAAGAAGATGGGAGTGAACTTCTTTTAACTTGAGCGCAGTGTTTTTAGAATGCCGTTTCATGCATGAGATGCTGCTAGAGACGCAAGTGCAACAGTCAAACACATCCATGTTTACCCAGAGAAAACAATGAAAAAGCAGCGCAATCGAATAAAAAAAACCTGTAAAGAACTACTACTGTATGTCTCATATTTCATGTTTGCATCATGGTGACAGGCTGAAAGCATTTATGGTTAATAAAAGTATACTGGTGTTATACCTTCAGTCATTTTCAATTTGAATTACCTTCACTTGAGATTGTCTAAAATAATTTTCCTCTTATTATTTCTGAACACATAATATGTAAAAGACAAGTTTGTACAATATGTAGTTGTAGTTCTTGCATCTTTTGCAAAGATATTTAACAAATGATTAGTTTAACATTTACATCATGTTGACAAATTCATGTGTGCAGCACTTGGAATAGAATTTTCTTTAACTAGAGGGTTAATAAAGAAAAGTAACTTTAATCATGTTGTAGTTACATTTGTTTGTAATCGAAACGTGGAAATGTAGTCAAAATAGTAAAAAAAAAGAAAAAAGAAACATCTTATTGGGTCACTTGAAACATGTTATTTAAATGCAGCTTTACAGGCTACATTTATAAATGAGCGAAAAATTTATAAAAATGTATTAAAATCCATGAATAACCAGCGTTACGGTGTCCAGTGGACCAGATTTTTGCAGGTGCAGATTCTGTGTTAGCCTCTTGTTCTAGATTACTTCAGTTGAAGAACTTCCACTCACCTCAATACTGAAGTATCCTCTGTCTACATAATCTCCCAAGAAGAGATAGCGCGTGTTGTCGGGGGAACCACCAACTTCAAACAGCTTCATGAGGTCGAAGAACTGTCCGTGAACATCACCACATACTGGGGGTGAAAGGGAAACAAAATAAAAGCTTAACATTGCACATCAAATTTGGTGAGTGATACTTAACACTAATGGTCGACCTATATATATATTAGACCGAAATATCGGCCGATTTTTGTCATTTTTTCAAATATGGGCCAATATGTTTTTCTGCTACGTTTCCAATTTTTCCAATACGTTTCCCAATGCACATACTGTAAACTTCCCAGAATACAGAGTGCCCTGTTGGTTACAGTGTTTACTTCCTTATAGTTGTATTAAATCTTTATTTATTTGTGAAAAATACTTTGTAATCTAAAGTATAAGTATGTTTAATTTACACATTTTTTTTCTAATCCATTGTCAAATTATTTCAAATTTCTTAAATATTAATAAAAAATACAATAAAAATTCCTGATGTTGAAATCAATGGCAACTGTAAGCAAAGCGGTTTTCTATATCACATCACATTATAAAACAAATGCCATAGGGAAGTGCTGGACTGTACAGAGACCAAAGACTTCATTTAAATCCATTCTACCTGCATCATCCAGCCAGCAACGGCCACATGACTGCTCTGTCACTTAGCAACAACGACACTATATCTGAAAATACAGAGGCTGGATCCATTTATAAAACAAAATGTATCAAGAGCCAGAGGGGTTTGTGACATCTATTAATTCATGCTCAAAGGCAGCGATATCTATAGAGGACAGATGAGCTCTAATTCATGTGCATCATAAAAGACCATAGCATGACGCACACAAGAATTAAACCTTGAAGCACAACATCTTCATCAAGTAATTGAATAAGCTTAACAAGCAATTGTAAGTCACTTTGGATAAAAGCGTCTGCAAAATGACTAAATGTAAATGTAAAGCTCTGTTGGTCACTGATAAGGACCAGTTGGATTTAAATTTACTCCGATACTATCCAGACTCTCCTGTATAATCTGTAAATGGCCATTATATGATTTTCTGTCACTATCTTATTCTATCTTTCTGTCAAATAAAAGAAGCAAAACCCATAACTTATTGACAAATCTGTATTTTCTCACAAACTAGAGTGACTAGGGATTAGTGGTCGATCGATATGTGTTTTTTTGAAAGCCGATGCCAATATCTTGGAAAGCAGGTGGGGCGATAGCCGATATAATTGTTTTAATTGTTATTAATAATATTTAAGAAATTTGAAATCATTTGACAATGGATTTAAACATTTTTATAAAAGAAACATGCTTACACTTTAGATGACAGTATTTTTCACAAATAAATAAATATTTAATAAAATTATAATATAAAACAAGTAAACACTGTAACAGGCCAGGATAACACTCATTTTGCATACAGCACACAGTGAAAATGACATGAATATGACAATGGGCAAATGCATAAAGTGCAGCATAATTTGAAGTCATGAGTTTAAAGTTGAAAGCATTCAATTCACATGGACTGACCATCATGCAGAGAACATGTGATCATGCTGGATAAAAATGCACACTTCACAAGATTTCACAGCTGGATTCGACTGAGTTTGCAAGTTTTGTGAAATTAAATGTTCATTAGTCATTCAAAGATTTGTTTAAATTATATAAATGCGTATTTGCTTAATACTAACGGCAAACGAGGAAGTATTATAATATTTGCCTTTCTATTACTAATAGGCCTAATATAAAATAAATCATTGTAATACTTCCTGTATACATTAATTCCTTTGTTTAACCATTCTATCTGTCTATTAGACAGACTTCTATCCATGTTAGACAGAACAGTTAACGACGACGACAAACAAGAGAGAGAGTGTGAGCACTGTGTGCTCTCAGCGCCGTCAAACACATCGTCCAAGCAGGAAAACTTAGCGGCCGATTCTGATACAAAACCAACTGATTAATTAAAAATCAAAAGAATGATACATGTATCATGTATACCCAATTTATGTAATAAAGTTAAATGTAGACAGGAAAGTAGCATCATTCAATCACTGTCAGTTGCACTCAAAACCAGACAAAAAGTCTTCCTTTAGAGCAAATAGTCGACTTGTCATTCAGGCAGCCCTTCATTTAGTTGATTAGTTTCTGCACATCCCTCCTAGTGTTCACTGAAGCATCACAGACCACATTCCACGACAGAATCTGTGACTGTTTTCTGTGTTCCACTGATCTCCAGACAGTATCTGTCATTATGAACCAACGGCAATGCAACGGATATCCATATGAGTCAGTTTCCACAGCTGATTCTCCACCGTGACAGTTTGTAACACAAAACAGGTAATCTCAGCAAAAAACTCAACAGCAATGCCAATTTTTTTGGCCTGATGAAAACTTTTCACAGATGGCATATGGGCCTAGTTGAACAGTTACTTATCAACCAAACCAATCATTTTACAATTTATTATTTTATTGTTGGCTAAAGGTACACACTCTGATTCCAATGAAGTGTAATAATGAATATTTAAAACGTTGCATGAAGTTTCCCTAAGGAAAAACACAATTTTTTCTTAGGAACTAGATTAAGCCTCAGCAGAACAAAAACGCAAGTCAGTACAAAGTTCATTGTAATCTAGACAGATGGTCATCTCCCTCAAGCCCTACTAAAGATACGTTTTTGCTTTCTTACCAGTGATTGGTGCCTCCACCTCTAGCATGCACTTCTCCTGCCTTAGGATGTTGGCACCATCGTTTATGACGCGCAGAGCAGCGTCCTCCTCCACACGTCCCTCTTTGATCAAATGGTTCTTCAGTATCTCAGCATTGGGTTTACCATCCACATATAGGTCCTTCACTGTCAGCCGCTGGTGAGGGGGCAGTGGCACTGCTGTAGGTGCAACAAGAGTAAAATATCAGCTGACAATTCGCACAACTTTAACAACATCAACGAGGCAGCTTCAAGTATGGATACAAGCTTCAGTCATAGTGTAAAAGAGGAGATACTAAGTGGTTCATGCCCACTAAGAGCGATAAAAAGCAATTTGAAAATAGTTAAGGAATAAAATGTCATAAATAGACAAACAGACATACATTTCAAAAGTTTGGGTTCAGAACGATTTTTTTTATGTTTCTGAAAGTCTCTTATTGCTCACAGAGTTTGCATTAAATGGGTAAAACCACAGTAAAACAGTAATTAATTCATTACGATTTAAAATAACGGTTTTCTATTTTTTATATATTGTGAAAGGTAATTTATTTCTGTGATGTCAAAGTGAAATTTTCAGCATTCAGTCTTCAGTGTTACACGATCCTTCAGAAATCCTTGTAGTACAAAAATGTATCATCAATGTTGAAAACTGTTGTGCTGCTTAATATTTTTGTTGAAACCCTAATGCTGTCAAACGATTAATTGTGATTAATCGCATCTAAAATAAAAGTTTGTTTACATAATATATGTGTGTGTGCATGTGCATATTTATTATGTATGTTATTATGTGTGTGTGTATGTACGTGTGTGTATACACACACACGTACATATTAAAGAAAAATATTTGTATATTAAATATATTTATATCATATAAAATAATAATATAAATATATAAATGTACATGCATGTAAATATATCCAAAAAAACAATTACCTAGAACCTAGAATATGACATTTTCAGTTGTTTCACACTTTTTTGTTATGTATATAATTCCATATATAATTCCACATGTGTTAATTCATAGTTTTGATGCCTTCAGTGTGAATCTACAATTTTCATAGTCATGAAAATAAAGAAAACTCTTTGAATGAGAAGGTGTGTCCAAACTTTTGGTCTGTACTGTATATATATATATATGTATGTATATATGTATGTATATATATATATATATGTATATATGTATATATATATATATATATATATATACTGTATATTTCAGTAATTCAACTCAAATTGTGAAACTCATGTATTAAATAAATTCAATGCACACAGACTGAAGTAGTTTAAGTTGTTGGTTCTTTTAACTGTGATGATTTTGGCTCACATTTAACAAAAACCCACCAATTCACTCTCGACAAATTAGAACACTTCATTAGACCAATTAAAAAAAAACATATTTAGTGAATTGTTGGCTTTCTGGAAAGTATGTTCAGTTACTGTACATGTACTCAATACTTCGTAGGGGCTCTTTCTGCTTTAATTACTGACTCAATTCGGTGTGGGATGGTCAGTTTGTGGCTCTGCTGAGGTGGTATGGAAGCCCAGGTTTCTTTGACAGTGGCCTTCAGCTCATCTGTATTGTTTGGTCTCTCGTTTCTCATTTTCATTTGACAATACTCCATAGATTCTCTCTGGGGTTCAGATCTGGTGAGTTTGCTGGCCAGTCAAGCACACCAACGCCATGTTCATTTAACCAACTTTTGGTGCTTTTGGCAGTGTGGACAGGTGCCAAATCCTGCTGGAAAATGAAATCAGCAGCTTAAAAAGCTGGTCAGCAGAAGGAAGCATGAAGTGCATCAAAAACACAATGGACCAACACCAGCAGATGACATTGCACCCCAAATCATCACAGACTGTGGAAACCTAACACTGGACTTCAAGCAACTTGGGCTATGAGATTCTCCACCATTCCTCCAGCAGTCTTCCCCATGATTGTGTAGCCTAGTGAACCAAACTGAGAAATAATTTTGAAGGCTCAGGAAACCTATGCAGGTGTTTTGAGTTGATTAGCTGATTGGAATGTCACCATATTCTAATTTGTTGAGATAGTGAATTGGTGGGTTTTTGTCAAATGTGAGCCAAAATCATAAAAATTAAAAGAACCAAAGACTTCACACTGGCAGTTTAGTGCGGAATGTGGCACGGTAGGCATGAAAAATCGCTAATGTGAACGCTGTCATCGGACCCTGGTGCGCACTGGGATACCGAACCCGAGACTACATGGAGAATGTGCAAGCAACACGGACTCGGGTGCGCACTTGTTCAGGAAGTAAAGTATCCCGCGCATGCGTAACACTGTCGATATCATTGTTTCCTCAACACACGAGAGAGCCGAGGTTGATTCCACACACTCCTAAAAGTCAAAATTAAATTAATTAAAATTAAATAATTAAAATGAATTATTATGCTGTGCATAATAGCACCAAAATAAAAAAAAAATTATAACAATGCTCATTCGCGTTGTGTTCTCCATGCGTTTTCTGTGTGCATTTACGATGATGTAAGGTGACTGCAAACACACCTGGGTTCGATACAACTATTGAGTGTGAAAGCAGATCAACGCTGCGGGCTGTGCCGGGAACAATCGCGTTCGGGCTCGGACCACAGCAAATGCACCCAATGTAAAAGCCCTCTTAAACTACTTCAGTCTGTGTGCACTGAATTTATTTAATACACAACAATTTGAGTTGAATTACTGAAATAAATTAACTTTTCACGACATTCTAATTTGAGATAATTTATTGTGACATACAGCCAGGTATAGTGAGCCATACTCAGAATTCGTGCTCTGCATTTAACCCATCCAAAGTACACAAACACAGCAGTGAACACACACACACACACACACACACATACAATGTGAACACACACCCGGAGCAGTGGGCAGCCATTTATGCTGCGGCGCCCGGGGAGCAGTTGGGGGTTCGCTCCCGAGGATGCATTTTTAAAAATAAAATAAAATAAGGTCACAGACTTGTATCTTTATTAGTTTGTGCTGCTCTCTGGAGCATCATGACATTTGCTGCTGCTGGGGCTAATAAGAAAAGTTATGGCACCATGAGGACTGTATTGATTCAGCTTTCAGGTTTAATCTTCACAGACGTGAAAGGATCCCGAGATGTTGCGCAATAATCCCTCACCTGTGCTGAACAGCCAGGTAGTCTTACTCCACCAAATCCACCGGAACTGTTCCGCATACAACAGTCAGCAGAAGTGAGAGAAAAGGGTTTATACACAGATGGCGATGCATTGTTTACTTTAAAAATGTATCCTTTCGGTGCGGTTGATACAGAAGCGCATACAGCATCTGCGTACTGCTTAGATTTGCCAAAATGGCGCTACGCTGATTTGGAGAGACGCAGAGGAGAGGAATTATTGAATAAAGTCGTTATTTTTGTTTTCTTCATGTACAAAAGTACTCTCGTCACTTCATAACGTCATGGTTGAACCACTGATGGCAGATGGAGTATTATGATGATTATTTTCAAACTTTCATGGACCTGGACACTGTTATTTATTTGGCAGTCTATGGGACAGTAGACTACTGGTTTTTATCCAAAATATCTTAAATTGTGTTCCAAAGACGAACAAAGCTTTAACATGTTTAGAACGACATGGGGGTAAGTGATTAATGACAAAATTTTTGGGTGGAGTAACCCTTCAAACAGATCTTCTTTTAAATATTTGCTGAAATAAGTATCGGAAAACATCAATTCATGGCTTTTGAGAATTGATATCGAATCTACTTCATTTAAAAAAAAATTAAAAAAAAGTGTGTAAATGGAGGTTTGTTGGAGATGATTTGACGATCCGAATGAGAGAGACAGAGAGAGAGAGCGTAGGGCAACGCAAAGAACAGTAAGAACAACCGTTTAAGAACATTGGTTTTGAAACTTGTGAATCCATTGTTAGAATTGTTAGAAGACAGAATCGTGATTCATATATGAACAGATTTTTATGTGCACCTCTAGTTTTCTCTTCTTCTTCGCTTTGCTCCCTTTGTTGTGTGTTCCTGGGGGCAGGGTTTGTGACGTAACGGACCTGGGAAGAAGCTTGCTGTAGTCCTTTACCAGCCATTTTTGTAGGCATTAAACTGCCAGAATTAAAAGATATCTCCATTTGCATTCAACTTTCAGTGCTGCAACTTTGCAGATATTTTTTATGCTCAAACAGCAACATTATACACTAACACTAAAAAAAGTGAAATCGCAATCAACCACCCCTTTAAAGATAATAGATTTATCAAGAGTACGGCATGCCAATATCTGTCTTTTCAGTCTCCGTATCCTCTGAAGAGCTCATTATTGAATGAAGTGAGATGTGTGTCTGAAGTTCTCAAACGCCATGAAGAAAACAGGAAGCCGTGTGAACAGCAAAAGCCCCTGGCACAGTCTTTTCCCCCCAAGTCTATCACAAAAGCTAGGGTTGACGCTGCTGCTTCCACAGCGACCTCATTTGCATGCATCCGCCATGGTGCGTTTTGGCTGCTCAGCCTCCGGCTCTGAATGTCTGCTTGATCGATAGCCAGTGAGAGCCCATTTGTTTCAAAGGAAGTCAGGGTTGATCTTAATTTTATGGAAAGTGGGTTTTAAAACTATGGCTTGATTGCTGATGCTGAGGGACATGTAACTAAAGACATCTGCAATGCATTCGGAGTTTGGACAATGTTCCCGTTAATCTGGCGGTTCTATTAAACGTGCCCAGAATGCCGGAGTAAATTATGTCTGGGCCCTCAACCATTAGGGATTCAAATCAAGCCACTATACCCCATGGACAATCATCTGTGTATCTGTACGAGACTGAAACAGTGAGACATTTAATGAGACATTAAAAAAAGATGCCATGGTTTAATTTTTATAAAACAATCTGATTAGTTTTTTTTTTTTCTTCTTTTTTTTGCCTTTTGTTAAATTGAGTTCTGAGCAGCTGCTGTTTTTTCATTAACTAATCATGGAAACCATGCAAGCAGCACAACAGATTTCACCTGTTTTCTGTCACCTGTGGCCTGGTGCATGAAGCTAGCTCTGAAGCTAAACTCTTGAGTATCAGGGTAAATTTAGAGTTGACAAAACCAAACAAATCCAACAGATCAGGTTCGGCCGGGCCCACAAAACTCAATATAAATGTTCTCTGTTAGCTTAAGAGTTTGATCCAGAGTTTTTGATTAACTCCTGAAAGTGTGACATGCGGCAAACAGCCAATCAAAAGTAACAGTTTGATTAACTTCTTTTCTGAAGATTAAGAGATGTCCTTATTAGTCCTTATTAAAAATGTAGTGAATTTAAATTCATGTACAAGGCAGGAATAAACACGGTTGCTGCAGCAAATGTTTGACAGAGCAGTAGAAAGAACATATCTGATATGCAAACGACTCCATTTAATCAGACAAGAAAACAGTTAATTCATTTTAAAAGCTTTATATATTAAAACGTATTTATAGAATTTAAATGCATAGTTTAATATTAACTGGCTGTTCACATAATATGTAGTTGTTGATATTATGACTTAAAATTATAACTCATATTAGTATAATAAGCAGCAAAAGATAATTTTGTCTCTAAAATTGTTTTGCTGTAAACTCTTAATTTGAAGTGAGAAATACAGGGGGAGGGGCTTTATTGCATCAGATGTGTCACTTTACTCACAGCTGATTGGCCCAGTTTGAGTTTGTGATCTCTAACCCAGAATAAAACCTGACCGCAGGGTAGAAGTGTAGTGTAAATTATCAAAAATTTAAAAAGGGATCCAGTTACTACAACCCGAATTCCGGAAAAGTTGGGACGTTTTTTAAATTTTAATAAAATGAAAACTAAAAGACTTTCAAATCACATGAGCCAATATTTTATTCACAATAGAACATAGATAACAAAGCAAATGTTTAAACTGAGAAAGTTTACAATTTTATGCACAAAATGAGCTCATTTCAATTTTGATTTCTGCTACAGGTCTCAAAATAGTTGGGACGGGGCATGTTTACCATGGTGTAGCATCTCCTTTTCTTTTCAAAACAGTTTGAAGACGTCTGGGCATTGAGGCTATGAGTTGCTGGAGTTTTGCTGTTGGAATTTGGTCCCATTCTTGCCTTATATAGATTTCCAGCTGCTGAAGAGTTCGTGGTCGTCTTTGACGTATTTTTCGTTTAATGATGCGCCAAATGTTCTCTATAGGTGAAAGATCTGGACTGCAGGCAGGATGAGGATGAGGATGAGTGATGCAGTGTCGTCTGAGAGCCCGAAGACCACGGGCATCCAATAAAGGTCTCCGGCCTTGTCCCTTACGCACAGAGATTTCTCCAGTTTCTCTGAATCATTTGATGATGTTATGCACTGCAGATGATGAGATTTGCAAAGCCTTTGCAATTTGACGTTGAGGAACATTGTTTTTAAAGTTTTCCACAATTTTTTTACGCAGTCTTTCACAGATTGGAGAGCCTCTGCCCATCTTTACTTCTGAGAGACTCTGCTTCTCTGAGACAAAGCTTTTATAGCTAATCTTGTTACAGACCTGATATCAATTAACTTAATTAATCACTAGATGTTCTCCCAGCTGAATCTTTTCAAAACTGCTTGCTTTTTTAGCCATTTGTTGCCCCCGTGCCAACTTTTTTGAGACCTGTAGCAGGCATTAAATTTTAAATGAGCTAATTAAGTGGATAAAAGTGTAAAATTTCTCAGTTTAAACATTTGCTACGTTATCTATGTTCTATTGTGAATGAAATATTGGCTCATGTGATTTGAAATTCCTTTAGTTTTCATTTTATTAAAATTTAAAAAACGTCCCAACTTTTCCGGAATTCGGGTTGTATAAAAAAAAATAAAAATAAAAGTGTATACAGTAAAAATACAGCAAAAACTGTTATATTGGGAACTGTTATTATAATGTAAAAATTATGTTTCTGTTTAAATATACTTTAAAATGTAATTTATTCCTGTAATGGCAAAGCTCAATTTCCAGCAGCCATTACTTTGGCATCACATGATCCTTCAGAAATCATTATAATATTCTGACTTGGGGCTCAAAAAAACATTTCTTATTGCCTAATATGAATTTGTGGAAATGTAATGGAAAGAAATAAAAATACTAAGAATTAAAAAAAAAAAATATATATATATATATATATATATATATATATATATATATATATATATATATATATATATATATATATATATATATATATATATATATAATCTGACAAAACATTTGAATAGTACTGTATATAATTAAAAATATATTCAAAAAATTGGCCTGTAAATAAATACAATAAAATAAAATTATTCATATCATCAGTTAGATGTCCACACATAACGCATAATATGAATCAATTTAGTATATAACTCAGAAATACTTTCATTTTAATATCTTATTTTAAATTCAGTCCCCAAAGTTAAAAAAAACCCTGTATGAAAATAGAATAGCATAGAAGTGAAAGTTTTTTTTCTGCAACCACTGAGCCAAAAATCATACAAAAAGTTATAATTATAAATTGAGATCTCAAATGTTATTTGAGAAGAAATGATGACTGAAGACAATCGAACACTCCTGCTTTTAGCATGAAGACATAACCCAGACATTTCAGTCATTATGATATCCTCAGGAGTGAGCTCTGACAGTTAAAAAAAGATGTGATATCATGACGCATGACTGAACAGGGTTGATCTTCGCAGAACGCATTTTAGCTCATGCAGAACAGTTCATTTGGCCGCACTTATCCACACTAAAATAAAATATGTGGAGGGGCAAGAGCAGCCGACTCCACCTCACCTGAGTTAAGGATTTGTACAATATAAACTCACGGTTATAAGGGCATAACCGAACATGATCTATACTCTGACTGCTGAGGAATATAAATAAACAGTAAGCAGCCCTGGGTCCACAACACATGCTGGGAATAGTGACAGTAAGCTGGGTACGAGCACTGAGAACAGATTAGGCAAAGCCTTTATTAGCCAGGGATTCCAGGTTCAGAGTCTGTTTATTTAGGGACTCCTCCTTCTGCAAATAAGATCCTGACCCTAAAGTTCAGAAAGAGAGAATGGAGAAACCTCAACACATTCACGCTACAGAATTCTGTGGGATGCTTTAAACCTCAATTTAATGAAAAAAAACATGCTTTTTCACAGCTCATAGAGTCTAAAACATACAATCTAAGTTTAAACATTTGCATGCGGCACAGTTCTGAACCAAACACTTTGCATTTCAGTGTTACTAAAGACAGGCTCTGCCTTCAGGATGACATTTCGTGCCACGCAGATTCTGGCCTTTTCCAGCCCTGCATACAACTAGACACAAGGCATGCTACAAGTGTTCACTCAATACCTGGATATTTGAAAGGCAAATTGGTTTCTGTGCTGATCGACTAATGTGCTATTAGCGTCTACATTTTTTCTTGCTTCTCAACCCAACAAAATAATCTTTTTAAACCCAAAGCAATAACATAGAGTATTAATATTCAGCTTCTGTGACACTATTCTTGTGTAAAATCTGGTGATCAATGACTCAAATGGCCACAGAAATATTGATTTTACATTTCTGATGAAATGTAATTTGACTAGGCTTACCTGGTTTGACCTTATTGGGTAAACTGGTTACCTGGTTTATTTAGATCATTATTCTTAAAAGGCAAAACACTTTTGTTCCCCATTACGCTAGTTTCCAGAAAGCAAGAAACTTATGTAATCACAGATGAATCTAAAACACTGTCTGAAATCTGTTTCGAATTAAAAAGTGTTCAGTAGAGTTTCAGTCTAGGTAATGTCATAACCTAAGTTAGAAGGATTTAATTTTTCACAAAAATGAAAACCAAATTGTAAGTGACAGGTGTATATTTCTATTCAACAGGCTGTGAAGTAAAAATACGTCTTTCCAAAAAAATAAAAATCCTGAAACAAATTTCTGAAAAAAAAAGAGTTTCATTACACAGTATTGCACAGACTCGATGTGTACTGATTATATTATAATGAATATACTAAGTATATTACATATATGAAATGAAAATTTTATAAATATTAATATTAAAGAACCCTGACTAAGGTTTATTGCCTGTAAAGCATTAGCTGATGCTAAGACCTCTAACTCTCGTGGTTTTCTCTAGGAAAATTCTCAAAACTGTTCCAAACAGGTAATGTGAAGCATGTGTTTCAATTTACTCCATATTATTTATACCACAAATAACGAAAAGCCCCTGCAAAGACTGGCTGACAGAAGCACATTGCTGGATTTTGAAATCAAGTTTGCTTTATACCAGAGAGAAAAAAAAATACAAACAATTTAATTCTAATTCAATTTAGTGGCACAGTTAAAAATAAAGCGGTTTGAAAAATTGGAATTGGCGATCCACAAGTCGCTATCACGAATTACACAGTGCAGGCGATCAATCGATCAACCAATCAACAAAACATGGAACATCCATCCGTCAGGCTCTCAAGAAATGATTCAGATGAATCAAATGATTGACCAAAACACCAGAGTGCGAATCCTTTAGAATCCACTGTAATTACCAGTCTAGACACTAAATACTCAAACTGAAATGAACTTACTTTTAATAATTCGTTCGGTGGTCGACAGCTTTTCTTTTGGCTCTTTAGTCGACATCTTCTCACAGTTCAGTCAAGGTTTATTAGCCAGCAAATGAGCAAAGATTCCCTCCTTGTTTGCTGCTGCCAGTCCGAGGAAGGAGAGATCGCAAAGCAGCCAATGACTCCAAAGGGTCCGAGAACTGTTCAAATTCAGACCAGCGGGCAGGTTTAACGCACTAACACAGCTAATTTAGTCAACACTGAACAACAGCTGGGTTCACGGGTCACAGGGCAGCATAACATCGCCAGCGAACACTTGCCCTCGCTAACACCGATCGTCGCTGATAAACTAACGTTAGTAGAATCGAGTCTGGTATCTGTGTTTTCCTGCCGACATTGACCTAACGTTACGTTATCTATCTATCTATCCGTTTTTCTCTATCAGATACCTTGGGTTCGTAGCAACGGGAGCCAGTGACACAAAATGATTAGGGTTTGGTGCGCAATCTTGAACGTTAATCCGATTTTCCACTTTTCAGAGTCAGAACGTCAACTCGCCAGTTTAGCTAGACTCTCATAGACTCTCATAAGAGAGTTCGGCATAATAATAACGTGCCGAACCACGGCGATTTGTCTTAATAAACATATGTCCTGTCGTGTGAGAACAGCGATTGCGCGACCTACCCGCCCACTCGAGCTAACCATATGGCTAGCAGTAACTTCCAATCACACTCTCGTTCCCAGCTCCTCAGATTAAACGCTAATCTCTAAACCTCAGAAGGATTTCCTGCAATATGGCGGAGCTGTGGCTCTCGACGCGCTGGCGTAGGCGTGACGTGGCACGTAAAATTTGACACGTGCGATGTAGATGGTTAAATGGGTCGTGCTGGAGGTCCCTCGGCTTGGATGGGCATCTCTGAAAAAGAAAGCAGAAAAACTACAAGGCGAAAGCAGTCCATTAAAATGAGTGTGATGTATATATTTTAAAACCACACTGTAGGTCTCTTGCCACAAAGGAAAAAGGTTTAGGGGACATCTTTGTCAAGATGTTTAAGGGAAACTGTATAATAGCATCACTGTTCATTTTGACTGTCATTTTATGTGCTGCACACTTCATGCCATTAATGGGTAACAAACTGTATGAGCATTTGCAGTTTGCAGAGTTTGGATCTTTTCCTTGGGGTCAAAAAGTCATTAAAGTGGTTTATGTAGTAATCACTGTTTTTCGAACTGGGGTTGGGACACACATGGGGAAGCAAGGGGTGCTGAACTGATTCAATTTATTATTATACATTTGTATTTATTTCTATATAAAATGTATTTTCTGGGCTGTTAAATGTAATGTGCAATTAAGAAATTTTGTATGTTTAACAATTTTGTTTTACAATAAAAGTAAATCTTAAAACTGGTCAAATTCAATAATTGCATTCATTCTAATATTTTTTTCTCTCACTTTTTTGCCATGCTTCAAAAAAAATAAAGTATAAAGTGTTACATTTGTATGCTGTCAACAACTAAATATCTTCCTCATAATATTTTTAAGGATTTATTTTCAGTGTTAAAGCTGTGAATTATAAATTGTATAATAAATTATGATTGTAAACTCTCAATGTGTGCAAACAGCATGAATATAAAATCACATCACTGCTATTTTTCCTCTATCCTAGGAGCATTAAAATATTCATAAAATGGAAAGCTTCAACTGCAAAATGAGGTGGAAAAAGTTGCTCAACTAGGGGCCTCAGCATACAAGCAGCTTTGTCATAAGTAAAGCACAATTTCAAAATGTTGAGAGAGTATGACATGACTGTGTACTCACACTTGCATCCACCAGGGGGAGTCAAATTCTTTGTTAGAGTCTATTGGATTTATACATAGAGCAATATTTTATCTTCAGTAATTAAAACGAACAAAAGCATCATTCCTGAATGAAAGACATGGAAAGGTCAAACTCACAGAAAGTATTGGGATATAATTTATTATTTTTAAAATAGAGATGTGCGTTCCATTTACCATGTCTACCACTTTGAACAGACATTACCTAGCACTAAGTCTGCATATTTTACATTAGGAAAGCATACAGCCAAGTTATCTTTTACAAACCTAGTGAACATTATTATTTTTTAAGACAAAGAAAGACCATGTTTATACACACAAACAAACAGTTTTCAGGGGTGGAAGCTGGTTTTTCCAGATGGTTGGCAATCCTGTCATAGTACATAATTGTTTCACAGGTATTTTGCCAGTCTAGACATAATGCAGCCTGATTCATGAGGAACACAGATAATTCTATCTCCATCAGCATCAACATGAAATAGATACCCAACCCAAGTCTGACAAACACGGAGTGATTTAATTCAAACAGAGCCTGTATACTAACATCATCTTGGTTCAGCTCATTTAATGAATGTAGTAGCACCAGTGATTAAAGTGAGTATGTCGTCTAAACAACATTTCTATCATGTCAACTTCCTGAATCTGAGGCAACGTAATTATGGCTCTAACTGTTAAAACATAAATAGATATTTAAGAGCACTTGTAAAGATGTACCTGTGTAAACACTAGACAGAATATATATTGAAAAATACATTTCTAATTGCTATAGAAATCTGATTTAGAACGGGAAGGCAAGGAGGAATACGAAAAACACACACAAACACACACACACACCTGACCACAGTGAACAAGTCTTCATCTTAATACCCAGCATAGGCACAAAGTGGCTATTTCAGCGGCAAACACCTGAAGAGACCATAACATACATACTGAAAACAGATCCAGGGTGAAAACAAAAGGCATGAATGAAGGTTATACTACATATTAAGGACAGAACACAAGATATGATATGTAACAGACCTGATGGTGAAGGTAAGTCCAATTTTGCCACTGAATTTCTGAGTTAAATAGTATGGCTGTATTAGTTTGATTATATTGAATATAAATTAAAATGTGGGACTTATGGAAAGGAAGCACATTTCCGATGAACATCTTCACACAAGATGGCAAAAATAAACAGGAGGAGGATTATGGTGTTAGTTACAAACCTTAAAATGGTAAATTATGCATCAGCGTTAGTTTAAGTATGCATGGTAATGACGCACATGTTCGCACTTAAGCCTAAAAAAAACTAATTTGCACACTTTTCTCCTCACATACTACCGTTCACTCACACTCCTTTCAAATTCTAGCCAAGAAGCTCCTTCCAGCACGAATTTGCTTGTATCTGAGACATAAGGCTCTCTCCATTGTAGCGGTAGCTCTGATCTCCCAATCTCATCCAACACAACAGTACCACATGACTCCACCCACATTTAACTCAGTTTTGTATTAAATCTCCCTGTTTTTCTGCTACAGCACAAAACTGGATCCACTGGAAAAACAAATAGCATCTTTGGCTGCAGGTCTGAGAAAACCTGAAGAGCAAAAATGGTTTTTTCTTCCCCCCCTAAAAAACTCGGCACAGTTTGGTCTCAGTCTGATTGCATAGGCTTTACTGTTAAAGCAGTTTTTTTTTCAGGTATGAAATGTCAGAAGATATTAAAGTGGTTGAACCGACATATTAGCATGAACTTGACAACTCAAATTAAAACATCAAATCGTAGCTCTTCATATCTGTCTAGATGGCCAACAAAACACCTTTTCTTGAACTTAGATATCTTCATTGTCTATGGAGGCCCCTGAGGTTTGTGTGAATTATTTTTACTTGATCTAAGGCTACTGAGAAGATCAGAACGGGAACAGCATGACTCCATAACCAGCCATGACTGATCAAATACAAAAGTAGTCTAAAGTGCAAACTGAAGATTCTGTTGCAGATGGCCCTTTGATTGCAGAAAAGTCTTGTTAATTTTACACTTGACAAGACTCCATCTTGGCGTACAATATTTTATAACATGCAGCTTGAAGGACCTACAAAAGGCTTGAATGAATGACCAGTGTACATTTCATTTTTTTTCTCCATAGACCGTAATGTTTCATGATCACTGCATAATGAAGCCTGGCTGGGGTGCCATTCGTGGGGGGGGTCTCTGGGGCACAGGTGGGGCATATTGCTGCATGTACATGCTGGGGTATCCCTGGTTAAGAGTGGGTGGCATGTTTCCCACTCTAGGGGGAATAGGTGGGTATGGAGTAGTGGGAGTGAATGGAGAGGCCGCAGCGAATGGAGATGTAGGAGGGTATGAGACTGCTGCAGTGGGCTGAGCAGGAGGAGTTTGGGTGACTTTAACAGGTGGAAGAGGAGGAGCCCGCCGGGGCATCTGCATGGGAGAACCATTGACCTCTCTATGGAGAGCGGCTGGCCTGGAGGGAAGGTCCTGAGTGCAAGAGGGCTGAGGTGCAGCTGGAGCCATGTGGTGTCCCTTTAGCACCATTTCCTCAAGCTTCTCTATCTTGACTCTCCGCATGTGAGCCAGCTTCCTCTTACTCTGATACTCATCGATGAATGTGTCGAGGGGGGTCACGCCATCAAGGAGCGAATCGGCCATGTTCTGATTTGAAAAAGAGAAATAATAGCATGATCATTGACTAATGAGTCCATCAGATGATGAACAATCCCAAGCAGATATAGAATGCAACTTTTTAAAGAGTGTTTAAGCTGCGTGGTTATGGATGTACCTCAGTTTCTTCCTCGATTTTGGCTCCTTCTGCTTGTAGGAGTGCGAGGAGTGTGTCCAAGGGAATGTTTCCAGATCTGTCATCTGTGAGGGGACAAAAAGGAAAGCAGAATGTGTTATAATTAAGAAAAATTGTGACAGTAAAATACTGCCATCCAATTGAAGTAGTAAAGCATGGTGCTGGCAAAGCCAAGGTCATGGTTTCAGTTCCCAAATAATTCAACGCATGTCGCTTTAGATAAAAGTGTCTGCGAAATGCACTACTGTACATGTAAATAATATAAAATCTGATACTGAAATGATAATGTAGGAATTTAAAAAATTTGTTTTAGTCTGAAAAGTTATTAAACATGTTAGGGGTAAAGGAAAACAGCACCTTTTGGCTTTAGCCATTGTGCAACATCAAAGGCAGCAATATAAATCTGCCAACTTGGTGTGCTTGCCCTAAGTAAATTTGCTAAGGCAACAACAGGGTGTGTTTCACCATTCAGTTCAGATCCATGGCTTCAGATTTCACAGTACAACTGGACACGCCTGTCAGAAATTCTCAGAGGTCAACAGACATATGCGTCAGAAATTTATTTAATCTATTAATATGCTTAAATTACACAACAGCAATTCATGATCAAGAGACAATGAGGAAAATTAATTTGAGAAAAAAAAAGATTTGAAATCAGAAACCAATGTGGCATACATAAATAAATACAAGTATGTAAGCTTTGATTAAATAATAGATTAAAGCTGTAGGACATCTCAAATGGCATTTGGACGCCTTGTAATATGCCATTCCATATCAGTCTAGCTCTCTTCACTGATTTACATCTATTTACATTTATTTTTCTGGCACAGGCAAATTACAAAAGTGTCATTATGTTTTGTTGTTGTTGTATTAGACCGTCTTTAATTCTAAATGTCGTCCAACCACTTAACAGGCTGCTCTTGCCATGTTTAACACATTAATAATAACTACAACACTCGACTCTGCTGAGTAATGCTGTTTCTTTACTAGTCAAATAAAAACTGTCATTTACCATTGCCTTTTTTTCTGTCCTCTTTTGAACGACAGGCTATGATTGACTCATTGCTTGTTCTTAAACAGTCTGATATACTGCTAATTCACCGTATTTAGCCCAGCCTCTTTTCAGCACTGCACTGCTTCAAACATTACAATATTCATAACTTTTGTTAACTCTACAGTAAGTAAAGCCACTTAGCCAGCTAATAAGTCTTCGCCAACTGTGAGCTTGTTTTGCTTGCACATATAATACAATATAATCAGTCACAGTCCGACATAAACTGTACAAATCAGCATACTTTGACTATAGATATACATGCTTCAACAACAAACCGGGACTGACCTAAAAACTGTTCCTCTTATGAGACAAATCGAAATGCAGCAGGAAAGAAAGGAAGGGCAGGGCCTTTTAAATAAAGGTTTGTGTTTAATACACTAACCCAATCACTAAATTGCTATTAATGTGGGATAAAGTAACATCACATTAAACTCCGGATGAAACAGGTTGTGACGTTTGGGCTGATTTAGAGACAGAAAGATGGGGCCACATGAATGACATCTGTTTTTCCAAGTTAACAAGTGCCCACTTCATTACTTTTTAACTTACCTTATGTAAAGTGTAGAGCAAATAAAACTTCTGCCCAGAATAAAACCCTTTTTTGTGCAGAATTACTCATCAATTTTGCCCATTCTTGACTTCCATTCCCATTCAGACTTTGGTGCAGTGCACATACTACCATACTACAAATGGACACAATATGCAAATTTTCCTGTACATTCGAAATACCCAAGTGACCCATTTTATTTGCCTAAAGAAACATTACACAACAAGGCACAATGCTTGAAATACTGTAACCCACAATGCATTGCTTGTATTTCATTGCAAACATCCTGCAGATCATGAGACTGCTATCGGTCTACAGTCAGCTCGGCTTACTTTGTGCTTTATGCAAGTGTGACAGAGCAGACAAAGAGAGTGAAAATACTGAATGTGTGTGTCCGTGTTTGTGTGGGCATACTCCTTCCCCCTCTCCAAGACATTGCTCAGGGCACAAAGCCACACTGTTACTGCTGAGATCAGCTCCACAGCACCATCAGAATGGGCCGTCATGCTGAAACACTCCCAGGGAGCTGCTCTGTTGTTATGGCTCAGCTTTGGGAATGGGGGTAGCAGTGGGTTAATGCACACACAGGATCCTCACCACACAATGTAGCCTGAAGACTAGGGCTTTTCTTTATCTGGGTCAAGTGAACGACTGAATGGCCAGCCTGTCCAGATGCACTAGCACTGCTGCTTTGGCTGCTACTGCAGCTCAAATTCAGTAAATCCTTATCTGGGACAGATAACCACCCCAGCTTGGGAAAGTGGGTAACCTACATTTCACCAAAGCCACCACTATTATTCTTTTCAGCTCATCAGGTTTATTTCCTCTATACAAAAACAGGAACTATACCTCAAGGTGGTAGTGGTGGGGTGGTGGGGATTGGGGGCTCTGATGTGAAGGGCTGGAAGTGAAAAGTGAAGCATGCATGTAAACAAAAGCCAGTTTCACATGAAAACTCATCATAATAGGGATGCACCGAAATGAAATTCTTGGCCAAACAATATGAAACACTGGGACAAAGGCCGAATACTAAACACGCATTTTCCCCCCATGTAGGCCTATTTTTGCCCACCCCTCCCCCCATTGCATAAATTAAATGGCCAAAATGTGCTTTTTACTGTTTTGCCCTGCTTTTCAAATAAAACATAAAACAATAAACCTTTTTTTTTTTTACATATTTACTTAACACTGAATATTTTTTAAATATTCTAGCTGACATTATACCAACAAAGCACAATTTAACTTAAAATTATTAAGTAAAATAATATTTTTTGGACATTTTTGAGACTTGAATCAGTCATGCATTTCTTACTGTACAAATAAAGGCAGCCTTGCTGAGCAGAAGAGACTGCTTTTAAAAGATTAGAATATATTACAGATCCCAATTTGAACACTGTGCGAATGTTATAATAAATGCATTAATAGAGCTGTTGTAGGGTAATTATTATTATCATTATTATGTTTTTTATTTATAATTTTACAGAACAGTAAAATTACAATCCTATCATTCATGAATGTTGATGGAGTTGTTGCTTTTTCTCAGCTTTTATTTTGGCAGAAACCCGCCAAAATAGGAAGGAAGATCTCAGTGCTTCTTTTTGTTGACAACAACAACAACATGCAAATTTATAAATGATTCTCATTACGAATTTGGGAAAATGTTTTTCGCACGTATCACATTGTCATGCGCCTTAAAAAAAAAAAAAAAGAAAAGAAAAAAAAAAAAAAATCACAAAAATGTTACTGAGCAACTGACGAGCAACACAGTTTCAACACAGATTTTCCTCACGCTTTGGACTTTGAACCCCGGCGCTAGAGTCCTGCATGGGGTCGGGTACCTGCAGGTTTGGCTGAAACGGGTGAAAAATATCCAACTGTGTCGGATACGGGTGCGGGTCGGGTCGGACACAGGGGAAACACGGGTCTAAACAAGGGTTCAAAACAGTCACGTGCAAACGTAAAAATAGGCCTACGTTCCACTTTAAAAAAATTTCAAAATTTGTGTCATAAAATTATATCGCGCATACAGCTCAACTATATTCACATGATCCGCCTCTCGCGATGCTCAGACGTGAACGATTTAAAAATGGGTGCGTTCGACTTGAAGCACAACCTCAGACGGTGGTATGATTCACTCTTTTGTTTGTTCTGTTTTCTTTCAGGATCAAAAATTCAACAAATGAAAGCATTTATCTGTATTTTCAACTGATGAGAACTATGCATATACATTCATAAATCAGTCAATTTTGTATTTTATTATGAGATATTTTATTCTAATGTGATCAGTGACTCAAGCACTGATGGACCAAAGAGCACGTATTTCGACATTTGCAGTAAAAACGTGAAATATAAATTCTCAGAAAATGCATTTAATACCAATATATTGAAACGTCTGTTTATATACTCCATTAATAAAGGAGTCCAGACATTGGAAAAATATCAGTCCACATGCGTTTTATATTTAATATGAGGGAAATAGACATAAAAAATATTTAACTTTTAGGTAGCAAAATATTTTTTAGTAATTCTGTCAATTACACTAAGGTTATTACATTGTCTGCTATATATTTGCTTCTTATTTATTAAATACGGGCAATTGATTGATAAAACATTGATCAAAATTAAGATAAAATATATAAAAAACGAATATCTTTTAAAAAGAGTTTTCCATAAATAACTTCTGTATGACCTTGCAATAAAATTAAAAAAAAGTGTGTCTAATGTGATTGGATTAACTGATTTGATTTCGGGTGCGGGTCGGGTGTCGGTTCTATTTTAAGCGGGTCGGGTCGGGTGCGGATTTTAATTAGTGCTGCTGTCGGAAAACGGGTCGGATGCGGTTTTAAGCACTGCGGGTACGGGCGGGTGCGGATTTACAAAATCGGACCCGTGCAGCTCTCTGCCTGGCGCCGCGAGCTCGTGTCAGAATACATGCAATTCATGCTTGCATTCTAAAATATAACATTGTGCAGCTTATTAACTAATCGTTTGAGGCCATTTAGCGATTTAAATCACCATACAGTAACCTAACCACCAGCATCATCAACCACCAGTTCTTCTCATCACAGACATGTGATGCGGCACTCAAGAGTCTCATACGGTCGGGTGCTTCCTGATTGTAATGATTTCTGCATCTTTCTCTGATAGTTTTAAATAGTTTCACACTGCCAACATGTTTGCTGCATTAGTGCGTGCCTCTATTTGATTGCGTTAGTCATTGTTCTGTACACTCAAAAAAATGGATTTGTGGCACTGTTCGTTTTACACAGATATGTTTTGTTAAAACAACAAGTATATTTAGTTTTCCGCCAAAACACAATTGTATTGTGCTTAATCAACTTAAAATGTTTCATTTTCAATTTTACTTAATTATCAATCGTTAAACTAATGTAAAGTGTTTAATTTTGTAATTAAAAAAAAAAACGGAAGTGACGATTTCCAACGCATTTGATGATGGTGCGAAGGAGAGCAAGAGGTACCAGTCAGGTAAGAAAATCTAAAGTTTTTCTTGTGTTAAGTCAAAGTCTTTAATTTCTCTTAGAGTTTCTGTTTTGGGGTGCTTTTGTTTTGCAGTGGGAGATGTGAAAGCGCACGACTCTCTGTAAGGTATTGACTTGAATATATATATATATATACTTGGGCTGAAACAATTAGTCGACATTATCGACAACGTCGATGATTAAAAAAAATCGTCGGCAAATGTTTTTGAGTAACGTTAGTTGTTTGATCTCGTATGCCTAATGTGAAAGCCTCCAATAATGCAGTTTGACCAGTGTGGCGCTGTAGCGCAAGATTGTAATACACTCTCCTGATTCAATTCAAAAGAAGAAGATAGCACTTCAGTTTGAGCAAACCGAGCCGATCCGAACCTTGGATGAATATGTAAATATATACTGCACGCCTTGCTCTCAATAACCGCATAAACACAACAAAAACTGACCGCGATGTAAAAGCAGCTCTTAAGAACATATTTGATTACAGCGATGTGGATGTTTGCACAAACTCTGAGGTTCTCAAGGCACTCCAGTAAAGAAATGTCCAGTCACGTTTATTTATATAACAGTCCTTATGCAATAGATAGCTTTTCAATATTAAACATGAAAATACAGAGTCAGTGTTGCTAGAATTATAACTTGATTTCCTGTTATAAAGCAGCTCTCCAGTGTGGAGCTAGCTAATCATACATTTATTTTATAATTGTGGGAAATATTTCATTAAAGTTTTAGTTCTGCGCTAGATCAAACTAAACTGTTTTAAATATAATATATTTAATAATATAATATAATATATAATATATTAAATATAATAACCCAATAAGGTATTTTAAGAGAGATTGTATTTATTAGTAAAATGTTTATCCAAAAATAAAACGTCCTATCACTTACCTTTACTTTTATTATACATATGGCTTACAATAAGAGATGTTAAGAGGCAGAATGATTTGTCATTCAGCTACTTCCTCCTATAGCTAATCAAATGGCGAATAGGAGTTTCTCTCTTTTCTCATTTTGTGTGCAAAATATATTTATTTGTATAAATTAATTGTATACTAGTAATACATAATGACTTTCAAAAGCGGAAGTAATTCCCTTTATTTGTTAGAATATGTATATTTTAACTAATTGCAAAAAGCTAAATAATAAATAAATGTCTAACCATGTAATGTGACCGAGTTTGGAGACACCTGGCTCAGCACAGTGAAAGTATTTGAAGCTTTGTTTATGAACATGGCGGTGTGGTCATACAATGACTTTAAACCGGACACTACTCTGAGCTATTCACATTATACAAATGCTCCAGATATGTAATCAGGTTCACCCTTTTGGAATGGTAAACATGACACTATTCATCACTCACACAAATAAATCACTTAATATTTTGATAATTGAATTGGTTTTTGCTGTTAAACCGTTTTTTTTTTTTTTTTTTGTAACACATTGCACTTTATGTGTTTACAGATTTGTGCAGAATTTGAGACATACAGAATTACCATAGGCCCATTAGAATCAACAGTCTTTGCCAAACTGGATCCACACTACAGAACTTATGAAGATGTTTGCATACTGAAGAAGAGTGCTTGGACAAATACTGAAACCCTCTTGGTGCCCACTACACAGGTAAGAACAACTGCACTCAACACAACCTTGTATTAAAACATTATTCTTTCACTGGCCACTGGAAATTGACAAAAAAAGACAGATAGATTAAGATTAGGTTTATTAATACAATAAATACAAAATATGTGGTATTACTATAAACTGACAGATTATGAATGAATTTGCCTCCCAAAAACAATTCAATTTGATGCAAGGCAGGGGTGTCCAGACCTGCTCTAGGAAAGCCAGTGTTCTGTGGAGTTTAGCTCTAACTCACCTGCCTGGAACTTCTAGTTATACTTTATTGTTTTAAAATTCCCAAGAACCTTGATTAGCTGGTTCAGGGGTGTTTAACTGGATAGGTCACCCAAAAATAAACATGTCATTAATTACTAGGGCTGTCACTTTTAGTTCGAAAATCGATTGCACAATCGATCGGACCAACCAAAAAAAGTTTCGAAAATGAAAATAGGGAATCAATTTTAACCAAATATGTACACTATTCATTTTAAAATAATTAAACAATTAAAAATATAGATGTAACAAAACTCACAAACAAGCAGAAAAAGAAAATAAAGAATTCCGAAAGTGCAGTATGCGTTGGGAAAGCTAGAAAAAAAATACCAGCAATTTTACGCACCTATAAGACCCAGTGATGTCGAAAGCGACCTCTTATGCTGCGTTCACACCAAACGCGAATAGAGCGTCTGGAGGTCTCGCGGCGGGGTAGACGCGAATTCGCCTCATTCGCGCTTCTAGTTACAGGAGATTCTGAGTTATGATATAGCAAGCTGACAGTGACCGGCTTCTGTGGTGGAGAATTGCGCAGCTGTACCTGAGTGTCCCTGGGACATCAGTGCGGTCGGAGCGCGTCTTCTCAACAGCTGGACATATAGCGAATAAAAAACGCTCTGCTCTGGACACATGCCCTGTTCTCAAGTCCATTTAAAGTAAAAATGTTTTGAACAGTTGTTTGAAATGGATTGAATCATTATTTAAAATAATCTTGGAGATTTTTGAATTGCCTAAATCATAAATGCAGCCGGGTTGAAGCCTGCACTGATGTTTTTCTTTTGTCATGGCAGCCGTCCCCTCCGCACATATATTTTTTGCTGTTTGTTATTCTGCACGAAACTTCATGACAATAAATAAGAAATATTGCTGCCTTGTGCGTTTCTCTTTACGTTTGTCTGTTATTTGACGTTGAAAAAGGAAACGTCTTTTTTTTTTGACGGAAAATCGATTTTACAATCGATTCAATGAACACTTATGTCTTAAAAATCGAAAATAATTTTTTTCACAAAAGTGACAGCCCTATTAATTACTCACCCTCATGTAGATGAAGTCTGAGCACGCGGACGCACTTCCAGAAAAATCGGCCGAAAAAAAGGCCAAAGACGTATTTTAAGCAAAAACCGTCCGGTTTCCGATTGATGGCGAGTCAATCGGTGCATCCCTAATATTTTTATGAAAATGCGAGAGATTTCTGAACCTCCATAAAGGTTGCAATGCAACTGAAATGTTCCCAGAGTCATAGTAAGGACATCAGTACATGTGACATCAATGCTTCAACCACACTTTTACAAAGCTACAAGAATACGTTTTTGTGCAAAGAAAACAAAAATAGCGATTTTATTCAACAATTCTTCTCCAAATCACATATGCCGCCATTATGGAGAGTAACAAGAGGCATGAAAATTGCTTTCTTCTGCGTGTAATCAAGGCTCAGTGCATGCGTGTTCTAGGTCAGCAGCACCATGCGCATGCATTATTTACGTGCTGTTGATAATGGTGGAAGATGCGATTTGGAGAAGAATTGTTGAATAAAGTCGCTGTTTTGGTTTTGTTTGCACAAAAAAGTATTCTTGTAGCTTTGTAAAATTATGGTTGAACCACTGATGTCACATGGACTGTTTTACTAATGTCTTTACTATGTTTCTGGGTCTGGGAACATTCCAGTTCTGTTGCTTACAGTACAGGGTCCAGATGTGTGTACCATTTTCCACTGTAATGTTTGTTAGAATCCCATCTTGACTGCTTGCCTGTATTTCCCATAAGGAGACAAATGACTGACTTTTTTTCATGTAATTTTAGGAAGAAAAAAAACAAAGGCTAAATTTAGTTGTTTTCATCTTCAGACTAATGAAATTGAAGAATCCAAATGAAGACCCTAGCAGTATGGAGTATATGGTGAGTTCAAGGTTAATAAATGATTTGTTAAAGTTAATACACAAGAATTTGAGTTCTCCATCCTTTTAAATACTTCTAGGATACAGACGTTGCCAGCAATCAGGAGGTGATCCAGAAGACTCGTGGGAATCTATTTAAAGCTGCATCATTGAAGACAGTTCAGCAGAAGTTGGAGTTTTAAAGGATAAAGTTCTTCAGGACCTAGCAGTTTACAGTCTGCAAAACCATGTTGCTGGGACTGATATATGGACTGAACTTGAGCAACCCTCCTGAACTCAGGTACACATTTGGAGTACTGAAGAAATTATTTCTGGAGCCAGTTCCTGTTCCTGGAATAAATTTTGATTGGTTACCCATGAATGCCAATTAGAAAATGAGTAGTTTGATATTTCTGCTATTTTGTGTAATTTTTTTGTAATTCTGTAATGTGGTTTAAACTGTATTTACTGTAACTGTGTGTAATTATTTATTGCTTGTTTAACAAATACACTTTGATCATTTGTGACATCTTGTCTTTTGACTCATTACAAGACAAATCACACAAAAAATGCTTTGTTGAAGTGAGTAACTTTAAATAGAAAATATTAAGTTAAAGTAACTAGAACTAATTGTGTGGAACCACTGTCCATAATTGAAATGAGTAATTTGAAACAAACCTCCTTATGTTGATAGAGTGAAACAAAATTGGCTAGATTGTTATAAACCAAAACATGTTCAGTTAACTTAACCGGTTTAAGTTGAAGCAAAGTGAATAAATTGATTTGGTTGGACATTACTATTTCACATAGATTCTACCTCATTCAATTGTGTTGCCACAACACAAGGAGTTTGCATAGATTCAACAAATTCCATTAATGTTATCAAAACACAATTTGGTTGTGTGGAACCACTGTCCATAATTGACTTGAGTAAGTTTAAAGAGTAATTTTTTTGAGTGTACTTAATATTTGGCCTCCCCTTATTCGGTCGAATAATTTAGGTTGCAGAACATTCTTAATATTAGGGGTGTCGCAATATACCGGTATTGGTGATAACTGTGATATTCAAAGCAACAATTATCGATATCGTGTTAATTAAGTGTGTGACGATATACTGGCATTAGCAATAACCGCAATATTTAAAATGAACAGTTCTCTTATGATAACACCACATGTAAATACTCCATTGCCAGTACCTGGTTGATCTCCCAGGTGGCAGTATTGTGCCTTACCGCTGACACCTGTCACACAAGAAGAAGACACAGCGCTTGCAGCTACTCCGAGGAGAGCCGTGTTGGTCAGAGTAGGTTGCCATTATTTTACTAGACATATAATGGGAAACGTTAAAACAGCAGTTTTCTATGTTCATATACTTAACCACCATCATTCCAGTTCCGAAAGAAGCCATCTCCATCCTGCTTCAATGACTACAGTCCTGTTGCACTTACTCCCATCCACATGAAGTGCTTTGAACAGCTAGTCATGCACCACATCAAGTCTGCCCCCCTCCCCCCTCCCCTCTCCTCCCTCCCCCCTCCTCCCCCCTCCCTGGACCCCTTCTAGTTTGCATATCGGCCCAACACTGCCGTGGCCAAAAAGGACTCATATGTCAGAATGCTGTTCATAGACTTCAGTTCAGCATTCAACAAAATCATCCCTCAACAGCTCATTTACAAACTAGTCCAGCTGGGGCTCAACACTTCACTGTGCAACTGGCTGTTGGACTTTCTGACTGGAAGACCTCAGGCAGTTCGGGTCGGCAGCAACACATACAGCACCATCACACTGAACACTGGGGCCCCCCAAGGATGTGTGTTGAGCCCCCTCCTCTTCACTCTACTGACCCATGACTGCACACCGTCACACAACTCCAACCTCTTCATTAAGTTTGCGGATGACAAGACTGTGGTGGGTCTCATTAGCAACAAAGATGAGACAAACTACAGGAGCTACAGGTACAGGTACAACTACAGGAGAAGACAAAGGAGATTGTTGTTGACTTCAGGAGAGCACACACTCAGCACGTTCCTCTGACCATCAACGGTGCGACTGTGGAGAGAGTGAGCAGCACCAAGTTCCTGGGTGTTCACATCACAGAGGACCTCTCCTGGACTGAAAACATAGCAGCACTGGCCAAGAAAATCACAACAGCGTCTCTACTTCTTCCGCAAGCTGAGGAGAGCCAGCGCCCCACCCCCCATCATGTACACCTTCTACAGAGGCACCATCAAGAGTATCCTGTCGAGCTGCATCACTGTGTGGTATGGCGCCTGCAACGCGTCCTGCCGGAAGACTCTGCAACGCACAGTGAGAGCAGCTGAGAAGATCACAAGATCATGTCGCTTTCCCCTCCCTCCAGCACATTTATGGAACCCGTCTCACTCGCAAAGCCCTCTGCATCGCAGGTGATCCCACCCACCCGTCAGGGAGGAGACTGCGGAGTCTCCAGGCCAGGACCAGCAGACTGAAGGACAGCTTCATCCACCAGGCTGTCAGGAAGCTGAACTCCCTCCCGAACTTGCCCCACCTCCCCTCTTCTGCCCCAGGCACCACCGAACTATGAACCCGCCCCCCAGATCCCACACCCCCAGGTCCTTCCACCCCCACTAATATATGATGACATTCACCAGTCACTTTGTGCAGCATTGGTCTGCTCACTACCTCATTCAGCATGGAACTGAAGTCATTCCACTACCTCATCAGTCAGTTAAATAAAATAACTGCTCTTGAGCCCTTTGTCCCTTGAATCTCACTAAATAAGCTTTTTTTCTGTTCAAATCTATTAACAGTTACATGATTAAAACTGATCTTAAAAAAAAAATGAGCGACCACATTACTACATTAAACTCTGTAAAACGTTAAGTTGGTCGCAGTGCCATGCACTTAATGCCTCATCTGCGGTCATTCTTCAGTAAGGTTCATTAGTTAACATTAGTTAATTACATTAGTTAACATACATAAATAACAAATATAATGGACAATCTTAGTTCATGTTAATTTCAGCATTTACTTATGCATTATTAAAATCACAAGTTGTCTTTGTAAACATTAATGCAGTGTGAAATAATATGAACAATGAATGACTCGATTTTTATTAACATTAACAAAGATGAATAAATTGTGTAATAAATGTATTGTTCATTCATGTTAGTTAATACGTTAATGTTAACAAATGACATCTTATTGTAAAGTGTTACCATTAATATTTATTCATCATAATGTTGAACTTGACAGTATTTTCTCTCTTGTTATTTCATAGGAGCTTCAAAGAAGACGGAGAAAGCCAGAGTCTTGTGCCCTGTGTTTATCAGTATCCTTATGTTTGTTGGGTGAAAAAGAAAAACTCAAAGTAAAAAATCATTCGACTTATGTCGAATATATTCCCCCACAAGGTTTCTATAGATATCACGATAAATCTAATATAGTGGCAGCCCTACTAAATATTAATAAATTTTTTAGCCTTTTTACAATATTTCATATACATCCTGATATTTATGTTTTGATAATTCAAATATTGAGTGTGGGTGATTTTTAACTGCATACATGAATTATAATTTAAGAAAGAATGCTTTTGAATCATTTCCATGTATATTTCAATATAACAATAAATATTAACGAACAGCAATATTTACTTTATAAGCAATATTTTGCTGAAACTTCTCAACACATTTAATGTATGGTATCTTTCGAAAGTTAAGCAGCAATAATATATATTTTAAATGATTTTGAAAAAAGTATTTTATGCTTACCAATAACGTATTTAATTGTTTAAAGTACAGTAATGTCATTAAATATTAATACAAATTAATTTTTTATCAATATTATGCATCCTTTCTGAATATTTTTTTTTTAAATGTACTGATGCCACACTTGAACAAAAGTGTACTGCAAAAATAGTCTAATGACAAAACTTAAAATGGCACAAAATCTCATTTAAAAATAAAAAATTACATCAAATTTTAAACAATACACAATGAATCATCAATTTATAACCCAAGTCCTGTTCTACACCACAGGTCCAATACTAGATCCAGCTCAGAGAGAGTGGGAGATGGCAAGGTTTAAAACTTGTACTTTAGTTCTAGTATACACCATAAGTCAAAACCTAAGCCAGATGACATTAAGTGTACAGATGGTAAAATGAAATGTGTGTAAGTCCGCTGTTTGGAATCAGCTTCCAGGTAACGCCACGTCACAAAGAGTAATCAGTGATGGCATTTTATTCATGATATCAGCACACACACAGTGCAGAGGAGCATGGAGAGACACTGAATACCATTCCCTGTTCTCTTTAAAGTCACAGACCCTTCTCAGCTGTGACAGTCATCTGCTACCATTTAGTTCTGCCCGCTGTTTCCATGAGGAAAAGACATACAGGGGAAGTGGTGCATAAAGTAGTGCACAAAGCCTAAGAATTTGTGAAAATTACAAGTAAAACCTGAAAAACAGGCCCTTCAGGGGGTTATCTTATAGCTGGAAAAGATGACTAAGTTCATATGTTCACATGCCACAGCAATATAAACAAGTAGAGGGACACTTCACACAGTTTTCACTGTAGCTTTTCAAAATTACATATTGTAGAAATAGTTCCAGGTCCATAAAGGACATAACCTCAATATACAAAACAAGTTTGTAATTGTAAGAGACATATACTATACAGAAAGGCTACATGTTACATTTTAACCCCAGTATTTTACCTAGAGTAGACTTTCGCAGCTGATACGCCTCAAACTGTTCCTGTAGGCTCCGGTACCGAACGGTCAGTTCATTCTTTTGGTGGTCAAGTCTGGGCTGCAGTTTAAGGTTCTGCTCAGCCAGAAGACGGTTACTAGCCAGGGTCATCTCCTTGTTCTGCTGTAGTCCTTTAATCTGAGAAAACACAAGCAACATATACTACCAATAAAAAGTTTTGGATCAGTAAGATGTTTTTTTTATTTTATACATTTTTTAGAATTTAATACCTTTGTTTCAGCAAGGACATATTGATAAAAGTTACAGTAAAGACTGTTACAAAAATACATATTTCAAATACATGCTGTTCTTTCTAATGTTAGATTCATCAAAGAATCCTGAAAAACAATTATCACTGCTTCTACAAAAATATTAAGTTTCAACATTGTTACAAAAGATTTCTATTTCAAATAAAGGCTGTTGTTTTGCACTTTTTATACATCAAAGAATCTTGGAAAAAAATTATACTCTCTTAGTTTTTTAAGACAATACATAATACAATAATAAAAAAAAAGTTTCTTGAGCAGCAGATCAGTATATTAGAATAATTTCTGGATGATCATGTGACACTTTAACATCACAGAAATAAATGACTAAAAATCTAATAGATAACAGTTATTTTACATATTAATACCATTTCAAAATATTTCTGATTTCACTGTATTTTTGTTTAAATAAATGCAGTTATGATGAACATGTGAAAGAAAAAGAAAAGTTGCAGAGTCACTACAATATCTGTCACAAGAGTAAAGCCTCGTACACACCGGGACATTATCGCACGTGCTTATCACGATGTTTGACGACGCATTTTTTTTTAGTTCATACCCTAGCAATTTTTGCTGCCGATTAGCAGAGTGACCATGCAAACTCACTCCCTGACACTTCAGCGTATGTCATAAAGCCCTTTGTGTTCAAACACAAATGAGATCAGCAGATCTACTATTATCTTAAGCGCCACAAAGTCATGTTTTACTTTAACTACAGCAGCTCCAGGCATGTGAACAGAGCGCCAATCTCATTGGTCACCCATTTTTTTTACGCGAGTCAGAGGCGTTTATTTTTATTTATATTTTTATGCGTTTATGCCTTGCGTTTTGTGCATAGGTGTGTCCCATTGGCGCCATTTGTTTAGTCACGAGGCATTAAACGTCGGCGATAATCATGCTTGATATATGTCCCGGTGTGAGCAAGCCTTAAATGTTTTCACATGACAGTTTTTACAATTTCCCACAGCGTCATGTTGCAGCTGCTTAACTGTCAGGTACATTTCTAAGCCTGAACAACATGGTATGAGGGCAGTGGAAAGTGAAGGTTAAGCATATAACCCATGTACATTACTTTCATAATTACTAAAAGACAGCAGGGAGTTGGAGGGATTTTCTCCCACTCAGACAGAATAGAGAAGTGAAGTCAGGCACCGATGGTGGTCGATGGTATGATCTGGTTCACAGTTCAATTCATCCCAAAGGTGTTAAGTAGGTAGGGTAGGTAAGGTAAGTTCACTCATAGTCGCCTATTTGGTAGGGATTAGGGTTGGGCCAATAGACGATGCCATCGTCCATCGCCAGTGGCTGATAGACATCACGGTGTTGCACTGGAATTTGTGTCAGCACGTCATAAATAGAACGCAGCAGCAGTTTACTGTAAGGGATTTGTGATGTCATGATGTGCCGCATCCAGTGTAGACAGTATCACTGATTATAATCAAACTGATTTGAATCAGCTAGCCTTTGATATATAGGTCACCCCACCTTAAGCCTATCCTTGTACTGGATGATCACAATGTAGTTAACCGCTGCAACAGAGGCACAACATTACAGTCCCAAAAAAGGATTTATTAATAAACAATGGTAAAGGGTTCCAGCTGTACACAACGCAGAGAAACACATCACAAAAAGTGTCTTCAGAAAGCACATCCCATTTCCAAGAACATCATAAAAAACAATACATTGCAACATGCCACTTCTAGTGACTCACAACCCTGTGACTGCCATGATGAGGAACATTTAACAGTATTTAACTGTCCAGACTCCTCCCTTTCAAACAGGTACACTTCTGCAGTTTAGAATGATCAGTTTACAGATCATGTGTCAGAGCATAACAGGACGATGTGAGAGATTACACACGTTTCTCAAATACCTCATACATGCACATCGCCTTCGAAAACACATGTAGACCAGTGTACGAGTCCGCAACTATTGTTTTTATGTGGCAGATAATTACAGTCTATATGAAATTTTACTGTATATGGCTTCTGGGGCACCATGCCACCAAAAAAACATTTCTTTTAGTCACCAATTTCAGTGAAAGCCAAGTTTTAAGAATGCATATGTTTGAGAAAGATGATTATTTAAACGGCAACAAATTAGCAGTTAAAAAAAAAATCCTCATGTATAACTTTTTTTGCCTTGGTAAATAAAAATCACCTGCTGCCAGATTAAACATGCTCTCCTGACACATACTGATACAAGGTTAACATCTTTCCATGAATTTGGAGGTCAAATCAACTCAGAACTGTGAACATGAGCAGAGTACTATTTATTTGACAATATGCAAACACAACTGAGCGGTACTGATATTGTGTGCATTGGCAAATCTCAGTTTGTGGTCTCATGAGATGTCAATGCTTTCATGGTTATGCATCAGTAATTATAATTCATATAAAATTTTAATTAAAAAAAATCAAATGGCCAAAAATCATCTGTCAAAGTTTTGTTTTAATAAAAAAAAAGTACACTAATATACTGAAATACTAAAAAAAACAATAAGTTTCTTTTAAATGTAAAATGTATAATGGAAACTATCAATAAATGTTTACTGTAAGCATTACTAGTGCTTGGCATTAAAATGTGTATAAAAAGACTCATGATCTGATTCCCAGGGTTTCATCCAACACATTACAAAAGATATGTTTTTATAAAAGTGACAAAAATAGTGAAGCTCTACAAAAAATACATCACTAATAAAAAATAGAAAATACAACGTCCAACGTGTTACTTTCTACAAAGGATGATCACGAGAAAATGACTTGCATCAATGATGGGTGAAATACAAACAAAACAGATTCTATAGAGGAAATGAATATTCCCAAGTCATTGGCAATATTTTACACGGTCGGTTTCTTAACTGAAAATATGTCGTTTAACGAATGACATCATTACACTTAACGTTAGTCATATTCCGCGACGTCATAAAACAAACCAAACTGAAGTGGCGCGCAGAAACGTTTACATTAAAACAATTGCCCAAAAAAAATCAATGACCTCGTAATGGTAAAACAAACTATTTTAAAGAATAATAATAAACACGGCCTACATTACCTATGTATAAAATGGTGCTGTTTCAAATACACATCAACTCGACACGGTAACTTCGCCACTCTCTTCACGAGTAAAAGAAACTTACCTCTTCCGAGTCGTCGATAAATTTGTTGAGTTTTTCGTCATCTTCGAGCAGTTCGTTTAACTGAGTTAAGGTATAAGATCTCAACTTATTCTCAAGGGCAGCCATGTCTGGCACAGCGTTATCTGTCACACTTTGAAATGTGTCTGTGGATCACGGTCGGACCAGGCAAAGCTGCTATTTTCAGCCGGAAGACGACAGATGTGTGACGTCAACCAGGACATCACTAAGGGCTTTTTCATTTGATGTTCACGAACTTTCTCCAAAATGATAATTACATGTTCTTTCAAATTATGAAATCATACACGTCTGCATCACACTGCATAAAAGAGATAACATACTTATTTTTTATAAAGTTTTATATTATTTTTTGCAATCTTCAGTGTTAAACTAAAACTATTAAAAGTTGTTTTAATTAAAATAAATCTGAAATAAAATAATACGGATTAAATCAAAATTAAGCACAAATTCAAATTAGAAAACTAAAAATAAAGTACTAAAAAAATGTAAATGAAATTCAATAAAAATAAATCTAAAACAAAAGATCTAAATATTAAGTAATACTATAAACTGCACACTATTAACTGTATTGGTAGTATATGGGACATTTAAAGAATGAAACAATTATTTGTCCATTAATTCATTTTATTTCCATAATTAAGTTGGCGATATGTTTGTACTATTTATGATATTTATATTTGAATATTTATTCTTAAAGCTTTATTCAGTGCACAACTCCTAGTAGTACTCTCCTAGTCAAGTAGTTACACACTGTTGGACATACACAATATGTAATATATCCCCAGATTTGAATAAATAAAATAAAATAAATATCTGTCTAGAATTAAGGACCTCTTACAATTAAGTGAAGCATATTTCAACTTTGTCTTAGTAGCGTGCTTCACACTCAGTGTCGCTACAGTCCTCTGTACTCTCCTTATCTCCCTCCTTCAGCTTCCATGCTGGGGCTGGCGATGGGTTGTGAACATCTGAATCTAGGTCAGTCCCCATGATCTGCCTCTGCACCAGCTTACAGTAGAGGCCTCCCCTGGCCATAAGTTCAGCATGTGGGCCCTGCTCTGCCACACAGCCTTTGTCGATCACTAGGATGTTATCTGCTCTCTCCACTGTGCTCAGTCTGTGGGCAATCACTAAAACCGTGTGTTCTCGCATCAAGTTGTTCAGAGCCTGCTGAACCTACAAACAAAGTAACGACACAAATGAAGTCTAATGCAAGACTGAAAATGAATGTTCACTAAAGCCACATCGTTTCAAAGTATGACGCTTACTATGTATTCACTTTCTGAATCCAGTGCACTTGTGGCTTCATCCAAAATAAGAATGCAAGGGTTTCTGATAAGAGCCCGAGCAATGGCAACTCTCTGTTTTTGCCCACCAGACAGCTGAGCACCCTTCTCTCCAACCCCTATAACAGAGGACAGAGCAGCAGGATGAATTCTGGTACAAAACAGATGTGTCAAATAATATAATATAATATAATATATCAAGCAATTATGCATTTGAATATCTATTGGCATTATTGCAATGCACAAAGCATTCACATAAAAAATGTATCAATTTAAATCCATTTTAGTATACATAGTCATAATATTAACAATATAATATTATTAGTTATATGATATTAATAAATGAATATCAAAATAAACAAAAGAAAAATATATAGTATAATTTACAACAATAAACACAATAATATAATATAATATAATATAATATAATATAATATAATATAATATAATATAATATAATATAATATAATATAATATAATATAATATAATATAATATAATATAATAATAACTAACCAGTTTCATAGCCTTTGGAGAGGCCTGTTATGAAGTCATGTGCATTGGCATTAATAGCAGCTCTAATGACTGGCTCCATGGAGGCTTCAGGTAAACCATAGGATATATTCATCTGAACAGTGCGGGCAAATAGAACAGGCTCCTGACTCACCAGTGCTACCTGTAAAAAAAAAAAAAATTATAAATAAAATAAAACATTTGCATTATCAGTAACTACTGCCTTCTTAAGACCGTAAAATGTATTACAAGCTTCACGACATAAGTCTTCTTAAATAATGTATCCAGGTCAGCCTCGGCATATATCCCACCTTAGAGTGATAGTATTTGTGCTGGTAGCTGTTCACAGGTCGGCCGTCCACTAGCACCTGGCCTTGCTGAGGAGCATAGAAGTTCTCCAGCAAGCACACACATGAGCTTTTTCCACCACCAGAGGGCCCTACCAGTGCAGTAACTTGCCCGGGGCGAAGACTGAAGGAAACATTCTGAGAAGAAAATGTGCATTTAGTTTTCTTCCTGTGTCTAAGAATTCTGTTACTGATTCACAAGCATATCAGTTTAAAAGAAAACAAACAAACGTAGCATTCAAAGGTACCTGCAATAAACTAATTGCAAGGCAACCACCATCAATACATCCTAGTAACATCAACCATAGCAACCCAGTTTAAGCTTTACACAGGGGCACAACTGTAATAAATTATCTTAGAAGTCTGGTTAGGTTATGGTGTTGAAATTTACTGTTAGTTTGTAACCTTTTATCTAAAGTCTACTTTCAGTGAAGAATACCTTTAATATATCCATCTCTGGCCGTGTTGGATACGCAAACGTCACATTTTTGAATTCCACCTGCCCTTCAAATGTCTCTGGAGCTTCTTGACCATCAAGGATATGTTTAGGTTTCCTGTCAATATATTCAAACACTTTCTCTGCAGCACCAACGCCTTGCATCAGACCTGTGTACACTGACGATATACTCTGTAAAAACAACAGAAAGTAAAACTTTGTGTTTTAGATTCATTGTATGAATATCACGCGCACACATATTAAAAGATAAACACCATACCTCCAGGGCCTCACCGAGCTCCAGCTCATAAATGATAAAGGATATAAGGGTCCCTCCACTCATCTGATTTGTCACCACTAGGTGGCCTCCATAAAACAGGATTGCTACTTGCAAGGCTAGCTCAGAGATCTAAAGATTAGAATCAAAAATTAGCATCGTTGTTCGGACTGACACTGCTGCTTTTTATTTTTTGGATCTACAAGATACTTCAAATGACCCAAAAGAGAAATTTTATCATGATATTGGAAAGAAAAATTTGATTTTATAAATGAGAATCGTGTTAGAACAAATATGGAAGGCTTCAAGATGCTTGCAAGATACCTACATAGCTGGACCACATGAAGCAGGCATAGGCAACTGCTTGTTTCTTATTAAGAACGAACATCTCCTGCAGTCGGCTGTAGTAAGAGTCTCCCTCCTGATCTTCATTTGCAAAACTTCGCACTGTTCTCATGGCTGATATTGTTTCCTCTGCCACTTTATTGGCCTGAGCCAGTGCTGTCTGAACTTCTTTGGTTAATTTCTGTTAAACATCAAAAATGTCTAATTTAAAAAATTTTATGTGGACATATTTTGTATCAGTGCATTAAAAATGCAATTATAATGTGCATTTGTGAAATCGAAAACAATATAGAGTATATGTTGCTATTAACTACAATGCACCATTTGTCATTGTTTTTTTTGTGTTTTTTTTTTCAAGCAATATATTTGCATATGCATAACTTGCCTTGTAATACTCTCCATACAGCATGGAGACCACAGCTATATATGGGAAACCCATGATGGTGACTACCGACAGTTTCCATGACATCCCAAACATGAATATGAAGATGCCCACAGCTTTCACAAAGCTGCGCAGGAACAGGTTGACATTTTGTGAGATGAGGTCGCTCACCTGAGTAGTGTCTGAAGTAAGTCTTGAGGTAATGTCACCTGTAAGGCAAACCATTGAGAGCTGAATAATTTATGTGGTCTCTACTTTCACCAGTCCAGAGAGGTCTTTGAAACAGTAAAGTTGATTTGCATTTCCCGAATGCCAACAAATAATAGCATTAAGGTATAAGATTTTAGGCTTTGGTTTCTCTCTAAATAAAACGGTGCATAATGACACACAGGAATGCACACCGGAATCAACACAATACATAATAGCAAAGAAGACAAATCCAATCAAAATCCAGTATGCAAAGAGATGTATGAAAGAAAACCAACCACACTTTAGTATGCAAATTTTATGGTGATGTATTTGCTGTTGGGTACAGTTTGAATGCTGACCATTCTATAAATGTAGGTCAAAGAGAGATTTTCAAATCTTTAATTGCTTAAAAAAAGAAACACACACACACACACACACACACACACACGTGTATATTGGTGCAATTGTTAAACCGTTAACTCATATTTATAATTTGTCTTTCAAAACAGGTGTATTCCCAAGCAAAATGAAAATTGCTAAAATCATTCCACTATATAAATCTGGAGTGAAAAATAAATTCACAAATTATAGGCCATTGTCTTTACTCTCTCAGTTCTCCAAAATATTAGAAAAATTGTATGTAATAAGATTGGATAATTTTATTGAGAAGCATGAATTATTGGTTGATAGTCAATATGGATTCAGGTCAAACAGATCTACATCAATGGCAATTATGGAGTTAATTGAAGACATTACCAGTGCTATAGATAACAAACAATATGCAGTGGGAGTATTTATTGATTTAAAAAAAGCTTTCGATACAATTGATCATAGTTTGTTAATCAATAAACTGGAAAAGTATGGTATTAGAGGAATTGCATTAGATTGGATGAAAAGTTACATAAGTAACAGACTACAATTTGTTCAAATGGGGGAGTTCAGATCAGATTGTTTGGGTATCACCTGTGGAGTACCACAGGGGTCAATATTGGGTCCAAAATTATTTATTATGTACATAAATGACATATGTAGTGTGACTAACCATCTAAAATTTGTGATTTTTGCTGATGATACTAATATTTTCTGTTCAGGGGAAAATCTGAAGCAGCTTTTGGAGGGGGTCACATCAGAAATTAATAAATAAAAAATATGGTTTGACTTAAATAAATTATCGTTAAATCTAGATAAAACCAAATTTATGCTTTTTGGTAATCGTAAAACTGACACACAAGTAAAAGTTATGATTAATAATGTTAAAATAGAAAGAGTCTATGAAAACAAATTTTTGGGTGTGATTCTTGATCATAAAATTTGTTGGAAACCACACATCAAATACGTTAGAACAAAAGTAGCGCAGAGTATTGGAGTAATGGGGAAAGCAAGGCATGTATTGAGTAAAAAAGCACTTTTTATTTTGTATTGTTCACTTGTGTTGCCTTATTTAAATTATTGTGTTGAAGTATGGGGTAACACCTACAAAACCACCTTACAAACATTAAGTACATTACAAAAAAGAGCTATTAGAATAGTAAACAAGGTAGGTTATCTTGAGCATACTAATTTACTATATTTAAAATTGCACACTTTGAAGTTTAAAGATCTCGTTAAACTTAAGACTGCTCAATTAATCTATAAAGCAATAAATAAACAGTTGCCTAAAAACATACAACAGTTATTTACAGATAGGATTGGGGGTTATAACTTGAGAGGGGATTTAAATTTGAGTCAACATAGGACTCGGACAAAACTCAAAAGTATGTGTGTTTCGATTTGTGGGGTGCTTTTGTGGAATTGTCTGAGCAGTTCAATCAAACAAAGTGTTAATATGTTGCAATTTAGAAAAAGGTACAAAAGTTTTATGCTTGATAAGTATAGAAATGGAGAGGGTGAATGATAATTCATTATGGTGGGAAAGAATGCTTGATAATGGTTTTTGTATATGCTTTTTTCTTCATCTTAATATTAAGATAACGCTTTATTTAATTTAGTATTTTTTTTTATGTATTATTTAAAATGTTATGTTAATTTTTCTTGTTAGATTGTGAATGGTTTGGGTAGTTACTGGGGGTAGTTTTTGATAAGCCTAGGGCTTCTAACTATCCCTTTTCGAACAGGTTGATTATTATATTATTTGTTATACATGTTTGTTTATGTATATGGATATTGCTTATGAATTGCTGTCATGTTTATTTTTTTGTAATTTTTTTATGAATTGTTCGAAATAAAGATTAATTCAATTCAATTCAATTCTATATATATATATATATTTACACACACACACACATATATAATAAAAGGATTTATAAGGATAAATATAAGAAAATAGAAGATATAAATGGAGCCATAACATTACCTGTATGGTTAGAATCGAAGAAGCCAATCTCCTGATGCATTAGTGATCTAAAGAGAAGGTTTCGAAGTCGAATGTTCAACCTGGCAAACGTAACAGAAAAGACACCCCCACGAAACCCAATGGCTATGGAGCTAAAAAAAAAAAAAAACACAAAGTACAATAAATGGTATTATATGATATGTAAATAAAAGAAATCAATCTCTACTGTATAAAAATTTAAGAAAAGTTAAATCCATAAGTGCTAACCTGACCAAAGCCAAAATAGAGAGAGTAATCAGTGATTTGGCAAAATGATCCATGCTTTTCTGGATAACTATGCCATCTATTGCTCGCCCCGTGTAATAAGGTATGAAAGTTTCACCTGTGGGGAGGAACATCCAATATTAGAGATGAGAACAAGTGTTGACACCAAAAACTGGAGTAATGGCTGCTGAAAATTAAACTTTGCCATCACAGGAATAAATTACAGCAATGACTTCAAAATAGAAACTGATATTTTAAATTGTAATAATATTTAACTATATTACTGTTTTGCTTTTATTTTTTATCAAACTGCATAAATGCAGCCTTGATGAGCATACGTTATTAAAAAAGAAAGCAAGTGTGTGTTTTGATTACTTACCAAAAAATTCTCTAAAACATTTAAATTTTCCATTCTAGTCCAAACTCTCAAAAGCTAGATTTACATTATACTTAAAATGCATTTCATATCACTTTACAAAGGTCTTATGCAGTAACAATCTTTACTGCATCATGTATCATATCAAAGTTAGTGTTCATTCTTAGTCCATTAAAAGCATTGTTGGTTATTGTGTTCACTAATGCTAACATATACAACCTTACTGTACATTTACACTATATTTCATGAGATTGTTTATTAGGAATGACTGCTGCAATATTTAAGTGATAACTGTGAGAGTCAACTTACACACAGCAGAGAGGAGAAGAAAGAAGAAAGCAATGGCCAGCAAACCAGAGTCCTTCTTACAGTACGACAAGAGACGGCCGATTGTGGCCCCTGAATGGGGAGGCTCTTTCCTTGATTTTCTGCTCTTCTTACTGGACTCATCTTCGGTCTCGATACCATCCACCAGCCTCTCTGTCTCCTCGCTGTCCTCTCTTTCAGATACAGAATTGGGAGTCTGTGACAGCAGCTTCCATGAGATCATGATGCCTATTGCTGCTGCACAAGTCCAGGAGAACAAACTTAGGAACCATGGATCGTACATCAGAGCTCCCTCCTCGGAAAGCATCAACAACTTGGCAAGAGCATAAGTCATGATTGTAAGGCATATAAGAGAAACCAACGTCCCCATGTTTGAAACCCTCTGTGGACCATCAGTCCTGTTATAGAACACCCCAATGGTGGCCCCGAAAAGAAGAGTGGCCCGTATGAGAACAGTTCCCCACAAATCCACAGTTGAGCAGTGTATGTCAAAGTCCTCTAATTCATCTGAAAGTATATGGAAACTTGATCCATGAACATACAAGATTGTGGTGACCACGATATCCACCAGAGTGAAAATCAGGTTGCCACTAATAATCAGAGCAACCCTCATTTTCCTACACCTGCTGAAGAGCCTTGAAGCTACTGAAATACAAATGCTCTCGGTAAACGTGAGCAGCAAGAATTCTACTTGGAAGGGATTTCTATAGGGCGAGTAAACATATTAAAGACACAGCAGCGTGAAACCAGACTGACAGGTCTGGTGTATTACTAAAAAGTGCGCGCCTGAAACAAAGTCTATGTGAATGTACTGCGTCTGTCAAGTTGGTTTGCTGGCCTTTCGCAGCTTAACACCCGGCACTATCATAGACAGACTCATTCAGTGGGACAGTACAGAATGTATTTTCCGTCCAAGAATCAGCTCCATTTCTTCTTATTCTATCCTTCGTAAATCAATATTCCCGGTACGACAACAAAACTTATCTTAATCCCAAAATTTCCAGGCAACATCCATCGCCTCTTCTTATCGGCGCGGCGCAATGACAGGAAGAGGGAAAGAATACAGTACTCAAGCCCCGCCTCCGTGACAGCGGACCAATCAGAAAGGACTCTGATAACGTCGTGGTGAAATACTGTACACAAGTATTTACATATTTTGAAGGAGAGGACGTGAGGACATTTTATTTCGACATTTTATATAGGCAAATTTTGAATGTGTATAATTGTTTGTATTTGCGCTACATATAAGTTACGAACTTAAAACCTAACATATAAAAGACCACCTAAATACTCATTTTTTAAAACGTGAATTTTATGTCATGCTTTACGAAGTACAGTTATTTTCATTCATTGACAAACATACTAAAGCACGTGCAAAATTTTTTTTATAATTAAGCACATGTATATTTTAGTTTACTATAATTATTAGTACAGTTGGCAGTAAACTTTAAGATTAACTAATTACATATCAGTTCGCACTATAATACAATTTCATTTAATTGTAAATAACATGCATTTAAGAATCTGAAAGTTACACCCATTCACCCAGCTACATCCAGGAATGGTGCATTCATAGGATTCCTACATTTGTTCATTTATTTTATGTTTATATACATATATATTTTTTTGATTAAAAAATGAACTAAAAAGTAACACTGTCTGTCCTTATAAATAAGAACAGTTGGGGCGTTGAATTCATTTTAATAAGCACTTGAATTTCTGTTGAACCATTGCAGTTAAAACCATTTTTTTACAGCTTCAATAGGTTAGTTTTATATATATATATATATATATATATATTGTAAATATACTGTATATATAGCAGAAATTTAACAAAAAAATGCAACATTTTATGAATTAGTAAATACAATTTTAAACCAGAACACAGCATTTCAACACTAAACGGTTTATTTCAGACATGTTGCCACTTGGCAGGCTGTCTAAATCATGACATGTAACAAGGTGAGGTCATCCTCATTGTGAAATATGCTGCAATCTGTGGTCACGTTCTTGCACCTTTGTTTCAGCCCTCGTTATTTCAAAGGCAAACAGGAAGTTGCGTGAGATGTCATATTGGCCACAGACTAACTGATTTTAACTGATTAACAAATTTATTTAATTTATTAAAAATGAAAAAAGTTCATTGTTGGATAGCATTTATCATCATTTAAAACATGATGGAGCAAAAAGTATTTATGAGATAAGGCCTGAAACTTCATAACTATTTATTGACATAGAACCTTAACCTTTCCTTTCCATACACATGAATGAATAGGTGATTAAGTAAACAATGAAGCAAAACTGCTGTTTGCAAATTCAGACTCCCTGCCAAAGACAGAAAAAAACTTTGGTGTTATATAATAATGATCTGGAGAAAAAGAAAAAAAACTCAACCAAGCAAAAAAACTCTCTTTAGGTGTTTAGTTCAATAACTAAACTAAAAACTAAGACCATCATCTGGGTCAATGAACGCCTTGAGGTGAAATACCATATTTTAATCTGCTACATTTTGTGCTGAAACAGAAAGTGTCTGCTTGACCTGCTCTCTGTGAACCACTCATTGCAGACGTCAAGTCTTCAAGCTGTAGCCTATGCAAATACACTTTGCAGATAGTGCTTTAAGAATAGTCAAACCAAAAACAGATTTTCAGTGCACATCAGAGTCTGTCAGAGGATATTCCAAGCCATTTTTCTTGTCTTCAGGTACATTCTGGACTGTGGTTAGGACTGTCTCTGCTGGAAAAGACAGGTAGAGGCTTTCCTTGAGCTTTTTTACGGAGTGCATTTCCTCTGTGCTGAACAATGGGTCGTTCACAGCGAGAGTGATGGAAGGCATACTTCTAGCCTTGCGCTTTGCCTTTTTCTTTTCTTGTCTGTACGCAAGATTCATATTTGTAACTACCTGTATAGACAAAAAGAACATTATAAAAAAAAATGGTGTGAAAAAAGTGTTTTTAGACATGCTTTTTGTTAGACATGTACCATAACTCAATATTTAAATGATCAATTAGTAAATAACTTTTTTGCTAAGAGATTTTTACTAAAACAAATGCTCAGACTTTACCATCTGTTTGATGTTATTCTGTTGCTCCTGCAAGGAGGAAAGAAAAGCATCTGTGACCTCTTCATTAAGGGTCTTTCCCTCCTGGTCCTGATAGCAACCAAGAGGATCAAACTGTGTTTTTAAGAAAAGAAAAGAAAAATAAATGGATTTATAATAGCAAATCAGTCAGTGTAACTTCTTTTTAATTTGTGTGCTGTGGGTGGGTTCGGCTGACAGTGGTCTGCATGTAGAATACCTCCACTGAGTCCACTCGCACCTCTTTGTAAGGATGATGGGCGCAATATGTGACATAACGCACATGAAAATATTCATAACAACTGTTATATCTAACCTTTTTCTTATTTATTGTGAAACTGAATGTGCAAAATAAACTTAGTGGGGGAAAATGAACTGACAGTTCTCAAACTCAAAGAACTGACAGAGACAGAAACTGACTATTTTACTATAACTCACACTAAAGTACAGCACAGCTAAATATGAAAGTGAAAAAAAGTGACATGACTTTCAGCCAAGTATGGTGACCCATACTCAGAATTCGTGGTCTGCATTTAACCCATCCAAAGTGTACACACAGAGCAGTGGGCAGCCATTCATGCTGCGGCGCCTGGGGAGCAGTTGGGGGTTCGGTGCCTTGCTCAAGGGCACCTAAGTCGTGGTATTGCCGGTCCGAGACTCGAACCCACAACCCTAGGATTAGGAGTCAAACTCTCTAACCACTAGGCCATTATTATAATGGGTTTTTTGGCAAGGATTGTGAAACTGACTTTAATTAAAGTTATAATATTTTTTCATGTTCTGTAACAGTTTAAGCCTACTGAAAGTTAAAAATAATGGCACAAATTTTAATGTAATGTTGAATGGCTTAATTTACAAATTCCCAGAGACAGCAGTATCAGTTTTTGTATTAATGATACTTCATTCATGCATTGCCTTCATTCAAACATACCATCTTCAATTAAAGAAGTGCTCCCTTTAGAGCCAAATGATGTAATGGGTGGAGTTGTGTTTAGCAACAGGGCAGTAAGGTTATGGTGGTTTTGGAGTGTAAACCTCCACCTATTATGTCCAGCGAGGGGAAGCTGGACATTAAGCTCCACCTACTGGCTCTCCTTTGTTTTGTTTCTACTTTCATTCAAAGATAGAGTGTGAAAATATATTTATGATTACAAATTCTTACATACATTAATCATGATTAACTACAGAAAAATGTCAAATTCAGTTTTTTTTTAAAAATTAAAAAAAAAATGCTGTTAAGATACAATTAATCACCTGTTTTGCATAAAAGATTAGTATTTTGACAGAAAACATTTTACCTCCTTACAGAAGTCAGTGCTTTGAGAGCAAAATATTGTCTTTGCAGGACCAAATCTAAGGGATGGGGCTGACATTTTAGCAAGTATATTTTATTTTTTTTTATTAATGGTGCAATATTATCTCACCTGCAAGTAGATGAGGAAATGCATCGCGCAACACAGAGACCATCTTTCTTTTGTACTGGAAAGGCCTCTACCCATTTACTGTAATAATCTGTAATAACAACAATGTGTGTATTCCCTCTATGTGCAGTGCCTGGGAATGGACCTGTTTTTGAAAAACACAAGTGAAGACATTTGGTTACGCCTTAGAAATGTGTCCTGCAAACAAATTAGACTTCTTAAAAGTCCCTTACAAACTTTTACCAATTATTTCAACGGCCAAAATGTCCCATGGACCATCCACCTTGATGGGTCGTACCGTTCTAACCAAGTTTTTATTCCGCTCTGCGTGTTGACACGTTTCACACACCTTAATCTGAAATAGATGAAACGGTGATTTTCAGTTGAAGGTGTGAACAAAAACATGACCGTATCCATTCCTAAAAGAGTCAGATTAATGACATCCACTGCATACCCAATCCACAACATCCTTGACAATGCCAAGCCAGTAGTATTTACTCTGAATCCTGTGAAAGGTCTTCTTCTGTCCCAGGTGAGGTCCAGTGTCATTGAAGTGACACTCCAGGAATATCTGTCTCTTCCGCTCTGCCTTAATCACTACTTCTCGCTTTTCTTCTTTCTTTGGTCCAACATAATACAATCGACCATCTGTGGATAGAGAAAGATTAAAAATAACAAAACAAGAAGATTAGCTAACCCACTAAATATGTTTTGCATTGGATATGTTGCCTTTGAAAGCAGTTTTACATACTAAAATAGACTGGATTTGAGGGGGACAAGCATTTCAAACATTAGGAGGAAATATAGTTTTTTTTGTTGTTTTTTTACTTGAAAATTGTCTAATTATAATTATAAAGTGCATACTGATAAACATATATAGAGAGATGGTTTTTATATAGCCTGTCAAAGTTAACATGTTAAATTGAGAAATAATTGCCTTCTGTCTTTGTTTTACAGGAAGTACTGCAAACCATTGAAAGCATCCAAGATTGCGGAAATTTCTTAAAATGATAAAGAATGTAACATATACAAGATTTGTTCTCACCGTCAATCATACATTTCTGAGCATATCTTTTGAGATTTTTCTTGCGAATAGGATTCATGGATTGAGGATATCAGCCCTCGGCAACAAACGTGTAAATGTCCCCCAGTCTGTTTGAGCTGCACTCCACGACCTCCTCTTCTGCCACGGCCAACGAGTCCACACTCAACATTCTGCTGCCAAAATACGGTCCCAGGCTTTAAATACATAACAGAAGGCACAGCTATATAATCATCCCATTTTAAATTTATAAATAAAGGCGCACCAAACAAAGGGGACAATTACAACTCGACTCTTGCCTTGAACTTGCACACTCACACACAATAAAAAAACAGTCAGACGGAAGGAATTAAGTGACGTACCAGGATGTAAACATTACCATCGCTCTTTTTAGATAGGAATTCATGCAAGATACGTCTCGAATAATTGTACTTATATACATAGAAAAATATAGCATTATTAAACCAGATTATTTAAATTAGTTATTCATTTTATCGACGCTGTTTGTTCCTTTACGGACATATTTCTGGTTGTTCCAAAACATTCAGTCTGTGGGCGGAGCTCGTGTCGAAACGTGTTCTCGTATGTATAAATAGCTTTTACACCTGTATAAATATATAAGAGTATGTGGTGTGGTTATTAATATAAAGTCGTGGGATATATAGTCAAATGTATGTAATATATATATTAAATACTTCGCCATTTCCTTCTGAACACCTGTGACATTTAAGATCCTCAGATCAATGGGTTGCGTGTCTGAATCTCAGTTCAGAGATGTGCTTGGAAAGGTGAGTGAGCTCTGGAGCAGAAATCACCCCTGTCATAACGATGGAGATCCAGGCTGTAAGAGGGAGGTTATTTATTATTCAGTTGTGTATTTATAGATGCATGCCGAAATCGACGCCAGAGTGATAAACTGAAATCAGCAGAGAGAGCAGCTACTACCATTAGGGAGATCGATGCACCACTACATCAACATGTTTATCATCTGCAGGTATTTATATTCAGTAGTCTAAGATTGAAACTCGTTTACTGCTATACCACAGTAGCATCTATCCTTTGCAAGGAGTCATTCCTGGCCCCAGAGTTTTTACAGTTGGTAAAATACTGTATTTCAAGTGATGCAACCATGAAAGGACTAATGAAACTCATCCAAACAGAGGCAGGTGAGCTGCTTCTTTACTCAGTTTTCAGTTGAAATCTGTTGACTGCCAAATTACAGAAGAAACTCTACGGTGGGGAACTTGTTCTTTGGTGACATGAGACAGGTGCTGTGAGTTAAAATTCATAATAGAGCTTGAAATTTATGTGATGTTATGAAAACAACTTTTGAGAATTCCTAGACAATTTTTTTGTCCTGTTAAACTTATATTAATAACTCTTCATATCTCAATATTCAAGTTTCATCAAAATGTATACAGACACACCTGGGGCCTCATTTATAAAGCGTGCGTACGCACAAAACGGGGCTGGAAACGTACGTACGCCAGTTCCCACGCAAAGGTTGTGATCTATAAAAAACAAACTTGACGGGAGAATGTGCGCACCTTTAAGCAAACTTTGAGCCGTGCGTACGCACATTCTGGAGACAAAGGGAATTGGCGACACCGATGGTGAGGTCGTGAACTGAAGTTAGATTGTAGAAAATAAATGTGAGAAGAACGATTATAAGAATGAATGACATTTAATTTTCACTCCATTTCATACGTTATATCCACATTATCATGAAGATTAAACCCAACAGTGTTATTTGTGCCGATTGTTTTAGGCTATATACATCTAGTAAAATCCAAACGTAATTCAAAATGTATTAAAAGTAAAATAAAATAATAATCAGCGCTGCCTTACAGTCACATTGTCCACAACGGGAGCACAGGAGGACATGGCGCGATACATGTGATAGCCTACAGAATAGCATGAAATACCCTTTTATTAGAGAACTGCAGAACACAGTGTAAAAAGGAAATATTTTCCTTAATGTACATAGCCTATATCATAAAATGTCAAAGTCTGCAAATACAGTCATGAAGCACAATCGCTACTCATCATCGGTCCTAACTATTACGGTGTTCATTACAAAACCGTCAAGAAGCATGTGTTCACTATAACATTTTCGTCTTAAATTTTCGCCCACAAATTAATTAAGTGATTTTGTCAAGGTGTTAACGATCAGTCTATTTGCTAGAAACATATAAATTCTCCGGTGACCCGGGTATGTAATGCTTCATGATGGCACTCCTGGCACTGTTGGAGGATTACGCTAATGGCAGAATAAGGAGAGAACGAGTTTTCAGGGACCATGATGATTTCCTGGCCCATGATGATGACTGGCTAATAAGCCGATTTAGATTCCCTAGAGCTGTGCTCTTGGATCTATGTGCTGAATTGGGTCCAGTATTAGAGAGGGCAACACGCCGGAACCATGCCATCCCAGTCCAAATACAAGTCCTCACCACTCTGGGGTTCTTGGCAACCGGCTGTTTCCAGCGGGAATTGGCAGACAGGTAAATTAATAATATAAAAAAACTATAAGTAATCCTCAAATTTGTCTCTAAGACCTTTTTGTATATGAAATAATTCTATTGGAATCTATCATCTCACCCTATAGGTCTGGTATATCATAGCCGTCCCTGAGTGCCATAATATCTGTCGTTTTAAATGGTATACTTAATATGGTTAGTCGATACATCAGGTTCCCCTACACTGTGCGAGAACAGGCCGAAATTAAAACGCAATTTGCAGCAATGTCTGGTTTCCCAAATGTAATCGGCGCAATTGACTGCACTCATGTTGCTATAAGGGCACCATCTGAAAATGAATTTGCTTATGTTAATAGAAAGCATGTGCATTCTATTAATGTGCAAATCATATGTGACTCCAACATGACCCTCACAAACATTGTGGCACGCTGGCCTGGTTCAACACATGATTCCTTTATCTTGACACATAGCAGTGTAGGGAACAGACTAAATGCAGGCGCAGTACGTGATGGCTGGCTTCTTGGTGAGTTTAACAATATTAAAAAGTAGAAACTGTAACAATTTTGTTTTTAATATAATTATAACCTGCAGGCGACAGTGGCTACCCCCTGAGACGCTGGCTCCTCACCCCATTTTTAAACCCGCAGAGCGCAGAGGAAACTCATTATAACGAGGTCCACTCTCGTGCCCGCGCAGTTGTGGAGCGTGCCATCGGCATCCTGAAATGCAGATGGCGTGCTCTGGATGCCTCGGGTGGCAGACTTTTATACCATCCAGCAAAAGTGTGCAAGATTGTCAGGGCGTGTGGTGTTTTGCACAATATAGCACTGAGAAACGGTATTCCTCTCCCTCCTGATCTCCCTCTACCCCAGCATTACGACCCCGAGCCACAGCCCCCTGGCCGACAAGAGGGATATCAACAAGGTGCAAGAATCCGTGAGGATGTCATGCGGCGTTTGTAAAGAAAGACAAAACTCAAGGTTCATGTTTTAACTGCATCTTTTAATGATTGTGCAATTTCTTGCATCACTTCTCTCATCTGCCGTAGCTCATCTGCAACCCTGTTGACAGCGTTTATTGTCTCTCGCTGTAACTGCAGGACTGCGTCAGTGAGTACCCGACCACTTTTGGACGTGCCAGACGCAGAAGGGGCACTGCTTTGAGCCGGACGCTGTGCATCTGCATCTGAGAACCCCTCACCCTGAACCTCCTGTTCATTTACAGCTTCAGACTCCGGAAGGACTGGAGGACAAACAATTGGCAACATTTATCCATTTATCACCCCACACACTCAAATGTACAGCGTTAATGATTAAAAATCGGTTTAACCTTGCTCCTTTGTGGTTTCAGTCACGTCAGTGTCTCCCTCCTTTTCCGACACAATACCACACACGCTGACCTCCCCAATTATAGCCGCGATTTTGCTGTCCACTGATGTGAGATCAGCTGTACATGGGCCCCCACCAGTTGCAGCCACGCTCTGGCGGTGGGAGGACAGTTTTCTCTTTGCCTCCACCTTGAATGAATGAGAATCTTTATTTCACATATTTTGCATACTGTAAGCACATGTAAATAAAACTTTTTGAAAATCAATATTGCTATTTATATAGGTATATAGCCTAATAAAACACAAATGTAATATGTTGGTAAAAAAAAAAATTTGTATACCTTCAGGTCGGACCATTTTTTCTTTAATTCTGCAACTGTCCGTTCTGTCCCACTGACACAATTGACGGCAGAAGCAATACTTTGCCACTCGCACTGCTTCTTTTTATTAGTGACCCCACTGCTGTGGCCACCAAATAACACAGTTTTCCGAGCCTCCACCTCCCCTACAAGTGTTTCAATCTCAGTATCTGAGAAATTACTTTTTTTTCCTCTTTTCTCACCTGTCGCCATTATTAAAATTAGGCTAACAGAAATGCACGTTTTCACTTTCTTGGATTAATTAATTGGCGGGTCGCATGCCAGTTTTCCAGGTATATATGGGATTCCACTCTCATTTACATGCTGATCAGCAATCATGAGGTGATTTGCATTGACTATTTATGGTTAAAAATGGGCGTGTACAGGGCGGGATATGAGGCTGGTTCACGTACGCACATCTGCGGGTGATCTGTGATTTATAAAGGGAACATTGCTTACAGGTGTGCGTACGCACGGTTTTATAAATCGGAATATTTTTTGGCGTACGCCATTTTTGGCTTTTGGGCGCACGTAAACTTTTAGTAAAGATCCTACGCATAGTTTTATAAATGAGACCCCTGGTCTGTCAAAATTAACCTGCAAGTATATATATATATTTTTTCATATCTTCAGGTTTTTGCATCAAAGTGACTATATATTGGGTAGAAAAAAATGCTCAATACAACTTACAATATATATAGAAATCATTTGCTGTGGCTTTATGTGCAGTGAAAATATAAATGTCAGTTATTTACTTTTGGAAACCACATGCCTAATATCATGCCTAATGATTTTTACATGCAAATCACTTATTTAGTTTTATTTATTATTTTAGAAGAGGGGGGGTCCTTAATAATCGGATTTAACGTATAATCTTCTGCTTACAATGTCGAATAAAATGAAATAATATCACATTCACCATTCATCTCCCCTAAAACACTTAAAGCAAACACTTTCTTCAAGAAGAGATTTTATTTCATGATTGTACATCATTTTAGTTTACTTTACAAAGACATTCACATTTTTGGATGAAACAGTGGGCAGCACAAGCAAAATTGTATTTACAGTCAGTGTCCTGATCATGTGCGTTTGTTTTCGGTGCCTCTGAGTGAGACGGAGTGTGTGGAAGTGGAGCATCACGTAACTGAAGCTCTGCTTCACAGAGGCCAGCACATGCAAGGAGCTCTGCCCATCTCCTCAGGCACACGCTGGAACCTGATCATATGAATGCAAGCTTCACATGAGAGGAACGAACTCTGCCCTATGTGTGGTAAGAGACCCACACTAGTGGAGAGTGACAGATTCAGTGATGGCTTCAGCATGGAGCCTGACGATACTAGTAACAATGTTCTTTAACATGATGTTGTTCAGTCCATATGGGAGATCATTTATGAGTCTAATTCATGGTGCTTTGCTCAATGAGTCAGCAATCCAGAAAAAAATATTTTGGTGCCCTCTTTATAATCAGTACTAAAGGTATAGGAGTTGATTTATGTTATTGGGTAGTTTTGAGTGTAAATGACCTGATTAAATATTTAATTTGTTGTAAATGTATTGGTTTTTAACCTGCTATTGATGTTAGTCAATGTCTCATCTTAGGATGAACTGTTACTATTTAGGAATTTGAGATGTACAATAAAATAAAATAAACAAAAATAAGAATAACAATTCTATGGCATATATGTACAAAAACATTAATTTCAGTAAATATTTTTAATCTGCCACCTCATTTCCTTTACCAAAATTCAAGTTGCCAGGAAACAGAATTATTGTATCTTAAAAAGTTCTCTTTTTTTTCCCTCCAGAGGTTAAATCTCATGTCGGCCAATATAATTCATTTGCAACCTTTCCATTTACACACATTCATATACAGAAAAAAATACATCTTAAGTATTCTGAACACATGTCACACAAGCCTTCTGAAACTTTCAAGGAAACAAAATGTAAGGGCAAAACCTCTTCCTTTTGCTATTTCAAAACTTGTCTTTTGGTTGTTTCTTTTCCACAACTTTGATTTTTGAGTGATTTAGGCAGGAAAAGAAAGGGAAAGGTAGGAAAAAGCATGACTGTTTGGAGAAAGGCAACACTACTAGACCCAGAGGTAGCAGTTACAGAGGAAAACAAAGTCAGAGTTGTTTATCCCTGTCACCATATCAAAGGTCCTGTATTAACATAAACAGAATTTGTCTAAAATATATTCTCATTTGTAGTAAGAAAATAACCTTTCTGCCTTTCCATTATCTATGGTGTTATATTGTTTCCATTTAATAAAACTGACTGAATTTTTAGCTGTTTAAAGTAAAAAACACTGATGCTTAATGCATCCTTTGACTAAATCATACATTTCGGCTCAATGTTTGCCCTTTAAAATAATTAAACCTCTATCTTCTTATGCCACATCACAGTTATGTGTATCCATAAAGTGCTGTCTGATCCATAAGTGAACAAAAACTTGTGTATTAGCCACACAGGATCTTCAAACACGATGAGATGGAGCATGCAATGTTCCACACTGCACAACTGGAGAACCAACATTATAGCGTTGTTTCGCTGCTCATGTCCCTGTGATCTCTGTGTCTGCCTCTAGGGTTAATATCAGTTTCGTCATAGTCCGACTCCATCTCAATCTTCACCTGGGGCACGGGGCAGGACATCCCTCTGGTCATCGGCATCGCCGGAGATGATGGACAGGAGATCTTCAGGTGCAGAGTGATGCTGTGGAATGGCAACTTCCAGTTACAAGAGTGAGGAGGAGAAAGAGGAGAGGGCTATGAGAGGAAAGAGGAACAGCTAAGGAGCAGTCTGTATTAAGATGTTAGTTGCAGGTGACTGCAAGTGTTCCAGGGGAAAGATCTGGGATAAGGACACCCAAAGCAGGAGAAAGGTTCAGTACGCTTGTCCTGGGTTAAGGAGATAACTAAAGTGTTTAAATGTTTTATATAAATTTATATGTTTTATATGTATTTATATAAAAATAATGTATAGTAATAGTATAATTATAAAGTATTATGATCGTTAACAGTTAACAATAGCTATAATATCTGATATGATAATAATCCAAATGATGCCTAATGCAATAACTAATGTGAACAAATTGAACCTTTATTAAAGTGAACACTTCATCCAAACCATGCCCTCTGAACAGCAATGCAGACATGAAACCCAGCAGATTTTACATCATTTCTACATCAGAATGATACAGAGGCACACATTTGGATAAGTATTGGTTGTGAATATAGTTTCAGAGGAACCCAGGATGGGGGAAAAAACCTAGAAAAATCTAGTACAAGCACAGATTAATTCTATAGAAGCACTCTTATTGGAACCACAATTATACAGGGAAAGAAACAACCAAAATTCCTTAAAAGAACTAATATACATTGTTACATTATGCACTTTATAGCTACTGAAAATGTATTCTAGAAAGCTTGCAAAATGTAATTCAAATATGAACTTTTATCCCTGGCTCCTTTCCAAGTATTTATATAAACAAACTTCCCACATCTAATTATTAAAAGTTCAGTAATTATTATTTATGTGTGCTGTTCCTTTAGGTGTGAAAATGTAAGCAAAATAAATAATACATATGCATAACACCATAAAATACACTTTTTTATATATATATATAAAAGCATGAAGAGTAAAATACTGGTGGTTGCATGAAAACAATTCTATCTGCATTGCTTCAAAGCGCATGGCAAGGACAATGAAAAGATAGCAAAAACCCATATGCAAGGTTTCGCATGACCTTATTTATTGGTCTTAGCAGTTATACATTTAATATTCTGAGCTGCTTCTCAACTATGTCATCTATTTCTACTGATTGTACATATGAACGCAATCTTTAGTATTATTAAATGTAGTGGAGGTGCGTATTTTAGAGGAAATCAGTAGTAACTGCCTGGTTGGCATCGTGCCGCCCACTCTGAGTTGGAGTCTGGCGCCTGTAAGAGGTCACGGTAGGGAACGTGTAGTTTGAGCACACAGTACCTGCGATCCAAGTCCGAATCACTGGGGGAGCAGTTTGTATAGGGGTTATACTTGTCCTGTGGGTCAAAGAACAGACGAAGATTAGAATGTGTCATGTTTGTCTGAGGTTTTCCACCAGAAGGTGGCACCAGAGAAACACAATACAGCAGTGTGGATGTCAAAAATCATTTAAATAGATCCATATTTACGTGACTTAAGTCAAATAAAACTTCTCTCATTTAAACCCCAGCAGCCTGCATCGGACTAATAAAACACTTACGTCTTCACTGTCATTCCCTCCTTTGCCTTTCTTTTTGTCTTTCTTGGTGTTCTTCTTTTCCTCTTTTTTCTTCTTTTTCTTATCAGGCAGGATATCATCCAGCCATGCCAGATCATGTTGAGAGAAGACCATGTCCAACATCTTTCGTATCACCATAAGACCAAGTATCTGGGGTATCGAGGGGGGGAAAACTTTTTTTTTGTATGCTTAATGCATTCTTAATATTTATTATTCTTAAGAACCTAGAGAAGTCAATTATATACTAAATTACAGACCATTGAAAATGCATTTGAATTCAACAAGATGGTCTCTTCACAGCATGATTTAACTACAAGTTAAAATCATACAATATACTGAAGTACACTGATCCCTTACTGAATAGATTATATTCAGAAAGCTTTATGGAAACTTAATGTAGTTTTGACTCATGATATACATTTATATTTTTGTGTGGCAATATAAAATGTTATCATACCATGACAGGGAAGATGATAGCGAGGAATGTGGATTTGAGGATCCAGAGAATAGCTAAGCACACAATCTGCAGCAGTGTGAACAGGTGGACTCTTCTCAGCGGTACGTGACGCAGATATGGGAAATCTGGCTGGTGTTTTGCTGGCATCATAATCAGTTTGATCCTGTCCCAGAACTATAAAAGACAGGATGTTTAATTAGATACGCAGTGGACAAAAATGAAAAATCTGTCATTATTTACTCACTCTAATGTCATTTCAAACCCAAGTGTCTCTTTCCATCTAATAAAAGTGCTTGAGGTCCATCATTTTGCCTTTGTCCCCCTCTTGTTCTCTACCTGACATTAAACTTAACTACTAGAGCACAGCAAAGCAGCACCAGGCCACTGCCAAACTACACAAGAGGGTGGATTGTCACTGCAGTCTGACAGCCTCATCAAAATGCAGTTCAAAATTGCCTCAGTAAACTCAGCCAGCCTGCAAATATTCATTCCCACAACACCACTCATTTCTAATCACTAAACAGTTGTGGCGTGCATGCAAATGAGTTTTACATTCTCACGCAAACTGCAGGTTGTGATGTTTTCCCTGTATAGCTTGAAAGTTTGGTATGATAATAAAACAGGAATTTCAAAAACAATAAATGTACATTGGCTGTCAGAGCTGTTCCAATCAGTCTGGTTGGGAAAAGGTTAGATCCCTAAGGCACTTACTTGGATGCCACTAAGAGAAGCAACACCCATGTAGAGGAAGACTCCGTACAAGACCGGCATAGGAATGAACTATAAACAGAAAAAACACATAGACTTCAGCTGCCAAGGCAGTATAAGTATGTTCAGTATTCAGTACAAGGATGCATTAAACGGACAAGTGATGAACATTTATTAGTAACAAAGGATTTAAAATAAATGCTTTTTTTTTTCAATTTCACAAAAATATTTTTAACACTGTGACAGTAAATGTTTCTTGAGCAGCGGTGATCAGCCTATTAGAATGATTTCTGAAGGATCATGTGACACTCAAGACTGGAGTAATAATTTTGAAAACTATCATTTGAAAATATATTCAATTATATATTCAGTTATTTTAAATTACTGGGAATCGAAGCTGCAGCCTTCATGTTACAAGTCTGGCTCTCTAACCATTAGGCCATGACTGTCATAATAGTTCACAATATTACTGTTTTTACTGTATTTTCAAATAAAGACAGCTTTGGTGAGTCTTCTTGCACAATCATTGGAAAATCATACAGCACTGACCCCAAATTTGAAACGGCAGTGTACATAACATTTATTTGCTCTTTACCCATTTGAAATAGTACAGTTAGTCATTATTAATTATCTCTGTCATTTCAACCATCTTACTTGCAGGATGGGGGCCAAGAAGATAGACACTCCTGTCAGCACAAAGACCAGGATTCCTGTCAGTCTTTGTTCTCTGTAATTGGAAGAGAAGCAATAAGAGTGAGAGAAAAGAAACAATAAAAGCTTACCGTGAGTGGAGAACTCAGATATGTACTGCACAGCCATAGTTTTAGTGCATTTATTTGTTTAACTATACTGATCACTACCAAAAGTGGCAACTTATGATCATGTGTATTACTTTTGCTTGATATGCTTTTATTTAAAAAACATAATACTGATAGCTAAGTGCCTGATTCACACCAAACACAGTACATGCATCCATCTATTTCAGCGTTTTCAACTGTATCCATATGATTTATAGCTACATTTCGAGGTTTGGCATCTGTTCTGCGTGGAGTGAATACGATTAGGATTTAGATGTGGTCCGCCTCCTCATGTAAATTAGATTTTATGACATTAAAATTTGTAATATGTCTAAATAGCCCGCTCTCAATAACCATTTTTTAATATATGGCTGTTATTAAATGAGAGAATTTTGACTCTGTAATGAGCCAGTCAGAAATGATGGCAACGACAGACCAAAAAGAAGTTATTTATGTCTGTCTCACCTCACACCTAGAAACTGCGGCTGTTCTCCTGGAGCACTAGACTCACTCTCCATCTTCAGTGAGTCGATGTGAGCGATGGAAATGACAGTGGCTGCCACATACCACGGGAGGCCCATAAAAGAGCAGACTGCCATCAGAACGCCCACCCACAATAGATCCAGGTGGTACCCACAGCCTTTCTGTAGCAAACGGAGCGAGAGTGTGAGGATGTCAATGGACATGAATAGAACGGTTGAAGAAGGATCTGCTCTCTGCATGGATACCTTTAACTTATTTTCCTTGCGGTTGACGATGACTGCACTGATCTGCTGATCCATGAAGATGAGGATGGTGACAAGGAGCGCAGGCACAGAGCTTGCCAGGTAAACCCACCACGGATTCTTTCCGAATGGCATCACAAGCCAACCCCTGCCGGCACGTGTGGGCTACGTGATTTGAAAAGGAAAAAAATCAACAACAACAACACTGAGACAAACTAAAGAAGCTTCTTTACTGAAAAGCTTCAGAAAAAAAACAAGATTTTATTTCCAGTTTTATTCTCCAGTCGAATTTCATTTACGCTCACCTTGAAATCTGTAGGCACAATGAGTTTGGGAGTTTGCAAACCTATTAGCATGTCCAGCCCCACAAACGTCATGATGGACATGAAGATGGAGAAGTCACTAATCAACTTCCTTAGCTAGACAGAACATATATATACATATAGAAAAAGAATGAATAAAACAGGTAGCTGCAGCTGCAGAAATAGAGCATAATGTCATTGAAGAGCTACATATAATATACTGGGCTGGAAACTTGCCACCTTTTGTCAAATTACGACAGTTTTGAATGCAGAAACAAATGTCAAAACGATAACTGGAATGTTTTTAGTTACATATTTATTTATTTATTATTGACAGGCACATAATCAGGGACTGAGCTTCTGACACAAGTGACGCAATTTCTGGGAGACTACACAGAATAACCTCAGAATAAATTAATTTGTATAGAGTATGCAAGACGCCATATACGTGCAATACAGTATCTATGAGGAACAGACAGTGTTAATACTGTCTATATATATAGTTATATATAATTTCAGCTGTAATAATTACTACAAAGTTTTGAGAGAGCTAACCAAATATGTCAAGTGACCTGTTAGAGAACATAAAATATGAAATAGTTAGGTTGTATTCAGTTTTTTTTTATAAGTCTCCTATGCTCACCAAGGATGCATTTTTTATATGTATATAGTGCTTTATACAATATAGATTGATTCAAAGCAGCTTTACAGGAATACAAAGATGAAGAGATCAATTCTGCAAAAGAAATAAATAGAATAATAAAAATCCCTCTTGCAAAAAACCAAACAGATTTTCAGACTTGCAATTTTGTCTATCACTTCGACCTTGTTATTATCTTGGACATTGCTCTGGGTGTGTGTGTCCAGTTGTTCACTACTCACTGCTGTGTGTGTACCTCGATGGGTTAAATGCAGAGCACAAATTCAAAGTATGGGACAGCATACTTGGCCACACATCACGTCCTTTCCTTTCCTCTTGACACTTTCAAAGATCTTACTGATCTTACTGAATCTCATCAGCAGAATAAAGAATACAGATAACTTTTATCCTAAACTAGCAAAGGTCAGTCTCAAGGATTTTGGCATAACAAAGAAAAAGAGGAAAGGACATGTCCAAGATACTAGGACATGGGACGCAAGGTCCAAATGAAAGACAGAAAAGTGTGACACCGTGTTTCTGCAAGAGTTTAGTAAGAAATAGTAAAAAAGAAACTTCCATAGTCTTACCTTTGTGGGAAAGTAGCGACTGAATTTGAACTTCTTCAGAGCGACAGTCATAGTGTAGGTCCCAAAGAACAAAATGAAGGACATGAGAGCAAGATCTGGAACATACTTGCAGGATTTTCCCACCAGTGAGCCTCCGTACTTCACACACTCCTTTTTACTCAGCTGAGTCCAGTCCAGAGCTGTTACATTCAACTGAGTAGATGGGACAAACACAGAGAAAAAGGTAGAAGTCAGGGATAGGAAGGAGGAATGTAGAAAGGGCAAAGGAAGGAAGGGTTGTGTGGTGGATAAATGGCAAAACAAAAAGAGAGAAAAAGAGAATAAAACAGGACAGGGCCAAAACAACAACAACAAAACCATACAGCAATACAGCAGACCAAGATCAGTGAGAAAGCATCCACATCATTGGATTTACATCAGATTGATATTTCCTTCATAATGATATAATAAAAAAACACCAAGTATCATTGTGGGTTATTAAATCAGTGATAGTTAGAGCAAATAGAATGGATTCAAAAGCTGTTATCTAATCTGAGCTCATGCTAACACAGATGTTAACAGATGTGAGTGAGGTGAAGACATAAAGCACTTACACCAAAGAGAGCAGAGGAATTATCTGCCACTGGGACTACAACATCGAAGATCATTGGTGCCACTGAACAAAACCGAGAGAGGGAGAATCAGAGAGGAAAATGAGCAGAACAAATGGAAATCTGAATAATACTGTGTTAGAAGGATTTATCCAGGATCAAAGCCAGCTTTGGCAATTGAAAATGACTGCAGGTGTAGTAGCTCCACTGAAATGTTCATTTGGTTTTTGAAACAATTCTTTATGCCTAAACTACTTTCAAAGGACCTCATTGCTAGTTTACATTCACAGCTGCAAGCCATATAACTAAGTGCAAACTAATAAAAAAAAGCATGCCTTTTGTCTGATTTAAACTCATGCTTATTGAAAAGTACTCACATCAATCGAAGGCCACGTTTGGGGTTTGCAGCAAAAACAAACAGAACACAAATAAGTTACAGTAATCACATGCACTCGGCCAGTTCCCTTCAAACTCCCAAAGGAACTTGGTTTAATCAAGAAATTAAATGTTACATTATGCAAACTTACAGTGCAGTGACTCCGAAGTGAAATATATTCTGTAACACTTTACAATAAGCTCTTATTTATTGACATAAGTTAATAGATACAAACTGAAATATTAATGACTCATTCATTTACAGCATATTGATCTACATTATATACGCTAATGTTTGAGGGTTGGTCTTTTTTTAAAGTAAATGGACTGCATTTATATAGCGCTTTCAGAAGACCCATGGCCATCCAAAGCGCTTTACAAATTGCCTGATGGTGAAATATTACAATTTAAAATAGCAAATAATTTTAAATTAGATAACTAAACGCAACCTAAACAAAAGATTACTGTATTCCTCAACTGTATAACTGTAAATTGCTTTGGATAAAAGTGTCTGCCAAATGAATAAATGTAAAAAGTACAAATTGGATTAACATTAGTAAATTATAAGTTTTAATAGCATACAGACAAATATTAGTTTGAACAGCATATCTATAATTTAACAGAAATTAATACTAGATTCATAAATTATAGAAAATGAACTAATTAACATAAACTAATTGCACCTCATTGTAGAGTGTTACCAGTTTTGACCCGGACCACAAAACCAGTCTTAAAAGGTCAATTTTTTTCAAAATTGAGATTTATACATCAAGCCTTCCATTTATGTATGGTTTGTTAGGGTAGGACAATATTTGGCTGAGATATGAAAATCTGGAATCTGAGGGTGCAAAACAAATCTAAATATTGAGAAAATCACCTTTAAATTTGTCCAGATGAAGTTCTTAGAAATACATATTACTAATCAAAAATTAAGTTTTGATATAGGTACAGTAGGAAATTTACAAAATATCTTCATGGGACATGATCTTTATATAATATCCTTATAATTTTGGCCATAAAAGAAAAATCTATAATTTTGACCCATACAATGTATTTTTTCTATTGCTACAAATATACCCCAGCGATTTAAGATTAAGGTTTTGTGGTCCAGGGTCACATTTATTCTAAGTAAATCTAAGTAAAATGTAAATCCTGACACACTAAATAAATACAAATTTGCTCTACATCTAGTTGACCCTTCGAAAAGACCTGCCCACCTTAGTTACTGTTGCTACATCTGAAAAGCCATGGCGCTCTAACACCACGCATGTTGTCACGCAGTATAAAATACATTTCAAAGCAAAGAGGAAACTGACAATGTGCCGACAGACAAGACAGAGCAGGTTACTTTTGGTATGAAGTCTCAATTCTCTAATATTGTAATATAAGAAATTAAAAAAAATAAATACAGTTTTGTGGCTCTTTAATGTGTCATGACAGATCGCTGTAGTGCCTCAGTTCAAGCGGCACATGAACCGATCATCTCTTTCTTAGTTACTGTATAGCCCGAAATAAACATGAATGAAAATCAGAATGTTTCAAATGTGGAAAGATGTCAATACACACTATTCTTTCAAATTCAAGACCACAGACTTTAATCTACTCTCCAGTCTGGTTTGTATGTCTGACAAGCATTGCAGATTCATCGTTATGATTGGCCAGATTGCCTGTCAGTCATACTCCCTGCAAAGGGTCAATTACTTCTCTACCATTTTAAGACTGATGTGCTGACATACTCTACACCAAGAATGGACTTACTCGGGTCTGGTGCCAAACACTCGCACTTGTAGGCAGTAACATAGTCTGGTTTGAAGTCGGTGTTGATGGGATAGTATTTAAAGGCTCCCACCATCTTCTTGATGGCATCAGAGATGAAGATGAAGGAGATGAGGCTAGAGAAGCCTTCCTCTGTGAAGCGCGTCATGTACTTTATGATGTAGCTGGCGTCCGTTGCTACCAGGAAAAAGCACTGTACGCAGGAGTGCATTCCGATCCACAGTCGAAGCTCCATGTAATCAATCCCATTATTTCTGAGGAAAAGAAAGTTTAAAAAAACAAACAGGAGAGAGAAATACAAGGACAGTGAACACACTAGAGCTTAAGAGAGAAGTCGCTTATTTGCATCCATGATTAGAGTTGATTTACGAGGGTCTTTTAAGGGTTGATGAAAGTGAGCAATCAAGGCTTGATTGATTAATGAATTGACTAATGAATTTTCCTCAATAATAGATTGTGACTTATGTTGGATTGGTGGAGATGGCTCTCTCACTTGCTGAATTCATAAAGCAGTTTCTCAAAGATGAGGATGGGGCCCGTTGAGCTGAGAATAATAAGGGGTTGACCGCCAAACAAGCAGAATACCGTTCCTGCTAGAGCAGTGCCCAAAAAACTCTCCATCACACCCTGACAGAGAGTTAAACAGGGAGAGAGACAAGGAAACAAGGTGAGAAAGAGAGGGACAAAAAAGAAGACAACTATAGATAAAGCTAGGTCACAAGCGTGCTTGTAAAATGCTCCAGAAAAGAAGATGACATGCAAATTTAAACAAACTGTCATGTTCTGTGAGCTGTACCTGGTAATTGTCTGTGGCATCCCCTAGAAGGCCCCCAAAGGTGATTGCATTGGTTATGCAGCCCAGGTAGATGAAGAGCACCGCAGAGATGGACTGAATGTGGAAGCCTTCATAAAAGTCGCTCGGGAACCAGGGAAGTTTCCTCTTGATGTCAAGTATAAGTCCACCACAGAACCTGTCCCGTAAACACAGATGTTTAATCCATCATTCAACAGGGACCTGTCCTCTTTAGCTTGTATAAGACAGGCAGACAGAGGTGAGCTGTATCTTGATTATTAGCACAGAGTACTGGCACCCATTTTCTATATCTCAGCGTCCTAACAAACCCTCAAGCGCAAGAGCCAAAAATTGCATTACATTTTTTCTTTTTTGACATATTGATCAAGATATGAACTCTCCTGAACCTCGGAGGTCAGAGTTATCCTTCAATTATTTGCAAAGACAGATAAGGCAAGAACACTATGAGCTCTTAGAACTCAAGCTATACCTAAAAGTTTTTTTTAGGTATAGCTGAACTGAATTGTTTTAGAGATTCTGCAAGGTCAAAGTACAAGAACACCAGGTCCTGAAGATCAGTAGTGTTGGGGAGTAACTAGTCACATGTAATGAAATTAGGTAATTTAATGACACAATATAAATGTAATTGCAACCTGTTACATTTACTGAGAGAAAAAAAAGTGTATTTAAATTACAACTTCTTATGAAAATGTTAAAGGGGTTATATGACGTTACTAAAAATAACATTATTTTGAGTATTTGGTGTAATGCAATGTGTTTATGTGGTTTAAGGTAAAACAACCAAAAAAACTAAGATTCCACTTAAAGTACATTATTTTTGCTCCTCTTTTGTCCCACCTTTCTGAAACGTGTAGATTTTTACAAAGCTCATCATTCGAGGTATATGCTGACTGACAAGCCATCCAGTGTGTTGTGATTGACCGAATTCCTCAAGCCTGTGATGGAAATGTTATGCCCTTTACCATACTGTGATGCCGTGTCCCAGCGCGATGAAACAAAACCAAGAAAACCCATTACAAATTAGGCATTTTTTGCATCCAGTGGGGACATAATTACTTATTATAATGACTTATACTGTCTTTTTACGCATTGCGTATCATCCCGCGTAAACACAAAACCATGTCTGCATTTGTAAACGGAGAAATGACAAACAACAAGCACTACTCTACACTGCTCAAAACTCACATTTAAATCATCAGTGGCAAATTCTTTAAATATGAAAACATACTTACAGACTGTGAATCAGAAGCGCCAGACTGTCCTTGCAAAGCTGGAACTACTTTATAGAAACAGACACCGGCATTGTAGGCTACTCTCCCAAAAAACAGTCCTTGTTCTCCATAAGATGTGCTGCACACATCTGAATATTTGCATTGAACTGTTTCGGAACAGTGTTGTAAATAAAACTTAACCACTGATTACTAGTTAGTAGTTTTGTTTTCACCACAAAACACACAGCTTCTCCACAGCATGGCAGTGGCAGCACTTCTTTCTTTATGTGATCATTTGGGCGGTGTTATGCAAATCTTCCCACATCATGACATAGACATGTGGGGCGTGTTAAAATTACAATTTGATGGCTGTGATTTAAAATTAAATTTAGGGATGCACCGAAATGAAAATTCTTGGCCGAAACCGAAAACCGAAAAAGAGAAAACCAAGGCCGAAAACCGAAACACCGAAAGAAATTATGCTAATTATTAGTACCATTGCATTTATTGCTATGACCGTGTACCAACTTTACTAAAATTAAGACATTGCAATTGCATAAATTAATATTAAAGTTTCAAAGATAATAACAATTACATAAATTATAAAAAAAAAACATAAAAATACATAATTACAAATTATGCAAATATTTATTAAGCACATTGCAACAATGCACAGTATTAAAATAAAATTCTAACTAAAAATTTATCCCACTCATGTGTATATTAAATAATAATGTACAGGCCTACTGGCCTGCATAAAGGTTTTAAAATGAACGGTTCTCTCATAAAAACAAAGTGCATTTAGGTGAAGTGCATTTGAAATTTTTCTCTGTAGGACTAGAAAGTGCATTACTTCTCCAGTATAGGCAGGAGGGTTATCACTTCTGGGGATGGGGACTTCAGACAGATAACCATCTAGCTGTTGAGCATTTGAGCTTGTCATCTGCCTGACATTTGAGAAATATTTGAGAGAGTGTATTTAAATAGGGCCAGGGCATAAATAAACATTTTTATCAAATTAAAGCAGAAATCTAGCAGAAAATCTAGCAGAAAAATGGCTACAATCTGATATTATGTGTGTGTGTGTCTGTGTGTGTGTGTGTGTGTGTATGTGTGTGTGTGTGTGTGTGTATATATATATATATATATATATAAGTGCTGTCAACGTTAAAGCGTTAACGCATGCGATTAATTTTTGTCTGGTTTAACGTGTCAAAATATTTAACGCAATTAACCCAGCATCCGTATTTTCTGCCATCCGTTGGCTAGCTTTACATTATATGATCACTCTCTTATTCATTTAAATGCTTTTAAACATTTCAAGTGTGGCAAGACAAAAGAGAATGCGCTGTCTGTGAATGCCCTTATGTGACACATACACATGTAGGCTACACACACACACACACACACACACACACACACACACACACACACACACACACACACACACACACACAATGCATAGACAGGGCGCCAGAATCCAGTTCTCTTAAGCGCTTGAACTAACAATAAACATCCCAAAGTGCCAGTTTTGTCGATTATCCTCATAAGAGCAATCTTAAATGATTTATATAAAGTCTAAAATGAACAAAAAGAGTTGTGAGAGAATGAGGCGAGATCCATAGACAGTATATAAACGGTGAGATCCGCGTGTCTGTCTGCTCTTAAAGGGACAGCAGCCAATAAAGCTTCCTGTCAGTAAAGTTAAAGAACAAAGGGAACAGAGAAAATGACTCGCTGCTCTTGACTAAATAACTTTTGTAGCTTTAATAAGGATTAACTATTTAATTTATAGTTTATGCAGTGCAGACTGCATATAACTTTATTAAATTTCTGTATATTTCCTAACTGTTAAGACAGGAAGGGCAGGAGTAAACATGACATTTATTATGGGTTTATGTTAGCATTTTTTTAAGTTTACTTAAATTAAAAACTGTTATATTTTTGAAGCCTAATAATAAATGTAAAAAAAAATAAAAAAAAATCAGTAGCTGTATTAATATCAGTAATACTGGCCTTCATTCATAAAAAGATGCCATTTAAACAAGTATTTAAAATATACTGTCTTTATGTAGTTTCTACATTAATTTGATTAACTGTGAAATTATTACATTAAAAAATATATTAAAAACATTTCTTTTTTTATTGCGATTAATTGCGATTAATCACAGAAAAAATGTGTGATTAATCTAGTTAAAGTTTTTAATCGATTGACAGCACTAATATATATATATATATATATATATATATATATATATATATATATATATATATATATATATATATATAAAATGTCACATATATATTAGCCTAAGAACAAAATAGCCAAAGTATTATTATTATTTGAGGCACTTTCTTGCAGAATTCCACTGAACACATCAGACAACGAGGGTGCATACCCCTCATCTGGTGCAGACACCAGAAAAGACAAGAGAGTCTTTTTTTCTGCGCTCTGATCGCAGTCTCCTGCGCTTGAAGCTTCTTCGTTTCCACGCGGGTTCTCCGTATCCAGCGCGGCCTGGATCATTTCTCGTGCGCGCTGCCTTATTTCCGCATCCAAGTAATGGTCTTTATAATAACGCGGATCAAGCACATTCGCGATGAAGTGCAGAGGATCCGAAAAGATCTCAGTGAGACGTGTGCTAACAGACTATAAGACTGTACTTTTTCTTTGTTTTCACTTCTTGGTCCGTCTTAATCTCTTTGTTAGGAGACGCTTTAGTGCTGCGAATAAAGGAATTAGAAGAGAGAGAATGTTCTCACTGGTGTGAAGTGAATGTCGCGGGGAGCTCGTGGTCTGCGCTATGCAGGTGCACGTGCAGGTCGCGGATTCTATTTGCGTCATCACAACATTTCGGCCGTGTTGTTTCGGTGATAAAAGTATATCGGCCGAAAACCGAAAATGCTATTTTCGGCCGAAAATTTTCGGTGGCCGAATATTCGGTGCATCTCTAAAATTATCATAATCCTAATTCAAGTGTTGAAGGCTTTTGAAAGTCTGACAGTAATCAGTGTCGAGTAGCCTACTACTGTAAAGTGAACCCTGCCTGTTTAAATGCTTGAAAATGATTAACAGTCGAAAGCATTAGAAATTTAGAAAAGTAAAAAAAAAGTAATCAGATCTAATCAATTACATTATTTTAATGAAGTAATTGAAATAATTACACTACTTCTTACATTTTAAATTCAGTAGTAATCTGTAACCTATTACATTTCCAAAGCAACCTTCCCAACACTAAAGATCAGCAGGTGAATGCTCATTCTTGTTAAGAAATTGTGGATATCATTTAAATACATTTTTCATTTCAATAAAACTCATGAATTTAATTAGAATTTTAAATTGAGGTGACAAACAGAATGCAGAATTGGAATTCAAATTTGAATGTAAATAAGCAGATTTAAAATGAATTTTAAATAAAATCATTGACATTCATCTACAGTAGAATAGTACAATTTGCTAAGAAAACTTGACATTTTGAAAAAATAAAAAAAAATTAATTGAAGCTTAAACGTTTGTATGCCTTATATAATGCTAGGTAAAGAACGATGGATGGATGGATGGATGGACCCACCTCCCCGTATACGCCAACTCTTCGCCAAGCTCGTGTGGAGTTGGCATAACCTCATCCTCGCCAACAGGCCCTCCGCCACCTGCTGTCCCATTCATCTGACCCAGCTCATTGAGGGAAAACACAGACTTCCTTCTCATAGAAAAAAAATGAATGTTAAGATTTATGGGCAGAACAAAGGATGAGCACAAGAAGAATAAGCTTTACCTTTTGTCTGCTGAGGGAGTTTTTTTGGGGGGTTCTATGCGAATTTTGGGGTCCCATTCTCCAGGTGGAAGCACAATCACCTCATCCAGAAACTCATCAATGCCAGCAATCAGATCCTCTCGGTCTCTGGCTTTATATGCTACATCACTGAAGAGCTGTGGATAAAATCAATCAATTTTTCGGTCGATTTAAAGGGCAAAGTTTATCTTCTTTGCCTAGTTTATTTGGAAGAATCGAATATTAATTGCATATCAAACAAAACATTCAAACTTACATCATCCACCATGAGAGTGGCAATGGCCCGTCCAATCTCATTGTAAGATTTGGCTTTGCCAAGAGGCCCAAGTAGCACAAACAAGAATCTGTCCAAGTAGAAAAAATACATTCAGGACTTACTTTTAGTACATTCAACATTTTCATCATCTTTCTGCAGGCATATTGTTTTTAATGTGCTAAACTGTTACCTGGTGGGCACTGGGACTTCTGTCAGTCCTCCGAGAGTGGTGGCCTGAGACAGCCGTACGAAGGCAACAAAGGGTTTATCTAAGAAGTCCACTTCTCCCACCAGAACATTCGATGCTTCTGCATCTCTGGGGATTTTTTTCATGAACTTGTTCTTCATCTGGAATCAAAGTGAACAAAGAAAAACATAATCAATTATAGTACCCTTGTGTTGTCATTTAACCCTTCTGTTCCATCACCGGACACTTAAGTTGTCCTTTAACCTTTCTCTTCCATTACAGAACCCTTTGCTGTGTCCCAATTCACCTCTATCTATCCTCGTCTATCATGACAAGAACTCTCTTCATATATGTTTGCATAATGATGCATTTAAAAGTTAACAACCAAACGTATAAAAGTTCACAATGTTGCTGCAGATGAAATATAATGCACATAACATTTAAATATTTAAAATCAGGTTAGACATTGGTTATTTATCACTCAAAACCCTTTCTCTGCCTGTCTGTCGGTTTCGCATATCCGCCATGTTTGTATTTTTAAACACTTTTTATGCGTGTTTGTAGTTGTAATCTAATCTTATTCCACCGCACAATGTGCTGAGGGCAGTATTGTCAGCGTGTGCATCGATCTGAACTTCAAATTTTCTCAAGTAGTAGACCATCCGGGAATCTTTGGCATACTCTTTTCAACATACTATGATTTGGGACATACTAATTCTATTTTCAAATACTATTTAGGACAGATAATATGCTACTGGGACTCAGCACTTGTGTTGCCATTTAACCCTTCTGTTTTATTGTAGAGCCCTTATGCTGTCATTTAACCCATTGTTCTATCACAGGACTCTTTAACCTTCTGTTCTACCACAGGTCATTTCTAATGTAATTTAATCCTTCTGTTCCATCACAGTATTCTTATTTTGTCATTTAACCCTTCAGTTCCATCACTGGACACTTATGTTACCTTTAACCCTACTATTCCATCACAGAACCCTGATGTCATTATGTATCCCTTCTGTACAATCAATCATAGAATGCTTCTACTATCGTTTAAACCTTAACTGTGTGCTGCTGTTTATTAATGAAAGTTTCTATTCAAACATAATGTAATATTATATTTTATAGATTATGTTCTGTAATTGTGCTCTTTATATGTGCCAACTATCTAAAACTGCACATTTCAATACACAAGTTGATTTACTGCTATTTACACTCTGTGAAACTTGTGGAAACACACACATTTACTTGTACTACTTTAAGCTCTAAAACATTTGCAGCCTTTATCACTTCGAAAACAGAACAATTCCATCTGAAGTCCTTGAATAAGATGCACTCTGGATTTAGATTAATCTCTCTGCTTTCCTCCTGTCTCTCTCCCTCTCTGGTAAATCTTAAAGCAAGTCCCCCGGTGTTACAATGTAGAATGATGTTGTCTCATCTTCATGTTGCATGTCAGGCATGCGTAAGAATAGAGTTCAGAAAGGCTGGTTTATTTGGTAGTCAAAGCTCAATGTGTTCCTACTTTGGTCAATTCCAAAAAAATCATGATAACAGTTTGGAGTTCCTCAAAGCAATGCTTTATATTTTCCTATCTCTATAAACAGCTTGAAATAGTTTTGGAAGCACACCTTTTCAGGGTGTGAAATTATGTTTCCTATTTCTATAATAAGGCTTGGTTTTAAATTTGAAAAGTCTTGATATAAATGTCCAGTTATTTTTTAAAAGATTTACATTATCAGTCAAATGTTTTGTACGCATGTGTGTTTGAAGAAAGCCACTTATGCTTACCAAGGCTACATTAATTTAGTCAAAAATACAGTACTAATGTCCAATAATACGAATGTGGAACTCAATAACGGCAAATGGTGCCATTGGTGTGTGTACACTCATAGAAAACAATGTGTATGAACTTTTAAAACGTAGCATAACACTGCGCTTCTCGTCAGGTGTGTGACAGCCTTTAGGGTCAAAATCATGTTCTTTTAGTCCAGCTTTTTGCTCATGAAAACTTGCTGATATATCTAAGTGTACAAAAGCAGAACAGTTATATGACAGATGGCTATAGGGTCATTCCGTGTCAAATCAACCAAATTTCAGAAATTTTCCCATCTCAGGCATTTAAATATATTTAATACTTTAATACTAATTACAGACATGCAAACTTTGGAGTAAAAACTTGAAAAGTGCGGTTTCCCCATTTTGATTGGTCACCATTGGCACATAATGTAACAAAGATTGCTAAAGTCAACAGATTTTACCAACAGACCTACCAATCTCTGAGTAAAAATAACATTAGGGTCCTGCAATCTTTCTGAAGTCACCCCCCCCCCCCCCCCCCTTGTAATCTGGATCTGAATCTCAGGTGAAAATTGCCATTTTGACCCCCCTCTACAAAATAGTTGATTACTCAGTAAACATTCATCCATGACATTTAATATTTTTGCTTTCATCCCTATACATGTCAATCTTTCTTCAGAAAAAAATATTAGCAAAATCAAAAATTTGAGCTGGGGACCTCTGGTTGAGTTGACACGGAATGATACTATAGTCTAGAACATTGTGCACCCATGGACGAAACTGAGACAGTGACACCATTTTCCAGAGGGATCAGGCCACAGCTCCCGGATATCCCTCTGCATGTGAGAGCCTAGCACGAGGACCACACAGTCAGATGGCCCGTTTCCCCAATGGCAGATCAATACTGACCCAGACACCAGGCCACGGCAAAGCATAGCTCATCAGATCAGCAGAGCCACACAAAATCACAGTGACCTATTCATAAGAACATGCTAGCATATATGCTGTAATTTACTTTTTAGTACAAGCACAGCTTAGACAGAATCAACATTACCGTATGTCAAATACATCAACACACTTGACATAAATTGTAAAATGTCTATTCTATATAAAGGAATGGTGGGAATTTCTCATTTTGGTGATTTGTACAGTTGTTCAAGTGTTTCTGTAAAATAGCTTCTAAGCAAATACAAAAGATCCTTTCAACTGCTGTTGTGAGCTATACAAAGGCTTTTGTGCCTTGCCAAATTGTGGCTTCTTTCTATGTATAGATGCAGACAGACTGTAAAACCATGTGACTCACCTGGTCTGTGCTTGGTGTTTCTGCAATGTCATTCATACTCCTGCTTTGAGCGTGGCCTGCAGACACACATGCACAAATATACACTAGAATGTCATTTCAAATATTTCCTCAAAATTATTCATTAAGTCTTAGTTCACCAGCTAGCTATTTGACAACTAATCTGACATCACTCACTAATTATAAACGCTTGCTGGGCAGCATTAATGAAAAAGCTTTATATAAAATGCAATTTAAAACAGGAAATGTTGATCAATCACATTGTCTTAAGCAGAATGAGCTCCTCAACTGGTTTCAACCAAACTAGCAGATCACTGATACTTTCTGGAGGAGTAGAATAATTAAAAATGGAGACAAGGATCAAAGATGAGACTCACGTAGTCGGCCATAGCTGGCTGCTTGTTTGCTTCGCAGATCTTCTGTTGAGCGGATAAAATCTGCTCCAGCAGCAGGGGATCGGCCTGGGCTCCGAGCTTTGAGATACAAGCAACATGGCAACTTTTTAAATGAACTATTAAGCAGACAATATGGTTTTCTATATAAGTTCATTAGCATAAAAGGTGATGCTAATGAACTGTGAAAAAAGGAAAGGAATGAAATAACCCACTGAAATAAGTGAAATGGGATTGGGACTGTTCACCAGAAAATTCTATTGTCTACTCACCCTTATTTCACCTGAAGCCCATATCATTTTATTCAGCATAAAATTCAGCAGGTTGAATTTTAGCAAAGGCTGTGTCAGTCTTTTATAAACAACAAAATTATCCTTTCCTAAATTCTGATACCCATTTTGTGTGGAAAATAGCACCCTGAATGTTCTGCTGGCTCTGCAGAACATTATGAGTGAGCAGGTAATGATCATTTTCGGATGAAATGTCATTTTAAGAAAAACAAGCAATTAGGCTGTATTATACCTGAAGATGCACAGAAACATCTGCAAATTGACAACAGAATGCTTAGTTATTGTTCATGTATTCCTTCATTTTTCAACCTGTTGTGCACAATATGTGTAGGGATGGATGGAGAGACAGGAACCGTTTTAAAGATTGAAAACTCACTGCCTCCAGAGCCAGACTTGCCCAGATCTGCAAAGGAGCGATGGATGGGCTTCTTTGTCTGGTGTCTGTGCTTTCTCAACAGGACAAAGCTGATTTTGTCTCTCAGCTCAGGACCAATTAACCCTTCTTCTATCTGACGGTCGATGATGTCATCTACAGGAAACAAAAGTTCAAGTGGTTTGCTTTGAAAAGTACACTGGTATGAGAGCAAAACATTCAAATGCATCAAAAAAAAAAAAAAAAAAAAAAACATGAAAAAGAAACATTTTAGTATGCAAGACCATGTGCGCGCTACAAAGGTTGAGATGGTTCAGAAAGCATCAGTGGCGCCCCCAGTTAGAGGACAAGCACCCATAATGAAGAGGCAGATTGCTCACCGACTATCTGGGGGAGTGAATAGCCCTCCAGGTCCAGCAGCACGGTGCCTGTCTGTAGGCATGTCCGCAGTTCAAACAGGCTGTGCAGGGAGAGTGTGGAGACGTGGGGTTTGCTCCATCTCTCCCCACCCTCCTCAACCTTTTCCTCAAACTTCACCCACCTGCAGATATGCAGTCACACACACAAGCTGAAGTCAAGCAGAGAAAAAAGGAACTGCGAGTTTCTGATGTTGATGTTGTTCAGGCCCAAATGCTGTTTATATTAAGATGAAATGTGAAATTTCTGTCTCACTACAGCAGAAGTGCCTAGATTTTAAGGACGAAGTGCCAGAAATAGGCCTAGGCAACATTTTTTAACCTTCATTTAGTTTATTTTTTATCTTATGTTTATATTTCAGCCTTATTTCATTTAAAAGAAATGTTTATAACAGTTAAAGTTTTTATTTTATTTAACAATACTAGCCCTGCATGGTAGCTTTATCGCTACAGAGCTCAGCAATTGCCACAGAGACACAGGATCATCATACTAACGGTCCACTAACAATCTCTGATGCATATTAAACTGAGGCAGGAGTACTTTAATATTTTATTTCCAATAGGTGATGCCTTTGTGTGTGTGCTTTTCTACCTAGCTGATTCTCTCCACTCCAGCTCGTCACCCTCGTGTTGCAGCGTGTCCATCTCGGTGAAGAGAGTGGGTGTGGGCATGGTTTCCTCATCATCCCCCAAAATGTAGCGCAGTCGCTCTGCTGCTGGGGACACTGTGAGATGAACAGGAAGAGAAGTGATTGAAAACTTGCCTGTTTGGATTACGCTCAGTCAGATGGCAGAATGAGATGGCCTTCATAAATAAAAAGTGCAGTGCAGCACCACACGCAGTGAAGGTATGTGCCCAAAAGTTGAGAAGAAACAACCAGGACACCCACTGGGTTTATTTGATCCTGTGTTGTGATGGCTGGCTGCGCCTGGAGGAACAACCGGCACAGCGTAAGCCATTGTTCATTAATTTTCAGTGTGAGGACTAAAGCTGTGAGCTGTTACTGAAGCTGCACTGTGCTTGTTTTTCTGGGCTTATTTGAGGTGATGCCAGGGAGTGTGTGGCAACGTCTGGGTCGTTCTGTCCTTTATTTGTTTTCATTTCTATGCTCAGCATTTCTCAGCTCTAACAGCTGTTAAGTACATCTTCATTTCCAACTATAGTTTGATCATCTTTGCCTGTTTTTTCTTCCATCCACACACATGCTTCCAGAAGACTAAAATATATACCTCAAGAAGACACGTGTGAGAGAAGGGTCCTTAAACCTCCCGTCCATTATACTGTATGTGAAGAGAAGCCTGTTCAATTCAACTTTGAGAACACCGCTGACAAAGGAACTGACAGCTTCATTAAAAGGGCAAGAGGCAAACATGCAAAATTTGTTGCTGTCATGGAAACTCCAATTAACATAACTCAGCAGTATGAAATGTTAACACGTGATTAGTTAAGAAGCTGTCGACTAAATTAAAGTTGAATGCCAAACTGTTAAAAAGTACATTAATGCATAAATCCAGCATTGATTTCAGTAATGAAAGATTTCTTTTTAAATATTTACTGAAACGAATGGTGATGTCTATTGAAGCTGCAGTGCATGAATAAAAATGATTTTGTAGTGAAGTAAATACTACAGAAAAACAATGTAATTTCTACAGAGGAATCCTGAGTAGAACTAACTCATCAAACCCAAACCAACCATGCTAAGTTGACTTATTTCCTAGGTAGATGTGACTTAATTCCATACTTATTTTATTTAAAAAATATGTGCACTTACTTAAAAAAGAAAGAAAATCTATATAAACATTCTAAAAACCAAAATTAAAATCCAAACTGAAAATATACAAATAAAAGCTAATTGAAAATATGTACAACAGTTATAAATACAATATCAATATAACACCTGCTAGCATCTAAAAACACACCCACAGCCATTAAATTCATGTTTGAGGTATGACTGTATATCATAAGAGCAAATTTTCCTCATAAATCAAAAACATCCTCTCTAAAAACCCATTGGAAATTCCCTAGAAAATCCAAGGCTAATTTTTTTTATTTCTTCTGGGTTTTTTAGGATTACTGATCAGCTCTATTCTGAATGCAACTTATATATCAGAACTCATAAATAATCCAGTGTAGCATGGAATGTTGTTTTGACCTAAAATATGGCCCATTTTACAGATGACAAGTTTATTATTATAGGCTAATATAGCATAAAAGTAACAAATGAAAGTGCATTGTCTTATTTCTCTATTCTGTGCTGAATGCAACTTTTAGTTGTTTATTCTCATGTGTTTAGAGATGCATAGCCATAATTGTTTTTCATGGACTTCTATTCTGCAGTAACAGCTCTATCCTGCCCTTGGCTCACCAAGAGATTGAGAGTGAGTGAGCGGGGTATATCCGATAAACTCGGCACAACTCCATCTCTCACACACACACAAACAAAGAAATGTATGGCGGTATTGCTCCCTGTAGTCCCCTTGAATTTGCATTCTAACTTTCAGTTACATTTCTTTGAGTCTGTTGCCTCACTGGGTATTTGAATTTAACCGTTTCCCATCTCTTGCACCTATATGCAGTTTTATACCGATTTTTTTTTTTGGGTCACAAGTCTGTTGGATCACCATACTGGCAATAAAGAAGTATGTGGAAAGTTCTGTATTGGTAAAGGTTTAAGTTTGCATCCTGCTCACTCATATGTATAATCAAATGATGTAATACAGGAAACACTAACAAACCACTAATTTGAATGACTTTAGCTCTGTGTCAGAGCTAAAGGACTCACTAGTTCTATTGATGTCTGGTGGCAGATTATGCTCTGGTTGATCCAGGCCTTCCGCCTCCAGATCGTAGCGGTCTCTGTCATCACAGTCGTAGTGTTCGTGTCTGTGATGGTCGTGTCGAAGTCTTCGTTCTGGGTCTGCATCATGACTCAACACAGACGAACGTCTCCTCCTGCGTTTGCGACGGTAACCGCGGGGCACTGGCACACCAATGTAGATAGACTGATGGTCTGTGAAAGGCAGAACACTTTTTGATAAGAAGATTAATGACATGTTGTTCAATGTCTTGGATGTCATTGATTTTGGAAGGTAATTTCATGCTCCACAGAAAATGTTCTGCTCACTCAAGTAAACGTGACCAAGTGACCAAATTGGCATGATCTGCTTCAACTATTGACACAGTGTCCTTTAATACTGACATTGTAGGATCAATAAATTGCCTTTATTCAAATCTTCAAGCTTCCAGTTCTGTCAAAGTACAAACACTTACTAAAGGAGAATATCTAGCCGTAAGCAAATCATATGGTCTCTATTCAAGTTTACTCTCAAATGATAATTAATCTAATTGTTATAGCTAAGCAATTGATGAAAAAGACAAATATGAGCACACAAATATTGCTGTTTTCAATATTAATAATAAGAAGACATGTTTTTTAAACACCAAATCAGCATATTAGAATAATTTCTGAAGGATCATGTGACACTGAAGACTTGGAGTAATGGCGGATGAAAATTCAGCTTTGTCTTCACAGGAACAAATTACTTAAATAAATGTTTTAATATTACAATAGAAAGCATGCATTTTAAAATTCTAATAATATTTTGTAATATGTAAAAAAAAATTACAGACCTTTTGAATATTATTGTATTGTATTGAATATTATTGTATTTCCCCCCTCAGCGAACAGTTACTTTTGTCATTTCGAATATAATTTTCCCTCATCTTATTGTACAGTATGTTTTATGAGATGTGAAGTGGAGGACAATAAAACTGTCTGGTTAATTGTGAAAGTAAGAGGACAAATATTTTTAGCTGCTGGTGCAGTAATAACCTCACCAATTTGGACATAATGTACTTTGTGCAGTGTCTCCTTTTTTTATCTCTTTGAGATGGCAAAATTGCTGGATGTATGCGACACTTTATATCTTCAATTGTCTCTCTTAAATCATGAATAGATAATGGAAAGAAAAGTAAGTGGGTAAAAAGAGGGGTATAAAATGGCTTCTTGGAGAAAAACAACAACAACAACAACAACAAAAAAAAAATATACACACACACATTAGGGCAGAATTTAGTCCTTCTGGAATTGATTGGATCGTTGTCTTTTTCTATTGGTGTAATTTCATGTTAGTGTCATGATGGTCATTTTAAAGCAAATTTATTTATTTTTTTTTCACTTGGAAATATTGGTTTCAAATCATTATGATGGTTCTAATATTGCATATGGCCCAAGTAGCCCAACATACACATGTAACTATCGTCATGCTGATTGCCTGATTAATCACTCAGCTCTTGTATTTGTGTTTGTGTGTGTGGTTTCATGCCTAAGGCTACTCACCCTCCTCTTCCTCATAACGGTAACGACTGTTGCCCATGCCTCGATCATGGTCCATCCTGAGATGATACAAAAAACATGATCTAATACTGATGAGAAAGAATGCAAACCAAATGCGTATTTCTGTAACCTATTGAAAATGTTTCAAATCATCACTTTTTCTTGTTATGAGTTTTGATCATGCATAACAGAAGGTCAGGGGCATGACGGGCAGCACTGGCACACACTGGGCATTGAGCTGCTTGCTGAATCGCTGCCAATAACAGATCAATAGTGAAATAATTAACAGAGCAAATGACCGATGGAAAGATACATAATTACACGACCAACAGGAAAACTCCAAGGCCAGTTTTTACCCTCCACTGTAAAGCCACTAGAATAATTTCTCAGGTTATGATTTTCATATACATTTAATTTGTTGAGCACAAATTAAACGTATACATTTTATTCACTGAATTACTCTGATTGAATTACAATTATGAAGTGGAATTACTGCCTTTACAAATATTATTGATACAATTCAGTAAATGTGCAGCAGATTTTTTCTGAACACTACACAGTGTAAATTGTTTAATTTTGTAATTACTGTGCAATTTTAAAATAAAACCGATTACCCTTCCGAAGCATTTGAAAGTGACACTTTTATTCAGAAAGGATTCATTCAACTGATCAAAAGTGACAGTAAATACATTCATAACGTTACATAAGATTTATTTAAAATAAATGCTGTTCTTTTGAACTTTATATTTATAAAAATCATTAAATTCATTTCAACACTGACATTTCATCTGTCATAAACTCAAGTGAGGAAGCGTAAACTTGTAGATCACAATACGAAGCATGGTGCTGCATTTGATTAGCTCTGTTGGGTTCCAAACGGGATAATTAGCTGTCACACTGGTGTCCTTCACACCCCATGGCCAGCAGAGCAAGAGAGAGAGAACAATGGTGAAAGAGGGGAAAAGAGAAATGCTGTTGGCCATTCTCACTCACAGGCTCAAATCAATGGGTCCCCATTTGTACTCAACCCACTTACAGCACTGGCCCAGTGTCTTCTCTCTCTTCCTGCATTCTTTTTGCTAACCTCCTGGCTCTCTTTCTCTCATGTTACGCCTTGTGTCTAAATAGACCCACACTGACAAAAGTTAATTGGAAATTTTCCTTCACACTCTCTCTCAATTGCTCATTAGTTTAGGAGCAACACTCAGATTTATAGTATTGTCAGCGTTAATTCACCATGAACATTTTACTTTTCATTGGATGAAGCTATTAAAATAAACATTCAACTAAACCTTGCAGTGATTATAATGCATGCAATAGGTCCTGCTCACAGAACGCCTTAAATAGGAAGCAAGGAACATGAATATATTCATCATGTTAAAATCCGATTCGGTGATAATGAGTGTTTTGTCTTATCAAATTTTCTCATGCATCAAAATGAGTACAGATAAAAGCCATCGCTCATTTTTAAATTGTTTCACTTCTACTTCATACTTTTATTCTACACAAACTCCAGTTCAAACGTTTGTGCTTCGTAAGAATTTTTTATAGTTTAAAAAGATGTCTTTATGGCTGCATTTATTTAATCAAAAATATAGTCATTTACATAAACTATTTAAAATTATTTTTTATTTTAGAATTTATTATTGTAAAAAATGCAATTTATTTCCTGCAAAGCTGAATTTTCAATTCAATTCAAGTTTATTTATATATCGCTTTTTACGGTACAAATCATTGCAAAGCAACTTTACAGAAAATTTAATTTCTACTATATTTAGTAGTAAATACTTAATATCCTGAATTTTCAGCAAGCATTACTCCAGTCTTCAGTGTCACATATCATTTTAATATGCTGATTTGGTGCTCAAAAAAACAGCTCTTATTATCAAGGTTTAAAACTGCTGCTTAATATTTTTGTGGAAAGTGTGATACATGTTTTGAAATAGAATACAAATCTTTTGTAACATTGTAAAAAAAAACAGCCACAGTAATCCATATCTGTAAAATGACATTTGAGCAATAACATTTTACCTGAAAAACACAAGGTTATAATGACTTAAAGTGCAAACAATGATTTACACAGGCAGCAGAGACACACAAAAAACCCAAATGCAGATAAAAACATGCATACGTTACAGCAATGTCAAATATCCCTATGTTTTAATGCTGCTCAATGGATCGTCCCATTTTCCTTTTTAAAAAAAGAGCTATTACACTGAGAAAGATTTGCTTTCATTTATTAAACTACACGATTGGTAAAAGTCATACCTGATCTCAGTAGCAGTGCACGAATGGAGAGGAGAAAAGCAAATCGAAAGGACTCATCAATACAGAAAATCACTGAGGAGCACAGCTCTATGGGACACGGGACAAAAACTGAACATGTTAGAGAATTAATCTGTAACCCTCTCCCAGTTAATCAGCCCTCATACACAGACACACCCAATCATGCAAACACATCCACAAAGTGTGAGTCAATGCTATGGACTGGTGACAAGGTCGATAAGTAGATAACTGGGACTCAGGCAAATGGACCATTGAGAGCTGTGTTAAGAGATATTACTGACTCACTGTGCACTCCCATGTCCACATCTGTTCATTTTGCCAGACTATCCACTCCGCAAAGGGTATCCCTACATAAATCCTAACCTTTTAAATAGGTTGTGTCAGAATGCTGGAAAAAGGTGAGTCGTACACTAACCTTCATTAAGTCTTTTTTTTTTTTTTTTTTGAGTTGGCCATATTCAATAAATTTAAAACATGGATATTTTAAGAAAATATTTAGCATCACATTCTTAGTCAACTAATGTTGGCTACAAAAGTCTCATAATTGGCAATACCCATCCAATTGTTCTTCTTTTATTTGTATTTTTTTGCTCTGACATCTCTCCGTGACCTGTGTGGGATACACAGTTTTGCTGCCTCAAGCTATTTTTTCCTTTTTTGTTTCATGGACACAAATGACAGGATAATGTCAGGATATGTGCTTTGACATATATTGACTACTAAGAAAAAACAATTTATAGCAGATGCTGAACTGAGTGCACAAACTCAATGCTCAGTGTCCATCAAAGCGCACATACACACACGCACGCACACACACACACAAAATCAATAACAAATACAGACTCAAGATAACCTGTGTTACTCACAATTATTTGGTTGATGATCTCATCTTCGGGGATTCAGGCTTTGTGATTCCTGCTGACCCAGACTAATCTTGTTAATAATAAAGAATTACCTACATAAAGAAGACCTTTGGGCTGTAGAAAGCTTGTTGATTAACACCTATTTGGACCCTTTAAATCATTAAATTAAACATAATTTGGAAACAAAATCTCAGAAGACTGCAGGAAAAAAAAAAGCCATACATAAACTGTTCTTCTACGCATATGGTTTGATTACAACTTCAATTATTTGGGCACTGTAATCAGACAAATGTGTTAATTCTACTGCATCAAACTAAGTGACATCTTGAGTTCTCAGATCTAACACCACTTTTATGAACCATTTTTGCATAAATTACTTTAATAATGGACATGAAATAAACTGCCCTCCAGTGCACACAGATGTCCAGGCAGAGAAACAACAGATGTAGCACAACACACTCATCCTGGATATTACATATTCCACAAAGAAAATTTAGAAAGTGTGCAAATATAATTTTTATCTTAATACATTTCTGTATTCAACTTTTTATCTTACAACATAACATAATGTATTGCTTAGTGACAGAAAACTGGGTGTTTTCTCTAGTGCTAAGTATACTAGACATACATTTACATGTACTTAATAAAATACCTTTGTACTTTTATTATACTAAACTGGTATACTTCAAGTCTGCTCATTTGGAACAACTAATTTTGTGCTTAATGCACTTTAATTGTGTGGCTGAAGTCCACTGAAGTATATTTGATAGTGCTAAAGATAGTGCTAAATACTTTAGCTACATTTTAAATATCTTGCATTTAAACTCTGATATTATTTAAAAAAATCATACAATCCTCGTCATTAGTGACATTAAAACACATTTCAGGCTTAATAAAAAAAAATGTACTTTGTGCACATGTAGAACTCCAAATAAAGTTTAATTATATGTCAGTATAAATGTATTTTAAATACTTTTTTATTAGGGTTGGCTTCTCTTCTTTTTTCAAAGAAAAAAAAATACAAATTTGATGAACTGACAAATTGTGTCAAAATCTGAAATAAATGGATATTAACGTCTTATTTAAACTGTTGTATAAACACACACACACAAAAAATTTCAGTACTCTTGATTTTGCTGATATACAGTAGCCTGTGAGATATTGCATTAATATAACTCTTAATGTCACTCTTTCATCATCCACACAAGGTCCTCACTGACAATCCATCAGGGACACATTCCATTAACTGCCAGCAGAACCTCACTCATCATTCAACAGACAGCTTTCAATCATCTGTGCAAACAGAAACTTTCCAGAAGAAACGACATGTTGATGCATATGAAAAGCCATTTTCTTTGAGTGGACAGAATCCACTTCACTTATGCATTGCATTTGTGTGACTAATCAGGGATACTCAATGATATTCATTGGCGAGATTGAATTCATTCTGCCGTCCAGAGCAAGGCAGTCCCAGTCTGATTCGTTCGGTGATAACACCATATGGTTTTTTTTTGTCAGAAGAAGATGAGATGAGGTGAGTAGGTGTGCATTACCTCAGGGATAACGGCAAGGCAAGGCGCAGTGCATAGCTATTACACTTCTAGTAAACTTAAGAAGAATGAATGCCAGCAAACCAAAGAATGAAATGTAAAATGAAAACATTAACAATTTGGATGTCGTTTGTACCAACTTATAATTTCCGCATTGATGGATTCCAATATTTAGACCTCAAGATTAAAGTTTCTATAACACCTTACAGTTGTACAGGTCATGCAAAAACAACAAAATTGGCTAGTCCACAGAGAATTGGAGGGCACAGGTGCTAGAAAACCAACATTGTAATTTCAAACCTATTTTCTATCATTTACGGTTCAAATTGTACCCTTATTATCTTATTAGGTTCATTTAAGTCTGATATTTACCCTCTTTTTTGCACATTGCATTTTGCTCTTGCATGTATTAAAAATTCTGGGTACAGAATGATTGATGATAAAAAATGGGCTTATTTATTTATTCATTATTTTTTAGGAACAATACAAACAACCGAACGCCCTGCAGCTTCTTAATGTGTTCTCTTGACGTTTAAGGTGTTTATTTCAAAGATGCTAGTCTCAGGTCAACCTTGATACGCTTTCATCCAGATTTAACCAAACCTCCAAATCCCTGTTGTAGAGAAATCACTTTTCTTCTCACAGTCCCCACGAGATAGATGCACTGAACTCATTATTTAGATAAGAGAGACAGCATTTTAAGCTGCAGCCGAAATGAGCCATATTCCCCCTCTATTAGACACAAACAAACAGCTCTGGCCTTTTAATGTAGTATTACTCTTTCAGAGAAGCAGCATAATAATTACTATGTGAAAAAGTTGATACTTGACTCATTAACTGTCCACCAATCAGCATAATTGCATAAAATTAAATTAAATTTGAACAACATCAAAACCTTAGGGAGGGGATAAAACAATATTTTTCTCTATACTGCGATCATACAGGTACCTGATCTTTTCGCCCTTGCTGGCTCATGGCATTGCCTCACTATAAAAGCAATAGTTCACCCAGAAATGAAAAATTGCTAAAAGTACACTCCCCATCAGGTCATCCAAGATGTAGATGATCTAGTTTTTTTTAGCTGAAGGAGTTTGGAGAAATTTGAAGATTTTTTTTTTGTGTGTGTGTAAACTTTTCCTTCACGAGTAAATCAGTAAATAACCAGGTACTCTAGCTTCTTCTCAAGAACTTCCATGCTGGGATTTTTTTCTGGATGCTAGACGAAAAAAAAAAAAATACATCTACTGAAGCACTGACAATTCATCTGCAGTGCATCACGTGATCTCCTAGCCGCATCCTCTTTTGATGCACTCATGCATCTGACAAAACCAAGAACCCATCCTTGTGCCTCCCTCAAGCAAGCAATTGCTAATTACTGTTATTAATGCTGTTATTATTATCATAATTACGCCAGTGTGGATGCATTTTGTTCCCGGCTTCAGTACAAGAATAGTTATTTTCAGTGCTGCAGTTCATTTCCTCCCATTGAGACACCGGCTATAATTATTCCACATGCAACTTCTTGATGGCCATCACCATGAGGAGGAAAGTGGCGTGAGCAGTGAGGAAATAATGGGAGAGAGGAGGAAGATAGATTGCTCTGCACAGGAATTAATGTGAATGATGTGTTATGATGATACTCAGAAAGCAGCATCAATTAGACTCGTTTTAATATGCCAAGTTGCTATCAGAGTCCTTAAATGCAATTTGAGTTCTTTGGGAAGATACATTAGCCTTATAGAGTCATCTATACAATTGCCAAAACCACTGGGACCTCATTATGCAACATTCACTTTCAAGAACATCTTAAAAAGTGTGATTATGCACTAAAATGGCTCATGCATTCAAAAGTTCAGGTGGACATTTTCTAAGAAATCCACAAGCCCAGCTCTTTAGAGGTTTTCACAGCTCCACTTCTCACTCCACTAAAAGGCTTGAGAGACTTCGGGGCTTTATTCAACAATGCAGAATAAACCCGCGAGACATACTTAAAAGATTAATTCAAGCTAATTTTATTGAAAGTCACATTAATGTTACTACAAAACCAGAGCTACATTAGCTGGAGCACAGCATTCCATCTTTAGCAACATCCTGAAAAGGTCTATAATCAAAGAGGTGCGATTGTGAGGTATTTCAAAATTACTACTGGCAACTAAAAGGCGGGTTTTATACATTAATGGCAGACAGTTGTTAATTATGACAACATTCATGCTAAAAGTTTTTTTTTTTTTCTCAATCTTCCCGAACAGTAATAAAGATGAAACTTAAACTACACATTTAAAAAAGAGGTTTTCAACAGCTAAAAGTTCATTATGAACATAACTTAAAAGACAAATGAAACTTCAAGTAGTGGTCAAGGCCAGGTCTCCGTTATTTAAAAAAAATTCTACCTGCAAATGAATGTGGCTATTGTAGAATAGCCTGAGGTACTCAGGGGAAAAGCTTTTGTTGTACTTAAGGCAACACTTTAATAAATAATTTCACTGGTACTTATTACCGTTAAGAAAGAATGTTAGCATTACACAAACCTCATGCTTTTTAAAAGAGAAAGCAGATCCATAAAAATACCAAATGTTCCTTTCTACTTGGAAATTTAGGCTCATGATAATAGTGTAATGTAAAAACAATTAAAATGTGCATATAAAAGTTTTTAGAAACAATGCATCTACTAGAGATGAACGTCCAGCTTCATCTGCCAGTCACAACATTGATAATCTTTGACAAATTCAAAAGCTAGCCATTTCCCTGAAGTCTTTGTAATATACTCCTAAATTAAAAACATTTTTAAAAAGAAATTGATTGCCAACAGTAAGAGTCCTCTCCATGAAACCTTATGAACTATTATAAAATATATAACAAAATGACTAATAAAACAAACTTGCTTGATCCCATAAGTCACAGAATGAACTAAAATGGTGAAAAACAATGGAATGTGCAGGTGGAGATCTCCTACCTTGATTCCATCTGTTATCAAACATTTTATACAAACCTCTACTTTTTTCATGCCTAAAAACATTTAGTGCAACTAACTCACTTTATCTTAACACACAGTGTGAACTTTTTATATACAAATAACAATTAAATAAATAAATAAAAAATAAGATGCAGCCTCTTTTTCTTTGTGGTTCTTAAGCTCGATTGTCCACTTCATCCATTCCCATACCTGATTGTGCTATTTGGCTCTTCAGGTGTGAATGCTTAAAGGATATTTTGGGCTGTTCTTGTTCCAGGTCAAAACGGATGGGGTCTGAAGCCCAGCTGTCAGGTTCTGCTACAGGAACAGGCAGGTAGCCTCCGTCACGAGGTAGACACATACACCATCCAGCACCCGAGAGGTCCAGTTCTCTGTACTTGAAACCGGCACGTTTCAGGATCTTAAAGTCCACCATGTCTTCAGATTCACTCATCTCCACCAAAAGATTCCAGAAGATACAGCTCAGGAGAATACCAAGGAGCTAAAAGAAACATTAACACATGTGAAGTGTCAAGATATGTTTTTTGGAGATGATGTGCAAAAAAGTCACCAAATAAATAAATACACTGCCATTCAAACGTTTGGGGCAAGTTTTTTTTTTTTTTTTAAGAAATTAATACTTTTATTTGATAAGGACACATTAAATTGATGCAAAGTACAAGTTTCACAAGATTTATATTTCAAATGAATGCTGTTCTTCTGAACTTCCTTTACATTAAAAAATCCTAACAAAAAAAGTTATGACAACTTGTGAGAACCGTACAGTACCAGTACATTTTTTTTTAAAATCAAAGCACATAAGACATAGTGTGCATGTACAGTATATGTGCTCACCAATTTTTATTTTTTGAATCAGAAGGGTAACATCAATTATTTTAAGTTTTATTCTAATATATTCATAAATATTCACAGAATTCTAATCTAAACTATTTTCAAAGCAGAGTCACAGATACAAATCTATAGTTTTCACTTGTCACTTATAAAGACAAATCCTTGATTTACGTAAAGCATATGATAAAATATACAGTAATACTGTGCATAAACAGAAGCAGATCATTAATCCAACCATACTTTGATTTACTAGACTGGGTCTTTGTCACACCCTCCATCATATTTGTGCAAGAGGACTGTTCCTCTGCTCTAATTAGAGGATTAATGCATTAATGGAGGAATGTGCCGGCATGGCCATGTGGCTGTATTTAATGTGACCTCTTCCCTTAACTCAGCAGACAGAAAAAGAAAGAGACAGATGAGCAGGCTAGTTATTTTGTAAAAAGATTCCAAAGACTGGGCAGCAGCTTCTCCGAGAGTCATTCGCCCCTCATTGGGCATTTGCATCTGGTCAGTGCAGATGTCCATTTTCTATAATTTATTGTTTGCCAGAGGATTCTCTAATGAGGGAAGAGTCAAACAGAATAGGTAGTAGGCAATCAAAATGGAAATGTGGAATGCCAGGGGAGCAGAGGGAAAAGTACACGATGAAGAGATACATATATTTCAGGGTAGGATGATATAAATAATAAACAGTAAACACAAGAAGGAAAAGAGGATCATAAAACCTGTGGTAGTCCAACCGCACAGCAAATTCCAATAGTAGCTCCAATATTGTCCCCCATCCACAGGTTCACAGCATGAATACAGCCACGCACATGAATTATGCCATCTAAAGTTTCACGCTGTAATACAGAAGAGAGAAAGAAATAAAATTCGGTATAGGTAGCAGGTAATGCTCAGATTTTATGACGTAAACAAGGTTCAAATATCACAACTAGAGTCCATCGTAATGGCATAATAGATGTGGTGCTTGTAATGGCTCTGATGTTATTTGCTTGGTTCTTATCTATGGAACAAACAACTGAATGGTGCCACCATTACAGATGATTGCACTTGAAATGGCTATTGGAGGTTTTTGTTTTCCTGTCACAGCTTCTCCTTTAAAGATAATCTCAAGTGTCAAGGTCTGCCAAATGATTCTCTCCAAGCGCATGGCTGGGCATGAGAGCCAGTATTATGTAAAATGACACAAGTCATTTAACATTAGTCAGTGATGGCTGGTTGCAGGCCATTGTGAGAATGTGGACTTCAGAGAGCTCCATTTTACCTGCTGGTTGAGAGTTTTGTAACCGCAGAGTGTGTTCACAACTTCTCCGACCTGAAAGAAATAAACACACACGACTCACTAGTAAAACTAGTTTTGGAAACTTTTCAAGTGTCATTTGGTCAGTGTGATGCTGTTGCTTCAGAAAAGTGTTGGCTAACTGTAACTTGTGTTCTGATGACCTTTGACCCTTAAAATAAATTTCATATTTCAGAATTCCATATGTAATTCCAGCACACACTTATAAGCATGTTGCTGTAAATAGACTGTAAACCTGCCTGCTCCCAAAAGCCTGGTCCAATTCTTCTAATACATTTAATACCATGTGACATTCTACCACAGCTTTCCAAAACAAAAACGGATGCCCTGTTATGAGATGATGTGAATTGAAATAGATGGAGAATGCATTCAGTAGTTGGAGTAAAGGGTGAAGAAAATTATTTTTTTGGTACCCAAATGGATGATACAATAGAAAGTTTCCCAGAATTTTAAAGGGACAGCTCACCCAAAAACTGAAAATTCTCTCATTAATTCATAATTACTCACCCTCATGCCATTCCAAACCTATAAGGCCTTCATTCATCTTTTTAACACAAATTAAGATACTTTTGATGAAATTCGAGAGCCTTCTGAGCCTGCATAGACAACAACATGACTGAGATGTTCAAGACCCAGAAAGGTAGTAAAGACATTATTAAATTAGTCCACGTATAGTCCTGCATATCGACTGTAATTTTATGAAGCTTTCGGATTTCATCTTAATCCGTGTTCCAAAGATGGACATAGGTCTTTCGGGTTTGGAATGACATGGGGGTGAGCAATTAATGACAGACTTTTCATTTTTGAGTGAACTATGAGTCCTTATGCTTTCAGAACCCAATTCAAGCATAGTACACCCTTCTAACACATTTTACTTTGTTTGCAGGAAGATTTTCTCTCAAAACCTGGTTAGAAAAATGCTACAAATTCAGCAGATTACTGAATGTCTGCCCCTATCGTGTGCCATTTTTGGAATTTTGTACTTTTAGGATTGCAGATGATAAGCAAACAACTGAAGTCAAATATCTGGCAGACTTTGATTCTTAGCCTGAAAAGCCCTGTGCTCTCTCACTGCAGTGAGCTGTCATACCAAAAGGAGAACTGTGCATTAGTGCCCAATCAACATTTATTAACTCAGAGAGAGAGAGAGAGAGAGATGCTCATGAACAGTAAAGCAGACTCTATGCTGTGCAGGGCAGGTAAATTAAATTCTCTGTCATGACGCACTATCCACTGACTCATGGGGAACAGCATTTACTAGAAAGTGCTCTAAACCCACCAGAAAAAAGCTCAGAATTCAGCTCCCTGTACTCAAAGACCTGTGGGTCAGACTGCTTTCATTGCAAACAGAAAAAAAGCACATTCTTTTTTTACCTAGAAATGATTACTGATGAATTCATGAAAAATGGCCTGTGATGCAGGTTTTTCTCATCAGACTACCATGTACAGGGCGACGTATGCGCTGATTAATGTATCATGACTGGGAGAAGTGCACGGAATGACTAACACTTTGACGGATGCAGCAGGTGTAGGGAACACCGCAGGCCAAAGGACTCGTGCCATTGCAGAAGTGGTACTGGTTTACTTCCCAATCCTTGTACTCATCTCCTCCACAACAAGAAAACTGAAAAGACAAAGCGAGATTGTGAAAAAAAAAAAGATTAAAAAAAGGGAATTTTCATTTTAATATAAGTGATACTTTCTTATTAACATGAATAATAATAATAATAATACAAATAATAAATATGACTATGCAGTATTTTTTATATAATAAAAATTATCACAAAATATTGAAAATATAAATATATTATATTACTACCATTCCAAAGGTTGGGGTCAGTAAGAATTTGTTTTGTCTTATGCTCACCAAGGCTGCATTTGTTTAAAAAATACAGTAAAATCAGTAATATTGTGAAATATGATTACAATTTAAAATAACTAAATTTCCATTTAAATACACACACACACACACACACACACACACATATATATATATAAACTCTTTAGCAATTATGTGCCTGTGTTATGAAAAAAAACTGCCATTTTTGTGCATGAATGAAACTGCAATTGACAAAATATATTTTACTGCCTGAAAGATGGAAATTATTTATGGCAGTTGTGACATAGACCACATTAGCATGGGTGTATAATTCACTTAGATTCCAGTAATAAAGTTGGTTAGCTACCTTCTCTTGCACGTAGTCCAATATGTTTTTGAAGTCCAGGTCATCATAGTAGTGCTTGATTCCTTCTCGTATACTGTTCTGAAACAATTTGATTGTCTAAAGACAAAGAAAACTTTAACTCATTAACAGCAGACTATACAACTCAACAGTGCCTCTGCCTTCAATGTTTCTTTACGTCTTACCGTCTTTTCAAAGATCAGGGCAACGATGAGGGCAAGAGCCTGGAGAGCCAGCAGAACACACAGCACACACAGGAACTGCACAAAGAGTTTAGAGTCACAGCACAAAATAATCCACCAGTAACATGGTAGAAGAGGATCTTTCCTGAATAAACACACATGCATACACACCCACACACACACATATGACCAGACAAGCAACACTCACCATGTGCAGCAGAGTCTTGTTATCCCTGAGGGATCCCACCATACCCATCACAGACACAATGAACATGACGAGACCCAGCAGTATGAGGACCACAGCAGGAGCTAAAAACACACCTTCCAGGGTCCGATTCTTCTGCCTCTCCACTTCTGCATACACTCCGATACAAAGCACGCACAGACCGAGCAACTAAGGGCACAGGGGCAGCAGGTCTGGTAAAACATCTCTACAAGTCACATCAGCTTACATCATTTCATAACATTATGTTTAAGTGATTAAATCAGAAATGCAGCAAAGATATAAAGTTGAAATCAATGTTTCAATGCACAGCCAATTCATGCAGAACAGTCATCCAATGTAAAATCAAACAATGAATCATTTGTGTTCCTCACATTAATCCCTATAAGACGACAGACATAATTCTTAGTGCTGAGCTAAAACGCACAACTAATGTAAATGAAGTGATGCAGATCATAAAGAAGATTGATGCAGCGTCTTAATATCAATTTGTGTCCTAACAAAAGACTATATTAGCACACAGCATACTAATTGAAACCACTTCATTCTCAATTTTCTTCCCTGACTGTTCTTCCTGGAAGGTTAATGTAATAAATCTTGTTAGATGATTAACTTTGTCATCTGTCAATTTCAGATTCCAGACATCTTCATTTATTTTCTGTTCACTGATAAATGGCAGTGTTTTAGTGAAGTGTAAAGACGACGAGTCAATCTTAAAGGGATAGTTTACCCAAAAATGAAAATCCCAGCACAAAAGATGATAGAGATGTAACGATTCACTCAACTCAAGATGCGATACAATTCATGATACGATTTTCTCATTATTTTATTTTATTTTTTTAAAATCTTTTTATGAAATGAGATTTCAGACAAATTCTAAATGAAAAGGTGTCCTTTTATTATCGCTTGGACATAATGTTACACATTTCTTTGTGAAATTTAAATGTGTTAAATAACAAAACTATACTGAAATTTTAAAACAAACCCCAAACTAGATAAATAAATAACACAAATAAAAGAAACACCTTTATATAAAAAACTAAGACTTTGTCTGTGCTCTTTTCATTTAAAATTAGAAGCAACCACTGCAGTTTAACCAAACAAAGATGCTGCATTTATGCAGTACAAGCAGTTTTTATTTAAATTAGAACACATAATTTCAAAATATGAAGCAAAAGAAGAATGGTATGACTTTAGTTTTGTGGAACTATACTACATAAAACATTTGCACAAAACACAAACAGCAGATGGGCTAAATCAAAATGCAAATTCACTCTCTTACAGCAGGTGGCACTTATGCAACAGCAGCCATGTAGCATTTCCTTGGCTACCGCTGTAAACACAGCATGACCACTACTTTACTCCTACCACCAACTGCATCACCATTTGTTTAACATCTCAAACGAATTGAATTGTCTCATATTTGTATCGATTTTCAACCGGCTTGGGGTGTATTGTTTCATCCCTAGATTTTGAAGAATGGTGGTGACCAAACGGTTTCAGTTACTATTGACTTCGAATGTTTTTTTGGTTTCCAACACCCTTCAAAATGTCTTCTTCGTAGTCATACAAGTTTGGAATGACATGAGGGTGAGAAAGTTTTTATTTTTGAGTAGACTGTTCCTTTAAGAGTAAAGAAGGGTAAGAGAAAAGATGATTTGAAGAGTATCCTGAGAGACTTTTCTGCTTGTATCATCATGTTCCAAAAACCCTAATAGTCAAGATACTCCCATAAGGCATAAGACTTATTGCATTTCCTATGAGAAAACAGAACACTAGTGAGTCAAGCAGAACACTGTTTCTTGTTGAAATTAAATAAATTTTAATAGTTGGTGGTTTTTAAGAAAAAGATCACTGTTAAAAAATAAAATACATTAATAAAACTAGTTTAATTAGATATTCTTTTTTAAATGCCGCCCAAAAATTGGGTGTGTGGGGTCCTCTCTCTTTAAAAGCACTGTCCATGTAAGAGTATATCTGAATGTGTTATTGTGCACATGCAATTACTTTCAATTAAACGTTTGCCATAATCTATCACTACCCCTTTACATTAACATATGATTATATGATTATTAATATAGGCAGAATACAATAAATATTCAGTGTTGGCCAATTAATGTCCAATATTTTCTTGAGATATATATATATATAAAGGTGATGAAGAAAAAAATAGACCATATCATTTCAATATTATAGTCTCCAACTATTTTCAGGAAGCATATAAAAACAAATCAGTGTAAATTCAGAATCTCTTAACTATCATCAGTACCATGTGAGTGTGACAGTTACAGAAACAACAACGTCAATCTCTCAGAGACGCGTCTATTGCTTTACTGAGACACAAAGCTCATCTGTGAAATTTTAAAGCGAAAACTAGCACGTAATCTCTAAACGATCCTGTAAATGCGGTCAAAGTTACCATTATATTTATTAACACCCCCTATACGTTCAACACAAACACAAGAGCGTATTCATTCAGGGCGAGTGTGTGTGTGTGTGTGTTTATGTGAGGGAGAAACAAAGCAACGCTAGGACAGCTTTCATTTAAAACGAACACTTACCGAGAACAGCATTGAATAGACATTTAGAGAGAATTTTACAAAATAATAGAAGTGAATTGTTTTTCTCCATTCTTCGTAAGACGGCATGGTGACCGCATTAATTCGTTTCAGTTAGTCTGAGATTTTCATGTAACGTGTTCAGATGTTAGCCGTTGCCGCTAAAATTCAATGAGCCTTTGTTCTAAGATAGACGGCAGTCTGTTTTAAAAAGCCTAAGACCCGTATGAATGCATAATGAGTACTTCCATCAAATGTTCAGCTTCGCTGTCAACTCCAATAAATTGTTTTGAAAAGCACATCAGCAGCTGAAAGGTGTATTCTCATCACAATAACAACTTCCGTCCCGCCGATCAACGGTCTGGACAAACCTTTTAAAGGGCCAGCACATATAAAATGACACCGATAGATAGATAGATAGATAGATAGATAGATAGATAGATAGATAGATAGATAGATAGATAGATAGATAGATAGATAGATAGATAGATAGATAGATAGATAGATAGATAGATAGATAGATAGATAGATAGATAGATAGATAGATTTTGTTATCATTCAAATTATTACAATAGGGTATTATTAATAACATTAGCCTAGTAACAGTTAACTACTTTAGTTAACATAAACTAAGAATGATCGGTACTTCTACAGCATTTATTAATCTTAGTTCATGTTAATTTCAGCATTAATTAATGCATTATTCAAATTAAAATATGTGCTTGTTAACATTAGTTAGGCTAATGCACTGTGAATTAACAACAACAAAAAACGAATATGAAAGAATGTATTTTCGTTAACCAACATTAACAAAGATTAATAAATACTGTATAGGCTAAATGTATTGTTCATTGTTCGTTTATGTTAGTTAATACATTAATGAATGACACCTTATTGTTAAGTGTTACCATTATGTTTATCTGGCTAAGCTCCTTATAACTATAGGCTATTTATGGATTATTAAATAATGTTTATGCTTTAATCGATTAATAAAATGGTATACTTCCTTTGACACTCTCTTATCTCTAACAACAAATAGACTGAAAAAACATATGCAAATATGCTTCAGTGCAATTTTGATTACATATTTTTCATAAAGACTTTGACATAAAAAGCTTCCATCAATCATGCAATGTTTTGATACATCCTTTGACTTAATATGCCCATGGTAGCCAGTTGATGATCTGTTTTATAAAAGGAGACAAGTCTGTCTAGCTTGAATAACTCAAGCCTCTTAAATTGAATAACTCGCTGGCAGCCATATCACCCTGGAGCCCAAGACCGGTTTCCCACTGAAGCTAAGCAGGGCTGACCCTGGTCAGTACCTGGATGGGAGACCTCCTGAGAAAACTAGGTTGCTGCTGGAAGAGGTGCTAGTGAGGCCAGCAGGGGGTGCTCACCCTGTGGTCTGTGTGGGTCCTAGCGCCCCAGTGTAGTGATGGGGACACTACACTGTCAACAAGCACCGTCCTTCGGATGAGGTGTTAAACCGAGGTCCTGACTCTCTGTGGTCATTAAAAAATCCCAGGAAGTCTTTCGAAAAGAGTAGTGGTGTGACCTCGGCATCCTGGCTAAATTCGCCCATTGGCCTCTGACCATCATGGCCTACTAACAATCCCCATATCTGCTGATTGGCTTCATCACTCTGTCTCCTCTCCACCAGTAAGCTGGTGTGTGGTGGGTGTTCTGGTGCACTATGGCAGCCGTCGCATCATCCAGGTGGATGCTGCACACTGGTGGTGGATGAGGAGATACCCCCTGACTATGTAAGTGCTTTGAGTGCCCAGAAAAGTGCTATATAAATGTAATGAATTATTATTATTAAATATGTCCTGGAAAGAAAATATCCCTGTATGATGTGTCACAAAGCTTTAATCCTCAGAACAGAAGTACTTGTTGTTCACTTCTAATGCCATTATATCTGTGGTTCACGGAAAATCCTAATTTTTCAATTCACATACACAGCATGCTCACAGACATTGATTATCTCTCAGGTAGCTTGTGGTTGCAATTATATTTGACAAAAGTCTTCACAGTCCTGCCTAAACTCTCAGCCTTCCACTGCAGGGCAAACAATCTATTTAAAATACATTTAGAGTATTAGTCTCTGCCATGTCATTGACATGTTTATTGGCGCATGGCTGAGTGAGTTCTATTACTGCACTCTTATTAAGTGTGTAATATTCAGTGTTGTGGATTTTTTATTGTAAAGGTAGTAACAGGTGCAATATGGCATACATTTGCACCATGAAGGATACAATCAATATTTTAATGGATAATTGAATGGTACATATTGACATATGTTATTTACACCTCTTCTGTTTCAATGATTGATAATGAAATGATCAGAAAGAACAACTTACACAAATGAAAAAAACTTCAGCAATGCTTGTCATGAACCACTGAAAAATAGAAAAGTATTTAACTCTACACCTTGGTCAGGTTATACAGTGTATTGAATTTTATATATATATATATATATATATATATATATATATATATATATATATATATATATACACTCACCTAAAGGATTATTAGGATACTAATGCTGTGTTTGATCCCCTTTTGCCTTCAGAACTACCTTAACTCTACGTGGTTTTGATTCAACAAGGTGCTGAAAGCAAATGTTGGCCCATATTCTATTGATAGAATAGCATCTTGCAGTTGATGGAGATTTGTGGGATGCACATCCAGGGCACGAAGCTCCAGTTCCACCACATCCCAAAGATGCTCTATTGGGTTGAGATCTGGTGACTGTGGGGGCCATTTTAGTATAGTGAACTCATTGTCATGTTCAAGAAACCAATTTGAAATGATTTGAGCTTTGTGACATTGTGCATTTTCCTGCTGGAAGTAGCCATCAGAGGATGGGTACATGGTGGTCATAAAGGGATGGACATGGTCAGAAACAATGCTCAGGTAGGCCGTGGCATTTAAACGATGCCCAATTAGCACTAAGGGGCCTAAAGTGTGCCAAGAAAACATCCCCCACACCATTACACCACCACCAGCCTGCACAGTGGTAACAAGGCATGATGGATCCATGTTCTCATTCTCTTTACGCCAAATTCTGACTCTACCATCTGAATGTCTCAACAGAAACCGAGACTCATCAGACCAGGAAACATTTTTCCAGTCTTCAACTGTCGAATTTTGATGAGCTCATGCAAATTGTAGCCTCTTTTTCCTATTTGTAGTGGAGATGAGTGGTCTTCTGCTGTTGTAGCCCATCCGCCTCAAGGTTGTGCGTGTTTTGGCTTCACAAATGCTTTGCTGCATACGTCGGTTGTAACGAGTGGTTATTTCAGTCAAAGTTGCTCTTCTATCAGCTTGAATCAGTCGGCCCATTCTCCTGTGACCTCTAGCATCAACACGGCATTTTCGCTCACAGGACTGCCACATACTGGATGTTTTTCCCATTCTTTGTAAACCCTAGAAATGGTTGTGCGTGAAAATCCCAGTAACTGAGCAGATTGTGAAATACTCAGACCGGCCCATCTGGCACCAACAACCGTGTCACGCTCAAAATTGCTTAAATCACCTTTCTTTCCCATTCTGACATTCAGTTTGGAGTTCAGGAGATTGTCTTGACCAGGACCACAGCCCTAAATGCATTGAAGCAACTGCCATGTGATTGGTTGATTAGATAATTACATTAATGAGAAATTGAACAGGTGTTCCTTATAATCTTTTAGGTGAGTGTATATATACAGTACAAGACAAAAGTTTGGACACACCTTCTCATTCAAAGAGTTTTCTTTATTTTCATGACTATGAAAATTGTAGAGTCACACTGAAGTTATCAAGGGCTATTTGACCAAGAAGGAGAGTGATGGGGTGCTGCACCAGATGACCTGGCCTCCACAGTCACCGGACCTGAACCCAATCGAAATTGTTTAGGGGGGAGCTGGACCGCAGACAGAAGGCAAAAGGGCCAACAAGTGCTAAGCATCTCTCGGGGAACTCCTTCAAGACTGTTGGAAGACCATTTCAGGTGACTACCTCTTGAAGCTCATCAAGAGAATGCCAAGAGTGTGCAAAGCAGTAATCAAAGCAAAAGGTGGCTACTTTGAAGAACCTAGAATATGTCATATTTTCAGTTGTTTCACACTTTTTTGTTATGTATATAATTCCATATATAATTCCACATGTGTTAATTCATAGTTTTGATGCCTTCAGTGTGAATCTACAATTTTCATAGTCATGTAAATAAAGAAAACTCTTTGAATGAGGTGTGTCCAAACTTTTGGTCTGTACTGTATATATATATATATTGTTGTTGTTGTTGTTGTTGGTGTTGTTGTTGTCTAAAAGGCTTTTTATCAGCTATACAATCAATATATTTGCTGTGCAACAAAGCTGCAATTCCACATTCTATTAAATTAAGTTCACTCTTGCAACACTGGATAGATGAACAATAATTTTTTTCTTAATTTTTATTTGAAGTATTGAATTGATTTGTACATGTCTAGATGTAGAGACACTGAGTTTATTATTTTTAAGATATATAAAGGTCCTGCAGCATTAGACTGTAGCTCTTCTAATTCACTATTTTTCTCTCAAGGTACATTAAATGTGACCCTTGTGGATGGCAGTTGGTGTGTGAAATTAAATTTCTGATTTCTTTCTTGTCAACAACCAGTGGTCAGCCAAACCTTGATTTGTTCAGCAGAGCTCCTTGCCAGAGAATATTATGTTGCTATGATCAAAAGGTAGAGTACAGGACAGACAAAAGATGAAAGTATTAAAAGGATTGGCAAATATTTTCAGCATTGCATTCAATCTTTTGGGTGATCCAATTTCCCCAAGATAATCTTACCCGGTTTAATAAAAGAAAATACAATCCACAAAACTACAATAATGAAAATATTAAAAAAATTAATAAAACAAACAAATAAATAAAATAATTAAGGAAATGAAAATATGCCCATATAGGTGAAATTAGATGTCGTCAACCCAGATGTTGTCATGATACATGGTAAATTAACACTGATGAGTTGTCACAGCACATTACAATTACATGCTTCTCTAAGTCCCACAGAGTTTCTTGGGGAAATATACAATTCATGTAATGCATTTGATGCTCTTTCCAACCCTCCTAAACCCACTGAACTGATTATCATAAAAGAGGTCCACAACAACATCATTTGCATGCCTGCAGAGTCCTTTTGTTGAGTTTTTCACACAAGAAGAAAACAAACTAACTCTAATGGAGAAAAGAAGATAGCACTATAAATCTTTTCTCTATTATGTGATTATCTAAAAAAGGTGTTAATTTTAATCATCACAGAGCTACAGAAACAAGTCGATTCAAATGCAGAAAGAATCAAGGCAATTAACAACACCTCACAGCAGAAACAGAATATGTTAAAAAAATATCCCAAATGTAACCCACAACCCCCCCCCCCCCCCCCCCACACACACACACAACAAAAACGTAAATGCTTACAGCAATGCAGTGTTGGTTGAAGGAGTGATTCACTAAAATGCTGAAAAATTGCTCGGTAAAGGGCAGTTCCCTGGGCTTACTCTGAATCATAGCATCAAAACATCCCTTGTTACATGGACACATACACTTGAACAATGTGTGCATTCTGTATGCTGAATGATGACAGGAAAATTATGCCCAAAAGAATGAGAACACCCTGTACAATGCAAGCAATGTCCATAATTTGAAAGGCCTCCACAAATCCTTATCCCAGAACCCCATGAAAAACCTTTAGGATAAAATGGAACAGCATGTCAGGCTGCATGGTCCTGCATCTTGTTGAACATATAAAACATGCCCCCCCAAGAATAAATAAATAATCCCTTCCTTTGCAGCCATAACAGCTTACACTCTTCTGGGAAGGCTTGCCACTAAATGTTGGAACATGGATTTAGGGATGTGTGCCCATTCAGAGCATCAGTGAGGTACACCACTGACGCTGGGCAAATGTTGGATTGCAGTTAGTGTTCCAACTGATTCTGAGGCCGCTCAAATACAACTTATCAGGAAAATAATAAAACATATTTACCCTAAAGCGTTGTCTATCATGCATTGTTCTAACTGACAGATAGAGCTCAATTGTAACGCGAACTGAGAAAGAACCACCAGGTGGGGACCGTGAGCTTTTACTGAATTACTTGTGTCAAATTGAAAAGAGTTGGGATAAGAAAATAAGTGGTTTAATATGAAAAGGAACTTGCAAAAAGCGTCATACCAAATCACTGACATCGTTATCAAACTTAAAGTCTCATATTAGCATATTCTGTCCAACCTGAAAGAACCTCGCAGTATCTTCCAACTTTAATATACAAGGTGCACTGTGAATTGATC